>NC_140598.1:36978829-37546329 GCF_057381915.1 Diplotaxodon limnothrissa | reverse complement strand
CTCTCTGCAGGTCATTCACCAGGTCCCCCCGTGTGGTTCTCGGATCTTTGCTCACCGTTCTCATGATCATTTTGACCCCACGGGATGAGATCTTGCGTGGAGCCCCAGATCGAGGGAGATTATCAGTGGTCTTGTATGTCTTCCATTTTCTGATGATTGCTCCCACAGTTGATTTTTTTCACACCAAGCTGCTTGCCTATTGTAGATTCACTCTTCCCAGTCTGGTGCAGGTCTACAATACTTTTCCTGGTGTCCTTCGAAAGCTCTTTGGTCTTGGCCATGGCGGAGTTTGGAGTCTGACTGTTTGAGGCTGTGGACAGGTGTCTTTTATACAGATGATGAGTTCAAACAGGTGCCATTCATACAGGTAACGAGTGGGGGGCAGAAAAGCTTCTTACAGAAGACGTTACAGGTCTGTGAGAGCCAGAGATTTTCCTTGTTTGAGGTGACCAAATACTTATTTTCCACCCTAATTTACGAATAAATTCTTTACAAATCCTACCATGTGAATTCATGGATTTTTTTTTTTTCACATTCTGTCTCTCACAGTTGAAGTGTACCTCTGGTGCAAATTACTGACCTCTGTCATCATTTTAAGTGGGGGAACTTGCACAATCGGTGGCTGACTAAATACTTTTTTGCCCCACTGTATGTATCGAACAATACAACATTTGTAATTTATTTTATCAACTTTCCTTCTGACGATGCTGTCTGTGTTGAGCGCTCAGTGAATCTGCGTTCGACTACTCCGCCTAGGTTGCACTGTCGAGCGCAGATCCACTGAGCGCTCAACACAGACAGCATCGTCAGAAGGAAGAGCGCAGGGCACCTCCCCCACCCTCCCCCACTCTCATTCAGATCTGGCGTTTTGGAATTATTTTGGTTTTCATGTGACGTATGACCCTGAAGGTAAGCGAGTCATGGACTAAAGTAAAACAGTATGTTGGATGTGCCACGCAATGCTCAATTACATGGGTGGGAACTAGTGTGTTAGCGCAGTTAGCTCGTTAACGTGTTGGCCGTCTAGCCCCATGCAGGGGGCGATCGGCGGTAGCTCGTTAACGGAGATTTGCCGTGTTGTGGCGTTAAGGTCATTTCAACGAGATTAACCTGAAAGCACTAGTGAGAACACAACGAATATGACTGCACATTTACGCCGACATCATCCTAGTGCAAAGACAAGTGGAAGCAGAAAAAAAACAAGCAAGCATGCTACTAACTTTAGCCGAGTCATTTAGACAGCTGTTTAATATGCTGCTGAGAATATAGCCCAGAAGAAGCGGATAGTATAGCTTTTATTTTGGAAAGAGACATTTCTCTGTAATAAACTCTCTTTTCCAAAGATGAGTGATTCCTCAATCAGATACAGGGCTCGCAAAATCGCTAGCCCGACGTCCTGGAGCTAGCGATTTTTTTTCAGTTGGGCTACCAAAATCTATCTCTGCCCTGCCCGTCGGGCTATTGTAGGAAAAATATATGTCAATGCTTTTGCATTCTTTCAGAAATGTAGCTGGGTAATTATGTCATTGGCATCGGTGAGCCACTGTCAATATGTGACATATTGAAATCGCGTTTGAATTTGCGCTTGTTTTTTTGCTTTCACTTTGCAATCGCGCGAACTGTGTATAGAGAGCGACAGCACTGATCTGTGAGTGATGATAATTTGTGCACCAATTCCTCTGACATCGTCTTATTAATTGTTAGCTTACTATGCAAACATGACAAGTGAAATCTCCCGCAGCAAGCTTAAACATGTGAGAGGTTGATCGCGCAGAGAATCGCTGAGCTTATGTGAGTGCGTGTGTAAAAGCAGCAGGATTTATATTTGCCTACGATGACCTGGATGACTGAGAACCTTCACAGACAGATATATATTCAGTGTTGGGGAGTAACGGAATACATGTACCGCCGTTACGTATTTAGAATACAAAATATGAGTAACTGTATTCCGTTACAGTTACCGTTTAAAAAGGTGGTATTCAGAATACAGTTACTTTGTTGAAATAAATGGAATACACTGCGGTACTTTCCTGTTTCATATTGTCGCGGGTCAGGACTGTTTGGGTTTGTTTGACAGCTATGTTCTTTTGTTCCAGGTGGCAGCGTTACGGTTGCCATGGTTACAGGGCGACGCTCTCTCTCTGCGACTGTGTGTTTCCTGGGTGAGAGAGCGCCTTTTCGTTATTGTTGTTGTTGTGCTAAGCTAACAGGCAGAATGCTACAAGCATAGCTCTAAAGAATGTAGCATCATGTTCAGTGTAGTCCGTGTTGCAGGGAGAATGCACTGCCATACACGTTATGTGTCTGTGAGCGCTAGGAGGGAGAAAAAGGGGAGTGGAAAGGTACGAGCAGTCATCGAGCAAAAACGGGAGCTGGAAGCATGTAAATATAATAATAACCACTGCAGCCAAGAAGAGTGCCTGACGAGCCCAGTTGTAAGTAAGGTATTAAGACTCGACTGTACACTGTGTTCGTGTTTTCCTCCGAAAACAACAAGTTCCGTTGGAGCAGCCTTTCAACGCCTCTCTCTGTCTGTCGCAAGAAAAGTTGACCCACACAACAAAGTAGAGCTATTTTTCGGCTACGAGCTGACAGGGACCCCGCCGTATTATGCTGGGCTTACACTGTGCGATTTTTTTCAGTCGCGCGATTCAGCTCCTGCTCAAACTGTACGATTGACTCGCAGGGGTTAGAAGTTCATAGGTCACGATGCAGGGTCTCACACTATACGGCCCGATGCTCTGATGCGACCTGAGTGCTCACACTGTGCGTCCATAAAAATGAAGGTTATAACAGAAATTCTGTCGCTCGCTCTCCCTCTCCGTCTTTCACTCACACAGACACACCACCACCATCAACTTTGCTAAATTGCTAATGAAAAACATTGGTCAGGCAGCTGTGATTGAGCAGCAGTGTCGATCCAACTATTTTCACGGTTGTTGTGGTCGTGATAATTTTGTGAGGCCACATCGAAAGGGCTCGGATGGTTCTACAGGTTGTGCCTCCATCGCTTGTGTCCAGATCACACGCTGCACTGCCGTGCTACGCCGTCTTTTTCGCTGACATTTGTGTTTGCGCGTGCGCAGTGTGGCAAACTGCGGTGACACCCTCACGACCAAGCGATTGATGATCGGGAGCTGGTCGTGAGGTGTCAATCGCTTCTCGTTACCCCACGTATACTACACGATGCACGACGCACGATGAAGGCCAAAATCGGGCCGATCGCCAAAACGATCGCACGACTCAAAAATCGGCCCAAAATGGGCCAAAAATCGCACAGTGTGAGCCCAGCATTAGTCAGAGGTCCCTTTACTACAGTTCGGAGTCGCGGACCTTCAGTAATAGTAATAAATCACACAGCAATAGTACATTCACGTTGTTGTAAAAAGCATGATAATATTGTAGCGGGTCAGGGCTGTTCGGGGTTCTGCTTGTACAGTTATGTTTTGTGTATGTTGCCATGGTGACGGGTGACGCCCTCTCGCTGCGACGGTGTGTCCTTCCGGGGTCAGAGGGCGCCCTATGTGTGTTGTGGTTGCCGCGCTGAGCAGTTAGCTAGTGGCATTGTGTTCTTCTGCAAATGTAATAAACGGCTGTGCTCCCTGGCTAGCTCACGGGAAGCAAGACCAAACGATACCTCCGTCTCCTCCTTGTCTGAACTCGCCACAATATATTAAGTAATCCAAAGTATTCAGAATACGTTACTGTCATTGAGTAACGTAACGGAATAGGTTACAGAATACATTTTGGGGCATGTATTCTGTAATGGAATACATTTTAAAAGTAACCTTCCCAACACTGTATATATTTTAGTTCTGCTGAGCCAAATAAGACAGGTCAGGGTGAAGAAGTGACAGCCAAAGAAAAGCTTACCACAAAACGGAGAAGTTATGACAAATCAGACTATAAGGCAAAAAGAAAGTGCAGCTTTATGGTTTCATGGACAAAAGAATTTCTGTGGCTGCAATATGACGAGCTAAATAACCAGGGCTGCACATAAGTGGTCCGCAGGTGCGCATTCGCTGTCAAAATAAAAAACACGCACAAGGGTTAGGGTTAAATTTAAAAACTGTACTTTTGAGTTAAAATATATATTTATAATTTTAATAAATGACAAATTAAAAAGGCATGAACATTTTTTTGTATCGAAAAAATATCGAACCAAAGTATCGAACCGAACCGAACCGTGAATTTTGTGTATCGTTGCACCCCTAATATATATATATATATATATATATATATATATATATATATATATATATATATATATATATATATATATATATATATATATATATATATATATATATATATATATATCTGACAATACTATAATATTGGCCATATTATATTTACATTACCACAGTGAGATGACTTTAGTCTCATGAACAACATAACAACATTAACTAGTTGTTATTTGCTAACTAATCTTAAATGACTGTTCAGCACAGAAATGAAGCCCAACAATCATGTTCTACAGTCCCGTGGTCTCAGCCTCAGATACTCAACTAATCAAGGTGATGTCATGACAAAATGAATGACCAACAAAACATTTTTCTCCTTCATTTCTGTCAAACAAAGCTGTATGTAACGTGTCTCGTGGTTAGTATCATGGTTGCTAGGCAACGGAGGCTAGACCATCCCATTTCACAAGCCTCGCACTTCCGGCCTTAGCGGTCTTTAAGTACGCGGCCCGTGAGGACTGGCTCACGGGCTGCAGACCCTGAATTGGGATACAGACTAGAAGCTATTGATGCGCTTTTTGATGACGTCTTTTCTGACGTCGACGTCTCGAGATCTGGCCATACCACGAAAAAACACTAAGGCTCTCAAGACTGCTAACATCTACAACCGATTGAAACTGCTAACTTGATTTTGGCTCTTGCAAACTTTTGTTTATTTATGTTCCCCTTAATTTATTTTATTTTTTGTACTCACTTTTGTCTCACTGTCCTTGTCACTCTCTCTGTTCCTCATTGTACTACCACAATGTTATATTTTATGTGATTCCTGTTTTACTTGACTGTATGTCTAAAATGTGATAAATAAAGTTAAAAAAAAAAATCTGGCCATACCACGTGACAAATTTATGAACGGGTTAGCGCGTTTGGCGTGACATTAAAATAGGGGGCAGTTACAACTTACAAGTCACACTTTGTGGACTTTTGACTTTATTGTTTGTTTGTTTTTTAAACTTCTTTTTATCTAATGGAAATTGCAAGAAAGGTGTATTTTTCACCTGTCTGAGCATACTTATTAGGAGCTGATGTATCCTAATAAGTTCTGCACATACTAATAAATACTTGTAAATACTTAGCTGTGTTGAACAATAAAATCTCAGCTCTGTTGCAGTATTAGAGAGACTTGCAGGAAAACAAGGAGACCAACCTGGCTAAAACCTTTAAAAATCACATGGTATGCTTGTATTATACAACTTTAATTTATATTTTAAATATGAGTAATTACAGACATCTCCAAATGAATATTGTATTTTTGTTTTATCATCAGCAGAGATGAATGATGTGGATGAGGTCTTGGTCAATATAATGATGGAGGATTCCCAGCCCTTTACTATTGAGGAGGACAAACAGTTCAGAAAGCTCAGAAAACTTTGAAACAAACACATCCTCCAACAACGCACACCCATATTTTGTTTTCAAATTCCATTGCAGTCATTTCACACCTTAAACCTTTGGTAAACAATTGAACAAATAAAAGTAAACTGCAATAAATAACGAGGAATACAGAGTTCATCACACAACATAATAATAATTCTGTCGAGAGACCTACCTCGGCACTTGTGCTGGTGAAGCCAAAGGCAAGATATGCTTCATCATATTTTCTAGTCTTTGGCTTGGAAAGAAGTTGGTTTGGAAACATATTTGGTGATGCTTCAGCCTCTGCCTTGCATTTGTGTGGGAGCCCTGTCAGAAAACCTGTCCATTATGCTAGCAGTGTCCAAGCATTCTTTTTTTTTTTCTTTTTTTTATTCATGCCGCAGTCCCCCTGCAATGGCTCTGCGCCCCCAGGGGACACGCCCCCCACTCTGGAACCTCTGCCTTGTATGTAAAAATATCACATTTGTTGTATTTTTGTGCGCCTGACCAATCGCAACAGTTGGAGCAACGATGAAGAAACTTTCCTCAACTGTATTTGCGATGTATAGCTGCTGCTTTGGATGCTGTGTATCACTGGAATGATGTTTTACTCAGCCTGAGTCTTGAGTTTCGGTTATAATAAACGTCTGGCTTCCTGTTGTTATGAGGTACTCTAGGGCTGTCGAACTCCAGGCCTCAAGGGACAGTGTCCTGCAGGTTTTAGATCTCACCCTGGGTCAACACACCTGAATCAAATGATTAGTTCATTACCAGGCCTCTGGAGAACTTCAAGACATGTTGAGGAGGTAATTTAGCCATTTAAATCAGCTGTGTTGGATCAAGGACACATCTAAAACCTGCAGGGACACCGACCCTCGAGGCCTGGAGTTCAACACCTGCGTGATAGTCGCACCAGAAGTGTCTGTGAGAATAACCAAGGTAAAAGAAAAAAAAATTTGTCATGAAAATTGCTAAGAAGTAGATCACCTGTAATTAATTAATGTGTTTTTCTAGCTCTTCTTTTCTTGTGGTGACACAGTATGTGAGTAATGGGTTATAGTGAGGATGATGTCACTTGAGCAAATAACATTTTCTCTTGAAAGTAGGAAAAAAAAAGAAAAGAAAAGGACAGACAGAGCTGAAAACTCTTCCTGATTTATTTTCTCCTTGAAAGCAGAGACTTTTTGTTGAGATGTTTTGGACTCAAACTTAGTAGACAATTTTTAGGCATGGTTTCTTCCTGTCACAACATTACTGCGCACCAGTGCACAAAACAAGGTCGATAAAGACAATGATGAGCAATTTTGGTGTGGAAGAACTTGACTGGCATGTGCAGAGCCAGGACCTCAACTAATAGAACACCTTTGGGATGATTAAGTTTGTGGAAAGCCATGCAGAAGCATCACATCGCAGAACGGCTCACTGCAGTTGTGGGGTCTCAGAACCAAAAGAATGACAACACCACGGAACAGAAGTTTGATACCATCATGGGGAGGCTCGCGGCTCTCCAACGGGAGATTGAGAGACCAGTGTCAGAGTGCTAAATTCGGAGCTGCTCGCATAAAGGAGAAATCAACAATTCATTCATTTCATTCATTTATTTGTTCATTTTCAGGCACAACAAATACCTATAGTGAACATAAAATGCACAAAACAAAAAACAAAAATTGCCTGAAAAAGGAGTGTGACGAAGAAAACTTATTAAATCCCACCCCTATACTCACTCATCAACGAAAAAAACAATAAACTTCCCGCAGCTACGCTGTCAATGGAAAATTGTATTTAGTAGTCAGTATAATCTTTTAGTGATATAAGTTTGCATATGGTAGAATACTGCATGTAGTTATTTGTATTAGGAAATATTTAACCATGTGTGCTTAGAGGCATATAATCAATTGTGTAGTGACAGGATGTGTGATCTCTAGCAGGCTGCAGGCTTGGTGTGCACCCCAGGAATGCACCCCCACGTCCTGGGATCATGAGAGCTCGTACCTTGTTTTATTGTTTTATGGTAGGATTAACGTAGCTACGTCTGTTCTAGTCGAAGTGTTTTAACTGCTGGACTTCCTCACCGTGTTATCTAGGGTGAACCATCTAGGGTGGGGGAGACTACCCTCTTTGTGACCAAGGATGTACCTTTTGTGCTTTCATGTTATATGACCCTTTGATCAGCAGGACACACACACACACACACACACACACACACACACACACACACACACACACACACACACACACACACACACTGAAGTATAAAATAAAGACAGGGGCAGTTTCTTAGCGCGAGTCTCTCTGTCTGGAGGCTGCCCTTGCTAGCAAGACGTTCTGTGTGTTTCTCTTCTCTGAGTCTTTACTGAAGAAGTGTTTTAGAACATTTTCCCTAACATTATTTGGTCCTTCGAGCCGGATGCAGAAAATATCAGAACTGTTATCTGTGACTCTGTTCCAGGATCCAGCACTGATTCCTGACGCCGTGGGGAGCCAGCACCGAAGCCTGTGCACAGCCCTCATGGACGAGGAGAGAGCCCCAGGACGTTAAATTCGGGTCTGGGCCGGTGTTATAATCTGGTCCACGGCGGTGGGATTCAGTCCGATGATCTGAATCACCAGTGAGACGTCGGAGAGTGAGAAACACTATTTTGGTATATAAGACGGCCGCAAAGGTTTAAAGTAACGTGATAAATTAGGTTGGGTTCGCCGAAAGGAGCTGAATTAGACTTAGGTTTTAGAGGTAGCCGAAATTACTTCGTGACAAATTCAAATGAAAACACGTTGAGACAAAGAAATTAAAATAGGTTGGGTTCGCCGGAAAGAGCTGAATTAGACTTGAGTTTTAGAGGTAGCTGAAATTATCTCGTGACAAATTAGCGCGCAAATGTCTATGTGTGTGTATGTGTCTGGAAGTAAGTTGATTTTACAGCACAATACGCTGCTGAACTACTTCCATTTTTGTTTTCTTTGCTGAGGCTCACGTACTGGTGACAAAGGAGAACGGTTGAGTTTCATCTCATAAAACTGATACCGCTTCACCGTTAGGGTGAAGTCGAAGGCCGTATCAGTAAACCACTCTGAAGTCAAGCGTGCCAGCAACGGCCCAGCAAAATCTTTGAAAATGGGGGATAAACAAAAAAAAAATGAACAGCTGATGAGGAATGGTTAGAAAAACAACAAACCGGAGCAGGTAAAATAAGTGCAAATAGGTGGAGAAATCCACAAAAAGCAAAAAAAACCAAAAACCAAAACAAAAAAACGCAGATTCTTTAGATTGCCCTGATCAACAACAGCCAGTGCTCCAGACCATTAATTTAACCAGTTGTTAATAGAAATCTGCATTAAGCTTAGGGTTGCTCAAATTCAGTATAATGACATATGAGATGAAGTAAAATAGGCAAATATTTAAACTAATGATGTGCATAGAGGCATTTGACCTGTTTGAAAGACTGTCGTCTTATTATGAGCCATGGTCGAGATATAGAGCACACCTGTGAAAACAACTAATATGTTGAACCCTGTATGAAACATCTAAAGGTACATGATGGAGAAGCTGAATTGAATATGAAAGTGCAAGACTTTGCCACTGTGTGGCAAAGCACGCGACCACTGTGAAGTTGCGTTGCGGTCTCTTCTGAGCTGATGAGCAAGCTACACATCATCAGATCGAGAGCTGTCTGAGAACTCCTCAAAGAGAGGGAAACAGAACTGTGATATCTAGAGTGTGCAGCGTTTCCGTGAGCAGTTTTTCTGCATCTTGACTCATGTGTAGAGTGTTCATAGCATCAGCATTATGTTTTTGTTTATTTGTTTTGTTGGGTGGAAAAATTGTTAAATAAACTGGTGATCATATTTATGGATCACCATGGCACATATCATCAGCCATGTGATTTATTTATGCAGATGAAAAAGTGAGTGTGAATGTGTCTGACGTCACAGTATTTTTGTGCGCTGTGTAAAAGTAATTGCCTCTGATTGTGAGAGCGGTGATTCTGCAGGTCACCAGCTATTTAAACAAAAAAACAAAAAAAGAGTGAAGAAGAGACAAAATTTACATTGTAGATGAAAAATAATCATAGGAAAAAGGTTTTGTGTTGATCAGCCAAGAACTACAATCTCATTTTCTGCTTTTAAGAAAGGACTGTTCACAAAAACAGAGAGAGAGAGAGATGAAGCAGTGATAATAATAATGAAAATGTCTTAGTTTGTCACTTTCAGGTGCAAAGCAGACCTGAATCAATTTTCCACATGCAGCGGTCGGAAGAAAGTCATAGTTTAACATCATTGGAAACATTCAGGCCAAGTTTCTGGCTGACTTATTTACAGCACCATGTGTCTCTCAAACTCACAAGCAAGCGCTCACTCCTCCCTGAAGACAAGGAATGCAGCTCCAAAGAGCAATAACATGGCAGATAAAGAGACAGCAGCAAAGTCCTGAGCAAAGAGTCCCAACAAGCAGCAGCAGTGTGGACAAACAGCATCAGAGAAGAAGAGCAAACCCATCATCCTGACTGATCGGATGAATGGCACTGTGTTTACAACAAGCTACAAATTCACTATCCATGTGAAGAAAACTTTTGAGGACAACTGAGGAGACTGTTGGAGTTTGACATTTGCCACCTTTGGAGTAAAATGGCAAGAAGAGACAGTGGAACACAGGACAAAGCTGAAGGAGAACTGCCGGCTGTTGGACTGTTGAAGTGGGAGAGGACAACAGAGTGAGTAAGTAGAACACAGAGGAGTGCTGGTGTTAAATGTGGGGAAATCAAAATTTGGGTTAGCAAACCTGGGAAAAACAAAACTGACTGCTTAAGTTGGAAAATTGAGAAGGAGTCTGAAACACTGCAAAAAGAAACATACAAAATCACACACACAAGCAGAACATGCATTAACCCTACTAATACAAACACAAAATAGCTCATGAAGATTAGACAACATCTTAACCCTTGTATGGTGTTCGGGTCTGTGAGACCCGTGTTCAGTTTTTTTCAAAAGAAAAATTAAACAATTAATTATTTTTTCACGTGTAAATGTGTTGTGTCTTTCCACTCACTCCACTTGATTATAACTGATTTATTTATAACATTTTATATAAAAGAAAAACGAGAAGCACATTAATTCATAAATGTGATCTAACAAAGGTAAAGGGAAAAAATTAACCATGTTTGCTGTTCATATGTCTTGTAATTGGGATGAAGTAAACATCTGTTGAGTAATTTAACATAAAATTGTTTGATAGTGTTAATTTGGAAAGCCAAAACTCTAGCGGGTCCACCAGACCCATGAACACTGGCTGAGTAACAAAAATACAAACACCACACAAGGGTTAAGCATGTGAGTCTGTTTATCATCTTGTCCAAGTCACTTAGTGTGATGCAAAGACCAGTGGACTCATAGTACATCAGTTACAAAATGATCAAATAATAGCAGAGAAATGTGTAGGAAAGGCAGCTTTAAGAACATGCTCTGCTGGATATGCAGCTCCACAGACATGCATTAAACCTGCCTAATAACACAAACACACATGCAATGAAGATCAGCTTGTTATCTCTCATCAGTGTTAAAATAGTGTCAATTTAGCAGACACTTGTTATCAAATACTGAATTTATCCAATGCAACAAATTGACTCTCTAGGTTGCAGGACAACAGTTTAACTTTTGTGGGAAAAAAGATTCTGGTTTGACCAACTAGTGATCAGATAATAAATTTAGTGTTAATATAGTAAATTGGGAGATGCTTTCTGCTTGATTGATGCAGCACAAAGTAATTTACTGTATGAGGGAAATTCTATTTTTGTGATAACATTTTGAACATGCATTTCTGTTGTCCTGTCATCTTAGTGGGTTAATAGCTGATTCAAATTAGTTGATCGTTCCTAGATTAATGAAAGGTGACTGAATTCTAGCACGAGTGAATGGGATGTTTGTTGTGTGTTGAGTGGAGACTCTAAAACACTGAGTTTCCTGTTTTGATGTGCGAGTGAATCCTGTACCTAGATACACAACTCTGAATACATAAGAACAAACTTCTTTTGTGAAGTGCATGACAACATGTCACATGTTTTATGATGAAGGGAAAAAGGAAAATTGAATAAAATAGATCTGTGGCCTAAATGAGTGAAAAGCACAGACCTGGGGATTAAACTCATAGCTAATATGACATTAGGGTTATATTGTGTGTTGTGCAGCTGATGGTTGGTTTGGAGTTAATCTAGCTGATGATTTTTCTTTTGTTGTGAAGTTGAGCCTGCCAATTAGTATGATGGTATGATAAACCATGCTAATGGTATGATTTACCCTCCTGAGATGAGGAGCTTGTGTCATGACTTAACAAGGCCTTTTTATTTTGATACTTTCACAGTGCACTGAAAGTTTTGTTTGATAATCTCTGTTATTTTTCATTTTTTGAACAGGCACTGATTTTGTTTGTCAATTTCTTTTCTTTAAGCAGATCTGTACGTCGGGAATTAAAAGCGCTATGCCGACATGTCGAGAAAACCGTTACAAGTGAGTTTCTCCACATTAAAATGGGCTCTGGAGACCGCCACTTATTTGGGACAATTAGAAAATGAGAGTGCCTTCCTAAAAAGGATTCAGCAAGGAAATCCGATCTAAAAGTTCTTCTTTTTCTTTTGAAATGACGTCATTTTGCTGAAAGTGGAAACTAAATGCGACGACAGGTTCCACTATCAGCAAAGAAAGAATGAATGAATGAATGAATGGAAATAAAAAACAAACTGACTGACTGGTAAAAGCTGACAAGACTTGACCACGACTCAAGGTTAACCTCCACCTAGACAGGACAAAGGGTGGAGGAATTTATGTGTTTTTTGTTACAGGAGCAGAAAGATGATAGCAACATTCGAGGTTGCATGATGGTTTAACCTTTGAAATGCCATTTTCTGTGTCTGTGCATCTACCAGGGGTGTTATTCACTACCTTGTGTTGCTTACAGAGGTAACTGTGACAAAGTATGCATACGCCTGCGCAGCGCTAACATTTATATTTTCTTTTCTACAGCATTGCAGTTTTTCATGTGTTTGATCATGTGATTTATAAGAGGATTAGTTAATGTTTTTCTACTACAGGATTTCTGGGTTTATGTGTGAAGGAAACTGTGTTTACAGGTTATGAGTTGGTGATGCTTTTACACTGTGTTTTTGGGAAAATGTGAAGGTTACTTTGATGATGTGAATAACATTCTTTCCACAGCTATGGATGGCTAACTTTATGGTCTTTTTATGGCACCTCTGGAACCTGTCGACCTGCGTTTGACCTGTGTCTGACCACCGTCTGACCACAGTCAATGTGTATTGCTAATGTTTGTTTTTCTAAGAATGCTTATTACTCTTATGATATAATTGTTTATAAGTGTGAAATTTGATTTCACTTCCAGATCTTGTTTTCCAGGCCATGATGGTGTGTATGCAGGCTCCTGGCGGAGCCAGTCTTTAAGCAAATTTAATATGCAAAACACACTAACATTTTTATTGCAGGATTATAGGTCCAGGGTGGTGCTGCTCCAGAGGAGGAGATGCCCTGATGTTACCTGGGATATGATCTAGCTAATCTTTTTCTTTAAGACAGGAATCTGATTTTGATGAGTTGACTCATGGGAATGTCCATGTGTCAAGATGAGGGATCCAGGATTAATATGAAACAATGAATTAACATTAAATTTTGGAATTAATATTAAATTTTGTTTTATATGATTTTTGCAGCGATTTGTGTGATTAACAGTTCATTCAACGGGTATTAAACCTATGCAAGTGGTGCATCCATGTTCAGATGAGGCTTTGATGGCCTATAAGTGAAGTTCACTGAACTAAAGAATGTGGTTTGATGATTGTTGACATGCTCTCCAAATAGAAGTTTTTCCTCCTAGCAAGGAAATACAGGTGCAGCAGTAATCTCCTGAGAAATCTTCAGAGGCCCAGTGAGAAGCGTGAACCATTCCAGGCATAACTGACAGCCCAGGCAGTGGTTGAGGTCAAAGGTCGAGCTGGTTGGGGCCCATTATGAGATCAGACTTTGGAGCCACAGCAAGGACCATGAAACTGCGTTGGAATGAGAGCTGTGCCAGGGGGGATTTCCAGAGGCCAACAGAGGAGATTGTGGACAACGGACGGGCACCTGAAGGATGAGGGGAGCGTGCCAAGCTCAATCGACAGCGCAGAGGGAATCTAAGGATGTCATCATGATTCTGTGAAAGCACAGGAACCAGAAGCTATGGTGGTGATAACAGCAGTTTCCTATGAACATCACCTAATGCTGTGTCACTGTACTATGCATACGATGACACACTGAAGACTGCTGGGATCATAACAGCAGTAAGATAACTGGACCCAGCACCCTTTCCACAGAGAGGTTTTTCTGCAGAGGATGACAGTAGAAGAGTCATAAGTATTCCTATCGCAGGATGAAGGCCTGAAGTGAGGTGATGGGGGTTGATAGAGGCCAATTCAAGTGCTTCTGACCATTTCAACTGCCTGCAAAATAGCAGAGAGACCCTCCTGGATATATCAGAGCCACTGCAAAAACGTTGAGGTCCCAGGAAACCCCGGCACCCCCAAGACAGCACAATAGAGAAATCTCACACTTGGTTGTTTCAGTGGTGAGGGGGGAGTGCTGATTGAGCCCCCGTAGGGTAAGCTCGCACTTCAACCTCCAGCCTCTGATCAACTCTAGGGCAACCAAGTGCAAGGCGTGACGGACCTGTGTGCAACCATGGGAAGGTGGACCCTCTTGGTTACCTTGACTACGACGCTCACCCATACAGAACCCCAGCTGACGCAAACAACAGCTGAACCAGGAGAAAGGCAGAAAAGATTGACACACGACAACTCTCACCTAAGAGACATGACGCAAGACCACATCCATCCGTGGATGAACAATGCCTGGTACCGTTATATTCACGACAGAACAAAAGCAGAATCGGCAAATACAGACTATTATGTCTGTTCCCATCTACCCAGCACGGCAACATACCCCACACTATATATGTTCCTGGACCAATTCCCAGGGAAGAACTACTCTATGATACTAGCAGAGAAAGGGGACTTTGTGTCCTCTTCAACAACACATGCTGCACTTACATAAAGAAGATGCACACTCATTAAACATGACTGACGCCCTGAATGCTTTGAGACAGATCCAGCAGGCCCAAAATCAGGACTATGTAAGTGATACAAGTGACTGGTTTTCTTGGCTCTACACCGACTCCTGGTTACAGGTGCTAAAAAGACTACTCATCGGAGTTGGGATATTTTTACTTTTATTTTGTGTCTTTGTAACGTGTATATTGCCATGTCTAAAACTCATGATTAACTACATAATATTTTCTACTGTTGCTGCATACATAGCCATGACAAGTGATAATGATAATGACCCCGACCTGTTGGAACATGAAGACTTTGTGTGATTAATGACGATGTGACTGAAAATGTACAACAAGATGTTACAAACTGGTATCTCACTTTTAGTTTTACTGACAACAGGAGGGAATGTCAATGGAAAATTGTATTTAGTAGTCAGTATAATCTTTTAGTGATATAGGTTTGCATATGGTAGAATATAGGGGTGCAACGATACACAAAATTCACGGTTCGATATTTTTTCGATACAAAATAAAATGTTCATGCCTTTTTAATTTGTCATTTATTAAAATTATAAATATATATTTTAACTCAAAAGTACAGTTTTTAAATTTAACCCTAACCCTTGTGCGTGTTTTTTATTTTGACAGCGAATGCGCACCTGCGGACCACTTATGTGCACCCCTGGTTATTTAGCTCATCATATCGCAGCCACAGAAATTATTTTGTCCATGAAACCATAAAGCTGCACTTTCTTTTTGCCTTATTTGTCATAACTTCTCCGTTTTGTGGTAAGCTTTTCTTTGGCTGTCACTTCTTCACCCTGACCTGTCTTATTTGGCTCAGCAGAACTGAAATATATATCCTGCTGCTTTTACACACACACTCACATAAGCTCAGCGATTCTCTGCACGATCAACCTCTCACATGTTTAAGCTGCGGGAGATTTCACTTGTCATGTTTGCATAGTAAGCTAACGATTAATAAGACGATGTCAGAGGAATTGGTGCGCAAATTATCATCACTCACCAATCAGTGCTGTCGCTCTCTATACACAGTTCACGCGATTGCAAAGTTTTCTCGAATTTCAAATCTAGTTTGTAAATTTGCCGGTAAAAGTTTAGTAAAAGCTTTATACAAAATTATGGATGTATTGTAATTAACCAGATCCTGGAATTTAAGTAACTTTGCCTGAAGAAAGAATTTGTGAGTATGATCTAGATAACCAGCCTTGTGAATAATACGCAGTGCTTGTTTCTGTACTGTGACTAATGGATTAGTTGTATTTTTATATGTATTTCCCCACACTTCCACACAATATGTAAGATATGGAAGAACCAGGGTACAGTACAGAGTACGAAGTGCATCTTTATCAAGGAATTGTTTCACTTTGTTCAAAACTGCGAGGCTTCTGGAAATTTTGGTTTTTATGTGTCTGACGTGGGGTTTCCATGAAATTTTATTATCAATTACGACTCCCAAAAACTTGTTTTCACTCACATTATCAATTGGTACACCTTCAATGACAATTGGTAATTCTATATTATATTTTAAATTACCAAAAAACATTGCTTTAGTTTCATTTATATTTAAATTAATGATAATTAATTTATAATTATAATTTATTTATGTCCATCATTTTTTTATTAATTTTAGCTCCCTGTTTACGGTCATTACAAGATCAGTATAATCATCGTTACTGAAAAATATGTTGGTGTCATCTGCCAACAGTATTGAAAGAAATCTCCGTCCCCTCATCCGTGGATCGGGTTTTCCTCCGAGGCGTGGGCACCTATAAGCAGAGTTTTGTCTTTACCCTATAAGATTCAAAATTATTCAAAGTAACACTCAGGTATTTATTTATTTATTTAACCTTTATTTAACCAGGAATGTCCCGTTGAGATCAAAGACCTCTTTTTCAAGGGAGTCCTGGCCAAGAGGCAGCACATTTCAAGACAAATACATACGAACAAACAAAGTTAAAATTACACAAAACAATTACACATTATTGAGGCAGCCTGTAGGCCTTTGAGTTTAGTTTTAAAAACATTTAAAGACAACAATTCAGTTAGTTTCCAGTCTTTCTGTAACATGTTCCATGAAAAAGGCGCAGAGTGGACAAAGGCTTTCTTACCCAGCTCTGTGCGGACAAGGGGAACAGACAACAGCAGCTGATCATTTGAGCGCAAGGAGTAAGAACCACTATTTGTCCTTGTGACCAAAGTACAAATATAAGGAGGCAGCAATCCAAGCATAGCTTTGTAAATAAAAGTGTACCAATGCCCCTGTCTTCTAATGGCCAAAGAAGGCCATTTTACTCTTAAGTACAAATCACAGTGATGGGTCAGGTATTTACAATTGGTAATAAACCTCAAGGAAGCATGATACATCGTGTCCAACATTAGAAGACATGAAGAAGAAGCGTTCATATACAGAATGTCACCATAATCTAACACAGATAAAAAGGTTGCAGTGACAAGACGTTTTTTTACTGCAAAAGAAAAGCACTGTTTATTACGGAAGAAAAAACGAAGTTTAAGTCTCAGTTTCTTTACTAGTCTCTCTATATGTGGTTTAAAGGTGAAGGAGTCATCAATCCAGACACCAAGGTATTTATATTCATGAACTATCTCTATGACATTTCCTTCAAGGGTGGACACCACTGGAATAGGCTCCGGGACCTTCTTTGACTTGGAAAACAACATTAGCTTAGTCTTGTCAGCATTGAGAACTAATTTTAGCTGAATAAGTGAATGCTGGAAAGCAACAAAGGCTTTCTGTAAAGTTTCAATGGCCTGAGCAAGAGATGGTCCATAACAGTAAATAACTGTGTCGTCAGCATAAAAATGCAAATTTGTGTCTGAGACATTTTGACCCAAGTCATTGATATATAAAAGGAACAGAAGGGGACCCAAAACTGAGCCCTGTGGCACCCCCTTGTGGACAGCAACAAATTTAGAACAAAGACCTTCAAGTTTAATGCACTGGGTTCTATTTTTCAGATAATTTGAGAACCACGCTAATGCATGTTCTGACAATCCAAAGCTGAGCAGTCTGTTTTTTAGGACTGCATGATCAACAGTGTCAAAAGCTTTTGAGAGGTCAATAAAGAGTGACGCACAGTACAATTTCTTATCAAGTGCCACAATAATATCATTTATCACTTTCATAGTGGCAGTGTTAGTACTGTGTTTTTTCCTGAAGCCTGACTGAAATTTGGAGACAATATCATTAGAGTACAAAAACTCTTTCAACTGGTCACAAACTAGAGATTCCAGGATTTTGGATAAAACACACAAATTTGATATTGGCCTATAATTAGTCAACACCGATGGATCACCTCCTTTCAATAAAGGCAAAACGAAAGCTGATTTCCAAACCGCTGGAATTTCTTTGGTTTTAATTGAAAAATTAAATAGAATTGAGAGTGGTTCTGCAATAAAATCAGCTGCCAACTTCAAAAAATAAGGTTCCATCAAGTCTGGACCAGGAGGTTTTCTGTGATCCAAAGCCTTTAAAGCTTTATGCACTTCATAAACACTAAAAGGTACAAAGTTAAAACGGTCTCCAGAAAACATAGAGAGTTCTGGGCAAGTATTTGTTAAAAAAGTTTCTGCAGAAGCAAACAAGGAACCCACTGATAGAAAGTGTTCATTAAAACAATTCAAAATTTCAGTTTTATCATTAATTGAGACTGAATCTTTTACAACAGATTTAGGAAAGGTTTGAGTCATTTTATTGGCGGAAAAAGACTTGATTACTTTCCAAAATTTCTGTGGATCATTGAGGTTCTCAGTGGTGACAGACAAAAAGTATTCAGATTTGGCCTTTTTAATAAGAGAAGTACATTTATTTCTAAGCTGTTTGAAAACAGACCAATCAGTGGAAGTATCTGTTTGTCTCGCCTTGTCCCATGCTCTATTACGCTTGTGTATGCTATCTGCGAGTGTCTGCGAAAACCAAGGATTTTCTCGACCTTTAATTCTAACTTTCCGTAAGGGGGCATGTTTATTAACAATTCCCATAAAACTTTCCTTAAAATATGTCCAAGCTAGCTCTACATCTGGTAATAGTCCGATTTTTTCCCAATTAACTAATGACAAATCATGATGAAAAGCCTGTTCATTAAATTGTTTAAGATTCCTTTTGCACACTATGCGTGGCTTACATTTTGGAATTTTAGCATTTCTGCAAACAGCAACAACACAGTGATCACTTAGGTCATTACAGAAAACACCAAGTGAAGAGAATTTATGAGGTACATTTGTTAAAACCAAATCAATTAATGTAGACTTTTCAGGGCATTTAAGATTTGGCCTGGTAGGAAGATAGACTAGCTGGGTAAGATTAATTGAATCGCAGAATTCTTTAAATTCACCAGAATTATGCCGTTCAGCAGGTTAGTTACGACGTCGGGAGTAGCTTGGGAGAACAAGGAAACACAGACTGCTTCAGGTTGCCTTCCCAAACCAACTCAAAGGTTTATTCATAATACAACAGTTTATATAGAGGAAAAAGGTTCATGTGTCAGCAGATTCTCAGTTCAAACCGGTACAGACCAAATAAGGAAGAGTCTTCCTGCCCTCTGAGCAAAGAAGTATCCTTTGTATAGTTTATCAGTTCAGCTACAATTTATGATTATCCCAGCAAAATACACTCCTAGACATAGAATACAGAGTTCTTTCATTAGTGAATTCTGAAACAAACCACCTGGCCTTTAACAAGCCTTTTTCTAAGAGATAAAGAAGGGAGGATGGGAGTAAGGAAGTGATCTCTGTGGTATTTTCGACCTTGAGGTACCATCCTGTGATTCTTACACATTAATTCTTGGGTCACAGAGAAAGAGAAAAACAACTAGTAAATGGGCCTTATTGAGTAACAGTTTTCCTGTATAATATCACTATAAAACAATATCCTGTAAATGCTACCATGGTATCAAAATATCACAACAAGTATGAGTTTAAGTACTTGAGAAACATCAAAAATATCATTTATGTATACATTGAAAAGTTTTGGTCCTAACACTGACCCTTGGGGAACACCACATGTAATACCAAGTTTCTCTGAATGGTAATGCCCTATGCTAACATATTGTTCCCGACCCGTTAGGTAACTTTTTAACCAGTTACCAGCTTTCCCTCGAATACCATATCTTTCCAATTTATCCAATAAAATTGAGTGATTGATTGTGTCGAAGGCCTTTTTGAGATCAACAAAAATACCAACTGCATATTTATTTTTATCCAGTGTATCAGTAATTTCTTCTACTGCCTCAATTATCACCATTGAAGTGGTTCTTTGTGTTCTGAAACCATACTGACCAACATTTATTATTTGATGTTTTTCAAGGAATTTTTCTAATCTTGAATTAAAAAGTTTTTCTAGAATTTTTGAGAATTGAGGCAGTAGAGAAATAGGCCTATAATTGGTAAAACTGTGTTTGTCATTACTTTTATATAGTGGTATTACTTTCACAATTTTTTGGAAAACAACCGGACTGAAATGATAAATTACAGATACAGTATATGTTAAGGGACTAGCAATATTCAGAATAACCTGTTTAACTACAGACATATTTATGTCATGATAAGCCATTGAAGACTTACTTTTACATTTTAATGTGATATTTATTACTTCTTGCTCATTTGTAGCTGAGAGGAACAGTGAAAATGGATTTGATTTAATATTACTGATATTTTCATTTTTATGACACAGGATGTCCGCTGCTAGTTCAGGGCCAACATTTATGAAGAATTTGTTTTTTGTGATTTTCACCATTTGCATCAGTAAAATATTCAGGATATGATGTTCCAGAAGATCCTTGTTTAATTAAGTTGTTTAACACATCCCAAGTTCCTTTTATATTGTTTTTATTGTCATATAATCTTAATATTCAACATATGGACACCACGGCGCCAGCTGCTCAGGCCCAAGGCTGGAGCCGACCAAGACAACTCCCTGATAACGACTGTGTGATGACTATTCTTCCCATCCCATGCAAGGCCACCTGGGTTGGCTGGCAGACTGTTTACTTAGCCTGATAGAGCGAAGGACACTGTCTCAGCTGAACTCTAGACACGCACACACATACACTTACACTGATAAGCACGCACTCATCCCCCTCCCGCAGATGACTCCGGCAAGACCAGAGGTGGAGGTTTGTGCATTTATATTAACAATGCTTGGTGCATGAACTCCACTACTACTGAGAGTCACTGCTCACCTAATGCGGAGTTTTTAATGGTCAAATGCAGACCTTATTATCTCCCCAGAGAACTCACTTCGATCATACTCACTGCCGTGTATATACCCCCCGACGCTAATGCTAGGTTGGCCATGAAAGAACTTTCTGCAGCCATTAACAAACACCAGAATAAACACCCCGAGGCTGCTTTTATTGTTGCTGGCGACTTCAACCACACCAACTTAAAGACAGTCCTCCCCAGATTCCACCAACATGTCTCCTGCCACACCAGAGGAGACAAGACTTTAGACCCTGTGTATTCCAACCTGGCTGGAGCCTACAAAGCCACACATTGTAGGCTCCCCACATTGGACAATCGGACCATCTCTCCCTGTTCCTCACACCTAGGTATTCACCACTCATCCAACATGTGAAACCTGCTGTGAGGACAATTAAAGTGTGGCCAGAGGGGACAGACGCAGTGCTCCAGGACAGATTTAAAAACACAGACTGGAATATGTTCACCCACACAGACCTGGACCAGTACGCCTCATCTGTACTGGATTACATCTCCGAAACCACAGACAGTGTCACCACCCAGAAACGGATCACCATGTACCCCAACCAGAAGCCTTGGATGAACCGGGATGTTTGTCTCCTCCTGAAGGCCCGCAACACCGCCTTTAGGTCAGGAGATGCACACGCCTACAGCACAGCCAGGGCTAATCTAAAGAAGGGCATCAAAAAAGCCAAACACCATTACAAAAAGAAGGTAGAAGAACACTTCTCCAACTCCAACCCCCGACGCATGTGGCAAGGACTCCAGACCATTACAGACTACAGGAACACCAAACCCTCCCCCGCATCCTCTGATGTCTCCTTCCTCAACGAGCTCAACAACTTTTATGCTCGTTTTGAACGAGGGAACCCCACAACCACAACCAAAGCAGACATGACGCCAGACCACCAACCTCTGACTCTCTCCCCCACCGATGTAGGAATCAGAATCAGAATCAGAATCAGAATACTTTATTGATCCCTGGGGGAAATTATTATCAGCGGTGCTGAGCAGGATCAATGTCCACAAGGCTGCAGGTCCTGATGGCATCCCCGGGCGTGTTCTCAGAGCATGTTCTGGGGAGCTTGCAGGAGTGCTCACAGACATATTCAATCTGTCCTTGGCCCACGCTGTGGTACCGGCCTGCTTCAAATCCACCTCCATCGTCCCGATACCCAAAAACTCCAACCCATCTTTCCTCAATGATTACCGCCCAGTAGCACTCACCCCCATCATCACTAAGTGCTTAGAGCAGCTGGTCCTAGCACACTTCAAATCCTGCCCCCCCCCCACCCTGGACCCCCACCAATTCGCATACCGCCAGAACAGGAGCACAGAGGATGCAGTCTCCATCGCACTGCACTCTGTCCTCTCACACCTGGACAACAACAACACCTACGCCAGAATGCTGTTTATAGACTTCAGTTCAGCATTCAATACAATCCACCCCTCACAACTCATCAGGAAACTGACAGACCTGGGCATCAGTTCCCTCATCTGCAAATGGTTACTGGACTTCCTGACCAACCGCCCCCAACATGTCCGGCTGGATAACCGCTGCTCATCTACAATCACAATGAACACCGGTGTACCACAAGGCTGTGTGATGAGCCCTTTCCTCTACTCCCTCTTCACCCACGACTGCAGACCTGCTGATGGTTCCAACACCATCATTAAGTTTGCAGACACCACGGTGATTGGCCTCATCAGTGACAACGATGAGGCCGCCTACAGGGAGGAGGTGGATCGTCTGGCTGAGTGGTGCGACAGAAACAACCTGCTGCTTAACACCGAGAAGACCAAGGAGCTCATCGTGGACTACAGGAGGAATGCTGACCCACATCCACCCATCCACATTAAGGGGACGGCTGTGGAGCGTGTGAGCAGCTTCAAGTTCCTGGGAGTCCACATCTCCGAGGATCTCACCTGGACGACCAACTGCTCCAAGCTGGTCAAGAAGGCTCACCAGCGCCTCTTCTTCTTGAGGACTCTGAGGAAGAACCACCTGTCCTCAGACATCCTGGTGAACTTCTATCGTTGCACCATCGAGAGCATCCTGACCAACTGTATAACAGTCTGGTACGGGAACTGCTCTGCCTCGGACCGGAAGGCGTTGCAGATGGTCGTGAAAACTGCCCTGCGCATTGCCAGAGCACCACTTCCTGCCATAAAAGACATCTCAAATTCAAATTCAAATTTTATTTGTCACGTACACAGTCATACACAGTACGATATGTAGTGAAATGCTTGGACAACTGCTCGTGACCTAAAGAAAACAAAAAAGGAAAAGGCTATGAATAAGATAGGAAATAAATATGAAAAATTAAAAAGGGTAAATTTAACTAGGAAGGAATAAAATATAAATTAAGGTTAAAAATGAAATAACTGTATATATAATAATAATATAATATCATATCAAGCGTCACGGAACAAAAGGAATAAATTAGAACAGCTAAATTTAGAAAAAAGAATCCACGAACTGGACGTCAATAATGCAATGGCTCCTTCTTTAGATAAGTATAATATTATTTGTGCACTAAAATATAAACTAAACCAAATATTATCTATTAATATTAATAGAACTTTCACTTTTGTGAGACAGAACTATTTTGAATTTGGGGATAAACCCCATAAGTTGCTAGCCAGACAACTAAAGAAACTAGAAAATGATAGAGCGATTCATAAAATCAGAACAAGTAACGGAAATTTGGTCACATCACACAAAGATATTAACGATAACTTTAGACAGTTTTATGAATCCCTCTATACTTCTCATCCCACTGCAGGGCCTAATGAAATGCAGGAATTTTTAGATAAATGTGATCTTCCTGTGTTAGACCAGACAAATGCCAATATTTTGAACGCTAAGATCACAATTGAAGAAATTACAAAATCTATCGGATTACTAAAAAACAACAAGAGTCCAGGCCCTGATGGGTTAGGGAATGAGTTTTATAAATACTTTAAGATCAAATTAAGTCCATATCTATTTAAATTATATAACCATGCATACAAAATGAGCACCCTACCTCCAACATTGAATGAAGCAACTATTATAGTACTTCCAAAAAAAGGCAAAGCACCGGAGGAAGTGGGATCATATAGACCTATTTCTCTATTAAATTCTGATCAAAAAATTCTGGCTAAAATACTAGCGAGTAGACTTAATACAGTAATAGATAAATTGGTGCATTCAGACCAAACAGGTTTCATTCCAAACAGGAGTTCTTTTAATAATCTTCGACGTCTATTTAATATAATCTATTCCCCCAAGGTACAACAGGACCTACTTATACTTAGCTTGGATGCCGAAAAGGCATTCGATCATGTGGAGTGGTCCTACCTCTTTGCAGTCCTAGAAAAATTTCAACTGGGACAAGATTTCATCTCTTGGATAAAACTACTTTATAATAATCCCACAGCCAGAATTCTTACAAATCAGACATTATCAACTCAGTTTAAACTCAGCAGAGGTACAAGACAAGGATGCGCTCTTAGTCCATTATTATTTGCCCTGGCTTTGGAACCCTTAGCACAGACAATTCGAACCCATATGGATATACACGGTTATGATACAACATACACTTCTAATTCTATATCGCTCTATGCTGACGACATATTATTATACATAACAAAACCATTAATATCCCTCCCAGCAACTCTCTCCGTGATTGATAAATTCAGTACTTTCGCAGGCTACAAGATTAACTGGGGAAAAAGCGAAATACTGCCCATTAAATTAGAGAATAAACAATGGCTTACATCTCTCCCATTTAAAATATCCTATGAAAAAATCACTTACTTGGGCATTACAATACCAAAAAAATACAGCTCCCTAATGAAAGAGAATTTTCTTCCCTTACTGGAGAAACTTAAAAATAACATTCAGTACTGGAGGACACTTCCTATTTCTTTAATAGGGAGAGTGAATTCAATAAGAATGGTATTCCTCCCGCAGTATTTGTATCTGGTTCAAAACATCCCAATTTTCTTGCCCAAATCTTTTTTTAAAAAGATGGACGCCATCATTATGCCATTTATATGGAATTACAAAACACATAGAATAAAAAAAGACCACCTATGCAAACATAGATCCCTTGGTGGACTTACACTACCTAACTTTATGTACTACTACTGGGCATCAAATTTAAGAATAATTTCCCTTCTATTGGATGACACAGCAATACTCCCTAACGGCTTACAGATGGAGCGGGAGGATTGCCTTCCTTACTGTGTTGGTGGAATACTACTCTCTCCTATTCTTTTGACAAACTCATATTACAATTCGAATCCAGTGATTTATAATACCGTACAAATTTGGAGACAAATAATTAAGCACTTCAAATTGAAAAAACTATCAATGTGTACATCTATTACAGCTAACCCCTCTTTCCTTCCATCATGTGTAGACGGAGCTTTCAATATATGGCAGGAATTGGGAATTTGTAAATTAAAAGATTTATACCTAAATGATACTTTTATGTCATTCCAACATTTAAAAGATAGATTTGGATTGCCTCACAGTCATTTTTTTAGATATCTTCAACTAAGAGACTATATCCGTACATACCTGCCACAATTTGAAAACATATCGTCCGATCCTTTGGACAGATGTCTTAGTGATGGAAGGGGGTTTGAACAGAGAATTTCATTATTTTATAATTCAATACAGGAGATGAGTATACCTTCAACTACTTCAATCAAAGAGGAGTGGGAAAAAGATTTTGGGACTCTCCTATCAGAAGATTTCTGGCAGGAGGCCTTACACAACATAAATACGCCTTTTATTAATTCCCGTCACTGTTTAATTCAGTACAAAATTATACACAGACTACACTATTCAAGGGAAAAACTTCACAAAATGTATCCAGAGTGTTCCCCCCTCTGTGAAAAATGCAAGATACACTATGGAAATCTGTTACACTGTTTTGCACTATGTCCAAGGCTTCAGGGTTTTTGGTATGATATTTTTACTTATATGTCTAATATTTTTAAAAGTAAGATTGAACCAAATCCGACAGTAATCATCTTTGGGATTTCCAACGAAACACAAAATTTACAACACTCTCAAAAAAGGTTTATGGCATATGCTTTGATTATTGCAAAGAAATTGATCCTGCAGCTTTGGAAAGGCAATGAGACTCCTGTATTAAAAATGTGGCTTACTGAACTTATAAACACTCTTCACCTTGAAAAAATAAGATATAGTATGAATGACAATGTAAAAGAGTTTGAATTAATCTGGCACCCTTTACTTATATACCTTGGGAAAATATAAAACTTTGTTTACTTGTTTCTCTTCCCTTTTGCCGACAGCCGGGGTATTGGGACCCCTTATGGGTGACTGCGGGTTTTTTTTTTTTTTTTTTTTTTTTTTTTTTTTTTTTGTTGTTGGTGTTGTTTAATTATTTGCTTTGTTAGTTTAGAGAAAAAAAGGAGCATAAGCTATGTTATGTCAATTTGTAAAAATTACAATCATGATATTTGCTCTCAATAAAAATATTTGAAACGAAAAATGAAATAACTGTACAACACAAATTAGAATGAAGGGTAAATTTAACTGGGAAGAATAAGATAAAGATAAATATATAAATTAAAGTTGAAAATAAAATAACTGTACAACAAAATACACAATATAGAACTATATAAGAATGTATGAAGAAATCTAAATATAAATAAATATATACACAATAACAGCAGCTGTACAAGTATTAACCGGAAATGAAGAATATAGTGACCAGTGTTGTGCAAAACCAAAGTCCAGAAAGTCCAGTGTGTGTGTAAGAACTATATGTGTGGGTCAGTACTGTGTGGTGGTGTGATTGAGAGACCGTATCGCCTGCGGGAAGAAGCTCCTCCTCAGTCTCTCTGTGTTGGTCTTCAGGGAGCGGAATCGCTTTCCTGACCTCAGCAGAGAGAACAGTCTGTTGTTGGGATGGCTGAGGTCCTTCATGATCTTCCTGGCCTTGGTCCAGCACCGCCTGCTGTAGATTGAGTGCAGGTCAGGGAGCTCGGAGCGGATGGTGCGCTCAGCTGACCGCACAACCCTCTGTAGAGCTCGTCTGTCCTGCATGGTGCTGTTCCCGAACCAGGTTAAGATGTTTCCCGCCAGGATGCTCTCTATGGTGCACGAGTAAAAGTTCCTGAGCACCTTGGAGGGCAGTTGGAAGTCTCTCAAGCGTCTGAGGTGGTAGAGACGCTGTCGGGCCTTTTTCACCACGGTGTTGATGTGACAGGACCATGACAGGTCCTGCGTGATGTGAACTCCGAGGTATTTGAAGCTGTCCACTCTCTCCACTGGGCACTCGTTGATGACGGGGGTCTGGTAGTTCCTCTCCTGCTAAGTGCTGAAGTCCACTATCAACTCCTTTGTCTTACTGACGTTTAGAAGGAGGTTGTTCCTCTGGCACCAGTTCTCCAGATTCCTAATCTCCTTCAGGTAGGCCGTCTCGTTGTTATCAGAGATCAGGCCCACCACGACGGTGTCGTCAGCAAACTTGATGATGGTGGTGGAGCTGGTAGTGGCCACACAGTCATATGTGTACAAAGAGTACAGCAGGGGGCTCAGAACACACCCCTGGGGGGCTCCAGTGCTGAGAGTGGTGGAGGCTGAGACATGTCCGCCCATCCTTACTGCCTGTGGTCTGCCAGTTAGGAAGTTGGAGATCCACTGACACATAGATGAGCTGAGTCCCAGATGCTCCAGCTTGGTGGTGAGTGTGAAGGGAATTATGGTGTTAAATGCAGAGCTGTAGTCTATGAAGAGCATTTTAACATAATTCCCCCTTCTAGTGTCCAAGTGAGTGAGTGATGTGTGGAGGAGATGAGAGATGGCATCGTCTGTGGAACGATTTGGACGGTAAGCGAACTGTAGTGGGTCCAGTAGTGAAGAAATGATGAAGTCTCTGACCAGGCGTTCAAAGCACTTCATCACTACTGAGGTGAGGGCTACAGGGCGATAGTCATTGAGAGAAGCAGGGTGGGGTTTCTTTGGGACAGGAACAATGATGGACTCTTTGAAGCATGTGGGGATCACCGACTGAGATAAAGAGATGTTGAATATCTCAGTGAACACAGGAGCTAGCTGGTATGCGCAGTCTCTTAGGATACGACCTGGGATGCCGTCTGGTCCTGCTGCTTTCCTGGTGTTCACTCTCTTGAAGGCTCTCCTTACTTCATGCTCGGAGATGACGAGCACGTTTCCGGTGCTGGCAGTATCTTCCTGTCTGCAGCCGTTAGCACCGCTAACACTAGCATTGTTGGAGACCTTAGCTGCAGCCTCGAAGCGAGCATAGAAAGTGTTCAGCTCGTCTGCCAGAGTCACGGCCGCGTTCGTCATACCGGTTGTTGGTGCTTTATAGTCCGTTATTGTCCTTAGTCCCCGCCACAGGCTCCTAGAGTCACTCTGTTGGAGTTGTGACTCTAGTTTCCTCCCGTAGCGCTGCTTCGCCTCTTTCACCGCCCTCCGCACGTTATATGACGCGGCTACAGGAAGCGGTGTCTGAAAAGGGCTGGGAAAATCATCAAAGACCCCAGTCACCCGTCACATGGACTCTTCACCCTCCTGCCCTCTGGGAGGCGCTACAGGAGCCTCCGGACTAAGACCACCAGGTACCGGAACAGCTTCTTCCCCACAGCTGTCAGACTCCTGAACTCTGCCTCCTGACATCTGACCCACGTTAAACTCATGGACTGAACATACACACACCCACAATGGACAACTGTACCCTCAAACACACAATAATAACATGGACTGAACCACCACTCACAACCACCAGCACTTTATATAGCCTCTGTAGAAACTATCTACACCCTCACTTATCTTAACTGCACTACTGTATAGCTCTGTGTAAATAATCATTCTGTACATTCGATAATTTTTAATCCTACAACTGTTTACAACTTGCATAGTTCCCATTTCTGTATAGCTGTATATCTCAGATTCTGTAAAGTTATTTATTTCATATTCTGTATAGTTTTTCATATTTATATCCTGTTCATATCCTGTACATAGCTTGTACTCACTACAGCCTGTACATACTTATAGTTATAGAATATTCACAACATAGTTCATACCGTGTACATTATAACATACCATAATAGACCCATTTCTGTAATATACTCACATATCTATATTATTGCCAATATATATTGTAATATATCTATATCACTAAAGCACTTCTGGATGGATGCAAACTGCATTTCGTTGCCCTGTACCTGTGCATGTGCAATGACAATAAAGTTGAATTCTATTCTATTCTATTCTTTCCAAACGCCTTCGATGCTTGTTTCCTGTGGGGGAAGACGGCGGGTCTGTGTGCGGCGCTGGAATGGTTGCGCTGTGCAGGACGACTGCTGTGTTTCCTTCGGATTACTCCTCACCCCCTACCCAACCCCTGTGGCTTGTCACGTGCTCCAATGTTGTGATGTGGACATTTATGTGCTCTCTGTGCAGAGGAGTTTTTTTTGTTTCCTGTTCTCATGCTGTCCTCCCATAGGTGCCCAGCATGAGGAGAGGTCTCTTTTTATTTTTCCTCTCGTACTTTTCCCATTGTTGTGTACTTTTTCAGTGTTTTTTTTCTGTAATGCTGCCAATCTCCGACTGTATTCCCATGTGATGTCTTTGTTGTGTGTGTAAGTCGGGGGGGAGGGGGGGGGGGGGGGGGGGTCCTATTCCTCTGCGGGGCGACCTGCATATGGCCAATAAAGCATTCATTCAATTCAATTCAAGAGTTGGATGTCACTCAACTGTGAAGGAGAGCTGATGGTGTCAAAAACTGAATTATGTTATTTGCAAAGTGAATTTTATATATCATTTGTTTATCCAGCCAAAAAAACCTCACTGACTTTAAAAATGTATTTTTTAAGCATGAGCTGGCTGTAAACATATTTCAAGTGGCCAAAAAGGAGTGGATTGGTTATAATGTTGGTACAATAATGCAAAGTCATAAAGACACTTTTACACTTTGTATATAACCCCTTTGCAAATCCTGCTCACTAAAGTCTATTAGACAATTTAAGTAAAGACATTATACATTACAAAAAACAAAACAAATGGAAACATTGGAATCACTTTTTAGCAAAACACCCAATTTAACCCTCCGGAAAAACTCTCTCCACACACACACACACAATGATTTATGAGGCAAAACCAAACACGTCTCTTAGGCTACGTTCACACTGCAGGTCTTAATGCTCAATTCCAATTTTTTTGCCTGCTTGTTCACACTACAAATAAAATGCAACAGCAAATGTGCTCTAGTGTGAACCCTCAAAGCAGCCCGCATGCGCAAAAAAAGACGTCTCACACAACGCGCTCTGTTTAGACCCAGAGCAAACCGTATTGTTTGACTGTACGTTTCCCAATTTTGCTTTGAGTAATAAAGTTATTGTGTTATTTACATATGGCCTAATAATGATCCTTATTGCTGTTTTAGAGAGGAGCGGTGCTTCAAAGGATAGTTGCAGATTTCTGTCAAAATCTGCCGATTGTACAGTACAAATAAAATTTCCACGTTCCTCCAACGCTGTCTTACCAACTGTTTCACTAACATCCACACGAGATGGCCAGGAAGCGTTCGCGATGTCTTCTCCGGCGCTGATAATTGGCGTCTGTCTTGTGTCAGTGACGTAAAAGACGCCTTTAATGCGACGTGACCATACAAACAGCAGTCGCTTTCTAAAACATCAGATGTGTATCGGATTCAGCACCACATACGAAAGTGACCCAGATCGGATTTGAAAATATTGGATTTGTGCCGTTCACACTGTCATACCATGATCGGATATGGGTCACATAGGGTCAAAAAAGTCGGATTTGATGCGCTTTTGCCTGCAGTGTGAACGTAGCCAAAGATTAGTTTCACATTTTCAGAAGTGAGTGACATCCTGGAATGAAGAAAGATGAAAAGATTTTGTTCAAAGTTTTATTTCATATAAAAGCTTTTTGTTCACAACAAACATATATTCACTGAATATAATCATTAAAATTACATTTTATAAATCACAGAATCACAACAGAAGGATTTATCTTAATGTTAAGTGAGGTCACCAATAGACTGGAGGGAGATTAGAACACTTGACAAGCTGCCACTGCCTCTGCTTTCACTGCATTGAAATCACTCACAGCTGTCTCACACTTTGTAAGCATGAATATTTCAACCAGTATGAATTCTTATGTGTTTCTTTAAGTGTGTGTTTTGACTGAATTTCTTTCCACAGGTGCTGCAAGAATACGCCTTCTCACCTGTGTGAGTTCTTGTATGAATTTCCATGTTTGATTTCTCACTGAATCTTTTCCCACAGGTTCTGCAAGAATACGGTTTCTCACCTGTGTGAGTTCTTACGTGAGATCGCAGTGTTGAGTTCTGAGTGAATGTTTTTTTACAGGTACTACAAGAATACGGCTTCTCACCTGTGTGAGTTCTTGTATGAATTTCCATGTTTGATTTCTTACTGAATCTTTTCCCACAGGTGCTGCAAGAAAACGGCTTCTCACCTGTGTGAGTTCTTACGTGAGATCGCAGTGTTGAGTTCTGAGTGAATGTTTTATTACAGGTACTACAAGAATACGGCTTCTCACCTGTGTGAGTTCTTGTATGAATTTCCATGTTTGATTTCTCACTGAATCTTTTCCCACAGGTTCTGCAAGAATACGGCTTCTCACCTGTGTGAGTTCTTGTATGAATTTCCATGTTTGATTTCTCACTGAATCTTTTCCCACAGGTTCTGCAAGAATACGGTTTCTCACCTGTGTGAGTTCTTGTATGAATTTCCATGTTTGATTTCTGACAGAAACTTTTCCCACAGGTGCTACAAGAAAACGGCTTCTCACCTGTGTGAGTTCTTATGTGAGCTTCTAGTGCTGACTTTGAAACTAATTCCTTCCCACAGGTGCTACAAGGATGTGATTTCTTACCTGTGTGAATTTTCAAGCACTGACTGAATTTTGTCCTACAGGTCCAACAACAACAACATGATTTATTACGTGTGTGAACTCTCCGATGTGTAGTCAGATCGGATTCAGAGTTGAAAGTTTTTCCACAGCTGTCACATTTTAAAACATTTGTCTTTGTTTCAGTTTTACTCTGACTGTCTGACACAGGAGTGCTGTCTACTCTCTGATCGTGACTTGTCTTTCTGTGATGTCTTCTCTGCTTCAGCTCCATGTTTCTAGTTGATCCTGAGTCCACATGCTGACTTTCTACTTGATCTTGGCTCTCTGCTTCAGGAGAGCTGTGAGAAAGGAGCTGCTCACTGCTTAGTTTTTGTTCAGTCTCCTGCTTCAGTCCAAGCTGCTCTCCCTCCTGACTGCTGCAGAGCTCCTCCTGTTCCTCTTTAATGTGTAGAGGCTCTGGGTCCTCCTGGTCACAGACCTGCTGCTGTGTGGGGTCTGAAGAGACAAACGGAGAAAAATGATAGAAAAACGGGTGAAAATATTTTGTAAACTCTGAATATTCTCATTACTTTCACATTTCTCTGTGAAAATGACCTGAAATCCATTTTCTACTAATTTGCCACACACCAACACAAATCCCTATCCTAATAAGGACACACATATGATCTTTCTCTTAGTATTAAGGTATGAGCACAAAGCCAAAAACACAAATTAAAAATGAAAACCAATAGAAAGAGACTTTAAAGTGGTCGTCATAGTGATTTTACTTTATAAACATGAACAGGTAGAAATGGAGGCTTCGGCCTGACTGCTCATCAGTTTGTTATCTGTTGAAGTTCAGGGTCTGGTTGCTGGGCTATTGTCTACAGTATAAAATATGTGCAAAGTATTTTAAAATATAGTGTAGTGGCAATTCCTTTTGTTTGACAAACCAAGCATCCCACAATTACAATTCCACAAGCTACTACTGTACTGAGATAATACAGGGAGTGCAGAATTATTAGGCAAATGAGTGTTTTGTCCACATCATCCTCTTCATGCATGTTGTCTTACTCCAAGCTGTATAGGCTCGAAAGCCTACTACCAATTAAGCATATTAGGTGATGTGCATCTCTGTAATGAGAAGGGGTGTGGTCTAATGACATCAACACCCTATATCAGGTGTGCATAATTATTAGGCAACGTCCTTTCCTTTGGCAAAATGGGTCAAAAGAAGGACTTGACAGGCTCAGAAAAGTCAAAAATAGTGAGATATCTTGCAGAGGGATGCAGCAGTCTCAAAATTGCAAAGCTTCTGAAGCGTGATCATCAAACAATCAAGCGTTTCATTCAAAATAGTCAACAGGGTCGCAAGAAGCGTGTGGAAAAACCAAGGCGCAAAATAACTGCCCATGAACTGAGAAAAGTCAAGCGTGCAGCTGCCAAGATGCCACTTGCCACCAGTTTGGCCATATTTCAGAGCTGCAACATCACTGGAGTGCCCAAAAGCACAAGGTGTGCAATACTCAGAGACATGGCCAAGGTAAGAAAGGCTGAAAGACGACCACCACTGAACAAGACACACAAGCTGAAACGTCAAGACTGGGCCAAGAAATATCTCAAGACTGGTTTTTCTAAGGTTTTATGGACTGATGAAATGAGAGTGAGTCTTGATGGGCCAGATGGATGGGCCCGTGGCTGGATTGGTAAAGGGCAGAGAGCTCCAGTCTGACTCAGACGCCAGCAAGGTGGAGGTGGAGTACTGGTTTGGGCTGGTATCATCAAAGATGAGCTTGTGGGGCCTTTTCGGGTTGAGCATGGAGTCAAGCTCAACTCCCAGTCCTACTGCCAGTTTCTGGAAGACACCTTCTTCAAGCAGTGGTACAGGAAGAAGTCTGCATCCTTCAAGAAAAACATGATTTTCATGCAGGACAATGCTCCATCACACGCGTCCAAGTACTCCACAGCGTGGCTGGCAAGAAAGGGTATAAAAGAAGAAAAACTAATGACATGGCCAGCTTGTTCACCTGATCTGAACCCCATTGAGAACCTGTGGTCCATCATCAAATGTGAGATTTACAAGGAGGGAAAACAGTACACCTCTCTGAACAGTGTCTGGGAGGCTGTGGTTGCTGCTGCACGCAATGTTGATGGTGAACGGATCAAAACACTGACAGAATCCATGGATGGCAGGCTTTTGAGTGTCCTTGCAAAGAAAGGTGGCTATATTGGTCGCTGATTTGTTTTTGTTTTGTTTTTGAATGTCAGAAATGTATATTTGTGAATGTGGAGATGTTATATTGGTGTCACTGGTAGAAATAAATAATTGAAATGGGTATATATTTGTTTTTTGTTAAGTTGCCTAATAATTATGCACAGTAATAGTCACCTGCACACACAGATATCCCCCTAAAATAGCTAAAACTAAAAATTACTTCCAAAAACATTCAGCTTTGATATTAATGAGTTTTTTGGGTTCATTGAGAACATGGTTGTTGTTCAATAATAAAATTATTCCTCAAAAATACAACTTGCCTAATAATTCTGCACTCCCTGTATTTTTTTATGGCTTATTCGTCCAGTTTGGCAAGCAATAGCAAGATTAATTTTTTATTACTTCCTGCTGCTGCTTCGCCTGCTCTGGTAAAAAAAAAAAAAAAAAAAAAAAAAAAACATAGGCCAGTGCATGCTGGTCCAATACCAGTCTCTATATTTATACAAACAAATGGCCCTACAGCTCTTACTGACTGACTTAACAAGGTAAACACCAAAACCACACCAAACATTAAAACAAATATTAACCTACAAATAAAACTTGTGAATAAACCCCAAAATATAAGTCAACTAACAACAAACTTTAAACAAATTTTAAAATGAAAAAAATAAAGAACAAATAGCTCCAACATATAAGATACGGTACTGTACACACATACAGATGTTTTAAGATTATACAAAGGGTTTGAAAAAGCGTAGGGAGGGTTATTATGGCTTAAAACATCTAAAAAATAATTTTAGAAAAGATATGGTTTCCATTTCATTGATTCGTACCTAATGTGGTGGGTCCCAGAACACAACCCTCCTGATAATCGAGGAAATACTGTATTTAGAAAACAACCAACAACCCTTTAAGGCAATAAAACTTCATTAAGCTAACAGCTTAGTTAGGTTCCAGACTCAAGTCAGTTTCTTTGACTTATACCAAGTGGAGGTTTAATGTTACATGTTAAGAGAAAAGAGATGCATTCATGCTGATTGGACTTTTAATTCTTTCTGTGCTTCTAAAAAGGAAAAAAAAAACCTGTAACCTGTGATTAGGATCCTACATGAGTCATATTCATTTTAATAATATAAAAGCAATAATAATTTTACATACCTATTCTATCCAACTTTAACTCTGGTTTCCAGATGGTCTCCAGCAGTGTGAGTCGCTCTTCATCAGTCCAGACAATAATGCCTTCAGCCTCCTGCTTCAGTCCAAGCTGCTCTCCCTCCTGACTGCTGCAGAGCTCCTCCTGTTCCTCTTTAATCTGTGGAGGCTCTGGGTCCTCCTGGTCCAGACTGGAGTTCCTCTCCTGGTTACAGACCTGCTGCTCATCCAGACCCTCCTCTTCCTCACAGACATGTTGTTGTGGGGGGTCTTGAGGAGAAAAGAAACACAATAAAAAGGTCATTAATGTGATGAACAGTAACAGAAAACACTATTTTTAAAAAGCACTTTGTGCGTTTGGCAGCCATCCTAAAAGGTTGCCCCCTTTAGTGGCCTCCACAGGAGATCATCTGCCTGCACCACACCATCTCTAGCACGCTCCGCTTTCACACTAACTCTCTGCATGTCCTCCTTCACCACAGCCATGAACCTCCTCTGTGGTCTTTCCTCCTCTCTTACTGCCTCCTAACAGGTCATCCACTTCGGAGCAGTCTGGTAACAACTTTTAAAGTTAAATGTGTATTGTATATCTGAGATCTACCTTTATCTTTACTGCTCTGTCTCAGTGCTTGGAGAGGAAAACTGACACTCGATGAACTCAACAGTGGAATCTGTTCGACAAACACTTTAAATAAATGAATCAAAATATGTCAATCAAAAAAGGAGCTTTCGTTAACTATATTTAAATTTAACTGCAGAAAACTTCGGTCAACATATTTAATCATTTATTGAAATCTGGTTTTGTGCAATGATATAAACTAGTTTAGATTTATTCTGGATATTCTCACCACGGCTGAGGGTAGTGTTATTCCACCTAATCTAGCAGTGACCATGGACCGGTGTTCCAGATCTACTGGCGTTTAGATCAACTGGCGTTGGTCGAACAGATGTGTGGCAGTCTTGCGTTTCAGGAGCTGCTACTGACAAACCAGCAAAAAACGCCAAATGTGTCATCTGTGACACTTGTGAGGTTATCTCAAACACACTCCGTCAGTCTTGATGCTGTTGAACAACAAAATGTTTAAAAATGTGGCAAGTTTACCTGGTGATATCCTCATGCGCGACGCGATCGCGAAAACAGCAAACAATTAACACCACGCCGATGTTGTTCACAGGACAGCAAGAGTAAACGATCGGGAGACTCTTGTCGTCGTTATCGTTCCCCTCGCACGGTTTAGTTCTCCGATTTCAGCGTTTTTGCTTCACAACTAAAGCGAACAGTTTACTTTGTGCACTAACATGGAGTCGAGTCAACCAGCGCCACCTCTGGCCAAGTGCCACAGCCTACAGCCAGATCAACCTGTGACACACATCTGCACCTGCTGCTATGATCGCATTGAGTAGAGACTGAGTGGCTGCACTAACCCCTGATACATCCAGATCTACCCACAAACATGTTGACAGATGCAATCCCAGCAATGTGGATTGTCAACACTAAAAACAATCAGTAAGCAAAGACAACAGGGATCACTTTTTTCTGTTTATTTAGCACCCACAACATCTGTAGTCGCCTTCTGCACAGGGAAAGTCCACACACACTGTGTGGTACCACTTTCCACAGAAGGTGCATTCGATCTGCAAGACTGAATGAGATTGTCAGAGTCATTGTCTGACTGTTTATTACTAATCACCTGCAGTACATTCACAGTAACTGCCATCTCCTTACAAATGTTTATTAGATTAACCACACTTATACAGACTGTATATAACAACCAACTCTAAAATGTTTGTTCGCAGAGAAAAGACACAGACAGACTACGCTAACGACATGTGATGTTACAACTGTTAACCATTCCTCGCCGTCAGTCCCCTGACCGTGGTCGGGAGACGCGAGGGGAGACGCTTCCTCCAGGGCCGAAGTTTGTCCTCCTTCGGGGTTAACTCCCTTCACTTTTGTGGAGTAGTGAGGCAGACAGAAATCAGCCGAGGCACCGGAGAGTACTGAAGAGATGAGGCTTTAATAACAGTACTGCACACTTCGAAAACACACTGCATAGTAGCCCGTTAGAACGCTGCTCCCGGTCGCCCTCTCTACCCATGACACACTCTCCCTCTCTTTTTCCTCTTTCGCTCCCCGCGTTTCCTTCACGCGCATGCTCACACACACACATCACATACACTCCTTACTGCATCCAGTCACACACAAGACGGCAATTCCCGCAACACAACACTAGTGAAATATTAGTGTCATTTCATTCTTTTCAAAGGTTTATTTGCATGACGCACAAACAGACACAATTGAAAGGTACAAATGTGCATGACACGAATTCAAACGTGGTGCAGATGTGTGTCACAGGTTGATCTGGCTGTAGGCTGTGGCACTTGGCCAGAGGTGGCGCTGGTTGACTCGACTCCATGTTAGTGCACAAAGTAAACTGTTCGCTTTAGTTGTGAAGCAAAAACGCTGAAATCGGAGAAATAAACCGTGCGAGGGGAACGATAACGACGACAAGAGTCTCCCGATCGTTTACTCTTGCTGTCCTGTGAACAACATCGGCGTGGTGTTAATTGTTTGCTGTTTTCGCGATCGCGTCGCGCATGAGGATATCACCAGGTAAACTCGCCACATTTTTAAACATTTTGTTGTTCAACAGCATCAAGACTGACGGAGTGTGTTTGAGACAACCTCACAAGTGTCACAGATGACACATTTGGCGTTTTTTTGCTGATTTGTCGGTAGCAGCTCCTGAAACGCAAGACTGCCACACATCTGTTCGACCAACGCCAGTTGATCTAAACGCCAGTAGATCTGGAACACCTGCACCAGTCCAACATAGTCCATCACTGGACACTGACCCACAGCACTGATAAATACCCAGTTTAACATCTTCTAGTAAAGTCAGTCACACTGAAGAATCTGAGCTTGAACAGCACAGAGTTAAAAACATGTCCATACCTATGATGTGTGAGTTTCTGTCGGGTTTCCGGCTGATATCCAGCAGTCTGTGCTGACGGTTGATCTCCTCCTCATACTGGACGATGGTTTTTTGAACCTCTGAGAAGATTTCCTCACCAACAGCAGTTAGTCTCTCCTTGATGAACTCTCTCAGATACTGAGCTGAACTCATTGCTGCTTCACAACTGAAATATTTTCATATAAGATCACCAAACTAAAGTCCTCGGCTAAGTGCAAATCAAACATGAAGCTTACGTCGTCTAAGCTAGCGGTTCCCGCTTTTCGTGTCACGTGATCAATCCTCAACAGTCCCATAGGGCCGCGGTCTTTATATTTACATGTTGGTCACATTATACAGACAGATAATAAAAGACTGTTAGACTTTGTAAGTTGAGTCTTTTTATGGTGCGTGAGAATCCTTTTCATTAAGTATTTTCAGCTGTTTGTCGCTCCTCTGCGCTTTAGTGATTCTTCTTGTCATGTCTATGTTTGTCCACCAGGTGTCCTCCTCGGCTCAGCTCTGTGTGACAGTTTTCTACAACCATGATGAAGAAGAGTTTCTTTGTTTTTCAGTCTCTCTGCTCACTTTAATGTTTACTGCTGGTTCAGTTGTGTAACGATTTCTCACATTTGAAGTCAATCACACTGAGCTGAACATGAAGTTCCTGCTAACACAAAATAAAGTGAGTGACATCCTGGAATGAAGAAAGATGAAAAGATTTTGCTCAGTTTTATTTCATATAAAATCTTTTTGTTCACATTAAAGATAATGGTATCTTCATTTAAAAGAATCTTTAAAATTGCATTTTATAGTCAGAATGACAACAACGGCGGAAAAATGCATCATATGTTGAGGGAGATTAGCACACTTGACAAGCTGCCACTGCCTCTGCTTTCACTGCATTGAAAGCAGTCATGAAACACGCTTAATGTGCAACAAGGACCATCATTTGCAAATACACAGCTATACTTACAAATTTTATATGAGAAAATCTATCAGGGGAGACACAGCTGGCTTTGCAAGAGGTAGAGCAGGTCATCTGTTAATCACAAGGATGGTGGTTCAATCCCCAACCAGTCTGCATGTTTGCGCCATTCCATTTATGATGAAACAACTAATCATGGCACACACCTGTTGCATGTACATTCACCCCTGTTTGTTTTGCTATGTTTAAACAACTCCTCAGGTTGTGTCACTAGGAGGCAGTGTATAAAGGCACAACAGACTTCCCCATTTACACCTCTGGCAAGACAAGGTCAAACTTTCTGCCTCTGCTCAGTCTCAGTTTGTCATTTAGTTTTTCTAACAGTGAGGCAAATTGTGTAGCAGTTCATCTGAAATTTAAGCATGAAACAATATCAGTGCGTGTGTTTGTGAAAGTTGTGTGTGAATGTTAGAAAGTACTTACATAGGAACAGCATAGAAAAAAAGAGCTTGCTTGAGTGGGTGAATGGGGCAAGTTGTAAAAAGCACTTTGAGCGCTCAGAGTGGAAAAGCGCAAACTTTAAACTGGATCTAAAAATAAGACTTGATTGCCTCTAATAAATGAGGCTAAGCTGCTCCAGACACTTTGAGTTCTTATGCTCTCTGGTGCAGACTCGGTGCTGTTTAAAGGTTTGAGATATAAAGGCAGAATTCCAACATAGTCCAAGTTAAGAGTTGATATGAGGTCAGCAAGTACAGGGCATGTCTCCTGTGTGCTAGTAGAACAATAAAATTCTTTGCTGCCAATAGAAAAATAATTCAAGGAATAAAAGTTGTGTGCAAAAATCTGTATTATTTATTAGTGATGCTCATCAGGGAAACACAAAGACATTAGACATTGAAAAACTTTCGACCTTCCTGCTGTCTGGCACAGAGGTCCGAACGACTTCTTAGGGATGTGATTAGGGATTGATAAGAATTTTGAGATTCCGATTCCATTCTCAGCATCACTTCTTGATTCTCTTATCAAATCTCCTTGGCTCTGCTTTGAGAGTCACCACTATCACCAAGCAGCAAATCAAATCAAATACATTGTGCCGATTAATTACATGCTGTCAGGTCAAATGTTTATGCATGTTGGACGCATTTCCCTTCATTCTTGTGATCAGTGTTGGGGTCATTACTCAGAAAAATTATGTAATTTAAATATTACACAGAACATTTTTCTTACAAGTAAAGCAGTACATTACTTAACTACTCCCAGGAGAAAGTAATTTGTTACACTTCTCATTATATTACTTTCAGTGTTGGGGAGTAATGGAATACATGTACCAGCGTTACGTATTTAAAATACAGAATATGAGTAACTGTATTCCGTTACAGTTACCGTTTAAAAGGGTGGTATTCAGAATACAGTTACTTTGTTGAAATAAATGGATTACACAGGGTCTTTTCCTGTTTCATATGTTAGTCTCTACCCTCTCTATTTTTGGTAATTCCATGGTGGTGGAAACCAAACAAAACATGTATTAAGAGGCTGTATGCCTGTGTCTCAATCTCGTGGCTCATGTCACCTCTACTTGTGGCCCTCATAATGACCTGATGAAATATTTTTACAAATTATTATTCAAAAAATATTTAATTTTGATTTTTAATTGAAGGCAATAGGCAGAGTGTTACAGGCAATGCTCTAAAGAATGTGGCCTCATGGGTAGTGTAGTCCATGCTGAGGGAGAATGGACTGCCATACCCGTTATGTGTCTGTGAGCGAGGGAGGGAGGAAAAAGGAGTTGTCACCGAGCAGAAACGGGAGATGGAAGCATGTAAATATCATAATAACCACTGCAGCCAAGAAGAGAGCCTGACAAGCCCAGTTGTAAGTAAGCTATTAAGACTCGACTGTACGCTGCGCTCGTGTTTTTTTCTCTCGAAACAATAAGTTCTTTTGGAGCAGCCTTTCAACGCCTCTCTCTGTCTCGCTGGGCAAAGTTGACCCAAACAAGTAAAGATAGTTTTCGGCCTGACACGGAAGTCGACCTATTAGCCAGAGGTCCCTTTACTACGGTTCGGAGCTGTGGACCTGTTTATATACGCACGGAATAGTTTTCTATACGAGATCACTGCAAAAAGTGCAGGCTTACCTAATGTCCACCCTACTGTTACTCATTTTATATTAGGATTTAAAAATCTAGTTGGTATTGGTATAACGAGTAACCTTCAGTAATAGTAAAAAAAAAAAAAAAAAAAAAAAAAAAAAAAATCACACAGCAAGAGTACATTCATGTAGTTGTAAAAAGCATGATAATACATTAAGTAATCCAATGTATTCCATTACGTTACTCAGAGTAACGTAACGGAATACATTTTGGGGCATGTATTCAGTAATCTGTAGTCAAATACATTTTAAAAGTAACCTTCCCAACACTGATTACTTTTGCATTACTCTGTAAAATGACATATTACACGAGCATGTGCAAAAGAAAACTGTCTCTCTTACTTTGCTGTAGATTGCGCAGACAAATGTAGTTTCTTAAACATTAGAATCACTAGAAGTGTAATTAAATAAATAATCGTATTCTGTGATTTCTGTCATATAGATGATGACAGACGCTTGTCAACAGAGAATTATTTTAAAATGTATGTGAAATGGACTATTATGATTGGTCAGAATAAGCCCATGAAAATATAACAAACGTTACTTTTTTTATATAGGAGGAGAGCATATTTTGTCTTTTTTTCCATTTCAATATATGTTTTTTAATTAATTTAAACTAGAACCTAATGCTATGCCAGCGTTTACCTTTGGCTGAGAGTGTAGAACTGATGCTTGTGATGATGTTGTAGAACTAGAAATTATAAATGTCAACCAAACTTTATGGGTTGTGAGCAAAAACCAAAGCCAACTGAATCCAAAAACAGTTGGAACCCTGTGTTCTGTTGATCGTAATTACTGATCGCCTGGTGTAGTAAGGAACTTTGTTTAAAATTGTGTTGGGCTTATCTGAATCATTGTTTGACAGAACAGCATCTACAACATGTAGCGATAACAAAATTGGCCAGCAGGTGTCCCCGTGGAGCTGGTTTCATGAAGTAATTTTGCTAATCACTAACAACCAGAAACCACAGAAAGTCAATGACATTTAGCAACTTCTAGCAACTAGCTCAAATAAGCGCAGGGGCAGCTACACTAACTCTGTCTCATGAAACACTGCCACCTAGTGGTTACATTTTCAATAAAAACGAGCACATTCTGTGTACAAATAGTTCCTCTAAGACTGTTTTCTCTCTCTCTTTTTTTTAACAAAAGAAAACACCCAGACTTTTTCCTCAACACACATATTTATTTCAGTATCGAACAAAAAACTGGAACACGTCTTCAATTCTGGATACGTTAGCAGAGCCATTACAACTACAGTCGCTGCCAAACTGATCCAACTCTGGAGTCCAGCCACAGGATCATCCAAACCACACTTATCATAAAACATAAAACTATGCACCCATACTCAAGGACTGACCAGATTAAGGTCACAAATGTGAAAAGATTGTAAGAGTCAAAACATCAGTTTCTACATTTATTTAAATCAGTGCAGCGATTTGACTTCTGGTTAGTGAGCTCTACCACCCACACACTGCTACGACTCAAAGCTGTCTCACACTTTGGAAGCATGAATATTTCAAGCATTATGAATTTTTCTTATGTGTCTCTTTAAGTGTGTGCTCCGATTGAATTTCTTTCCACAGGTACTACAAGAATACGGCTTCTCACCTGTGTGAGTTCTTACGTGAGCTTGCAGTGTCCAGTTCTGACCGAATGTTTTATTACAGGTACTACAAGAATACGGCTTCTCACCTGTGTGAGTTCTTGTATGTGTTTTCAGTGCTGATTTCCGACAGAAACTTTTCCCACAGGTGCTGCAAGAAAACGGCTTCTCACCTGTGTGAGTTCTTATGTGAGCTTCTAGTGCTGACTTTGAAACTAATTCCTTCCCACAGGTGCTACAAGGATGTGATTTCTTACCTGTGTGAAGTTTCAAGAACTGACAGAAGTTTGTCCTACAGGTCCAACAACAACAACATGATTTTTTACGTGTGTGAACTCTCCGATGTGTAGTCAGATCGGACTCAGAGTTGAACATTTTTCCACAATTGTCACATGTTAGAACATTTGTCTTTGTTTCAGTTTTACTCTGACTGTCTGATGCAGGAGTGTCGTCTACTCTCTGATCGTGACCTGTTTTATCTTCTTGGCTCTCTGCTTCAGGAGAGCTGTGAGAAAGGAGCTGCTCACTGCTTAGTTTTTGTTCAGTCTCCTGCTTCAGTCCAAGCTGCTCTCCCTCCTGACTGCTGCAGAGCTCCTCCTGTTCCTCTTTAATGTGTAGAGGCTCTGGGTCCTCCTGGTCACAGACCTGCTGCTGTGTGGGGTCTGAAGAGACAAACGGAGAAAAATGATAGAAAAACGGGTGAAAATATTTTGTAAACTCTGAATATTCTCATTACTTTCACATTTCTCTGTGAAAATGACCTGAAATCCATTTTCTACTAATTTGCCACACACCAACACAAATCCCTATCCTAATAAGGACACACATATGATCTTTCTCTTAGTATTAAGGTATGAACACAAAGCCGAAAACACAAATTAAAAATGAAAACCAATAGAAAGAGACTTTAAAGTGGTCGTCATAGTGATTTTACTTTATAAACATGAACAGGTAGAAATGGAGGCTTCGGCCTGACTGCTCATCAGTTTGTTATCTGTTGAAGTTCAGGGTCTGGTTGCTGGGCTATTGTCTACAGTATAAAATATGTGCAAAGTATTTTAAAATATAGTGTAGTGGCAATTCCTTTTGTTTGACAAACCAAGCATCCCACAATTACAAATCCACAAGCTACTACTGCACTGAGATAATATTTTGTACGCAGGCAAAAGCAGTCCACTATCCATACTTGAAAGTTGCGTTTTTATGGCTTATTCGTCCAGTTTGGCAAGCAATAGCAAGATTCATTTTTTATTACTTCCTGCTGCTGCTTCGCCTGCTCTGGTAAAAAAACAACAAAAAAAAAACCAAAAAAAAAAACTTAGGCCAGTGCATGCTGGTCCAATACCAGTCTCTATATTTATACAAACAAATGGCCCTACAGCTCTTACTGACTGACTTAACAAGGTAAACACCAAAACCACACCAAACATTAAAACAAATATTAACCTACAAATAAAACTTGTGAATAAACCCCAAAATATAAGTCAACTAACAACAAACTTTAAACAAATTTTAAAATGAAAAAAATAAAGAACAAATAGCTCCAACATATAAGATACGGTACTGTACACACATACAGACTCAAGTCAGTTTCTTTGACTTATACCAAGTGGAGGTTTAATGTTACATGTTAAGAGAAAAGAGATGCATTCATGCTGATTGGACTTTTAATTCTTTCTGTGCTTCTAAAAAGGAAAAAAAACCCTTTAACCTGTGATTAGGATCCTACATGAGTCATATTCATTTTAATAATATAAAAGCAATAATAATTTTACATACCTATTCTATCCAACTTTAACTCTGGTTTCCAGATGGTCTCCAGCAGTGTGAGTTGCTCTTCATCAGTCCAGACAATAATGCCTTCAGCCTCCTGCTTCAGTCCAAGCTGCTCTCCCTCCTGACTGCTGCAGAGCTCCTCCTGTTCCTCTTTAATCTGTGGAGGCTCTGGGTCCTCCTGGTCCAGACTGGAGTTCCTCTCCTGGTTACAGACCTGCTGCTCATCCAGACCCTCCTCTTCCTCACAGACATGTTGTTGTGGGGGGTCTTGAGGAGAAAAGAAACACAATAAAAAGGTCATTAATGTGATGAACAGTAACAGAAAACACTATTTTTAAAAAGCACTTTGTGCGTTTGGCAGCCATCCTAAAAGGTTGCCCCCTTTAGTGGCCTCCACAGGAGATCATCTGCCTGCACCACACCATCTCTAGCACGCTCCGCTTTCACACTAACTCTCTGCATGTCCTCCTTCACCACAGCCATGAACCTCCTCTGTGGTCTTTCCTCCTCTCTTACTGCCTCCTAACAGGTCATCCACTTCAGAGAAGTCTGGTAACAACTTTTAAAGTTAAATGTGTATTGTATATCTGAGATCTACCTTTATCTTTACTGCACAGTCTCAGTGCTTGGAGAGGAAAACTGACACTCGATGAACTCAACAGTGGAATCTGTTCGACAAACACTTTAAATAAATGAATCAAAATATGTCAAGGGATCAATACTTGACATATTTAGTTTGTGTTTCTCACAAATACGGGCCATTCAAGTCTGTCAGGTTTATATTGTTGATTGTCATTTATGCTTAGAAAAATAAAACCATATATGCTTAGAGGTGAATAATTGATTGTGTAGTGATAGGATGTGTGATCCTTAGTAGTTTGCAAAGACTGTGTGTCTTCCAGAGTGTTCTGGCATTCACACTCAGATCCTGGAGTCACAAGAAGAGCTCGTACCTTCTTTTATTGTTTTATGGTATAGCAAACACAAGTACATCTGTTTTAGTCTAGGTGCCTTTTGTTTAGATGAACTGCTGGACTGCAGGTTTAGGGAAGTCGTTCACAGGGTCACATCTTGATTTAGCTAGTAGGCCATCACTGTTTCCCTCATCAGATCGGTTGGTTTTTGAGCTGTTCTTTACTCAAGTGAACTGGCTTCACGCTTCTAAATAAATTACAGTACAATGTTTCTAAATCTCACTGCAACTGCTGCGTCACAATAATCTGTCCTGCTTCATAAATCTGTCCCATAGCTTATATAGTAACACATATCTTATTTTCCTATATCTACTTGTTGTAATTCAGTGGAACTTATTTCCTTCATCCATCAATTACCCCAGCTGAAGTAAAAATATTAATAACAATAACAATGAGCTGATTCCACATGATGTTTGTCATGTTTTCCTGTCTATGCTGAGCTCGTTATCACTTCAGCCACTTTATCACCATCTTGTCACTTTTTCCACCACATTGTCATTCTACCTACTGCTTGAACACTTTGCCCAAACTGCACCCCCTTTCCATTTACTAGACTGAGTGTGTCTTTACCTTGCTGAACCACATCCCTACAAACACTCATCAGAGAGCCGTTCCTCAGTATTATATCACTCTTAACCTCCCTGCATGCTTATTTATCGCCGTTGTAGCTGAAACTGGTTCCACTCACCGAGCCGAAGAGTTTTTCTTCTGGAGACAGTTTTTTAACCTCGACTTAAATCCGTCCTCGTGTCTCGTTGTCACGGTTACATTGCGCTCACTGTCCGTTTCATCCACATTACAGATTTACTTTCACTGTTTTGTTTTTTTTTTTTGTATTTTCCCCTCTTGTTTGACCTTTTTTTCACCCCCGTTCTTCTCTCCCGCCATCGACTTCTGTTCTTATTTCACTTCCTGAAACGTCACGTCGCTCTGCTGTTTCCGGTCCCTTCGCAGACCTGCCGGTCAAACCTCTCGTGGACCCTCCCCCCTCCTCTGTTTGTGTGTGTGTGTGTGTGTGTGTGTGTGTGTTTTCGCCTCTTGTTGAACTTTTTTCACCACCGCTCTTTCTCCCGCCATCGACTTCTGTTCTTATTTCACTTCCTGATACCTCTCTCTCTCTCTCTCTCTCTCTCTCTCTCTCTCACACACACACACACACACACACACACACACACACACACACTTGTCACCCTTGTGACTCAAGGTAAATTGATGTATTCTAATAATGTAATTGTAGAAAACTGTCCCATCATTTGAATACCGCAGACCTGCGGACACAACAGTGGAGGTTCAAACATAGCTGGGTCAACCAAACACTGGAAACATCTAGAGTATTAGAAAGGACAGAAAAACGTAAATTCCAACTTGTATAAACTTTTGTTGCTTGAAACGATTAAAATACTGCTCTTATTTTAGGTGTTACATTATGTCCCTAGTAGCACAAGTGCAAAACCTTCCCGCCATTTTGGTTTCAGTTTCCCTTTTGAACCCTCCATTGTACCATGTAGACACACACAGAGTTAATATGTTCACAATTTATATATTGGCATCACAAACATAATTCATTCATTTATTCATTACGATACCTCACAGAGTGTCGTTATAATCACTCTGCCTGTTTTACATTTATTGTCCACTTGATGGCACAAAAGAGCAAATAAAGCATCGTAAAGCTTCAGTCCATGAACGAAGCAAATAGATAAAAGCTTCAATGCTCCATGGAGCTTTATCTTTCCACCACTAGAGAGTGCAAATTACAATGTATACAAGACAAATATAGTGGAAATGAAATAAAGTTGAAATAATTAGAATCAATACATTAAAATATATTCAGTAAAATACTTTGACTGCAAAAATGTAACACATTAGATGCACACTGGCCCTTTCCATGCTCTATTTTAACAGTGCTGGCCTTTGTGAGATCCATGTTATTTAAGCACAGCGGCTTAATGTTAAGTGCAATGTGTGTCAATGTTTGTCACGTATCATGTATGAAGAACTCACTTTGAAGCTTTGAAATATGTTCAGATTCAGATTTCTTTAAAATAATAATAATTATTATTTTGATTGCTGCTGAGACATTTAAAGAATATAAATACCAGTATAAATTAAACTCACATTATCAGCCATAATAACGAATTTCATCACAATATTTCACTCACAATGCTATATTATTGCTATTAGTTTTTAACATTTTGCAATATGAGCATATTGCTATTTATCACATTTATTTCCAGCTGCAAATTATGTCCTTAAATCTAAATGTTGTCAGTATCTGTTTTGTGCACTAAGGTAAAGTTCCCTCACTTGAGTTGTTTTTTTGTTTTTGCTGGAAAATTAGATTATTAAGCTGTCGATAATATCTGCTGTCAGTCTAAAATCTGCCTACAGTTGGGGTCATTTTAGCAAATACTTGTATTATCTATCAATTAACTTTGCTAACACATAAAAAATCACATATATGTTGCTGTATAAGAATATAACAAGAATTCAAATAGATGGTCAGTAAAGTGTCATTCAGTTGGCAATCTATTGCCATTTAAAAATTAGACGGCAACTATTTTCAAACTTTTAACAATCTCTTTGACAATGACTACAGTCATTTTCTTTTGTACATGCTAGGAAATTACGGTCCTATTTTTACTCGTGTGGCTGACCCATGTGTTTGGTCTGAATTTGGTCTGACTGGACCTATTCGCACCATCTTAGCTACTGTATACCGCCCCCCTGAACCTGTCTTCCTCAGTGATCTCATCTCTCACTCTGTCCTTCTAAGCAGACTTTCCTCTCTCAGCATCTCTGACATCCATCCATCCTCCCTCCCACTTTCTTCTTTTACAGAATGCCTGACTTAAAATCCTGGTTCAGCTCTAATTTTCTTAAGCTAAATGAGGATAAAACTGAAATCCTCCTTATTGGCACTAAATTCAACCTTTTGAATGCAAATCATTTCTATCTGCTTATTGATAACTCCACAGTTTTCCTTTCTCCTCAGGTTAAGAGCCTTGGTGTCATCCTAGACAGTTCACTTTCCTTTAAATCTCACATCAATAATCTCGTTCTGCCTATTTCCATCTACGCAATATCAACAGATTACGTCCTTCTCTTTCCACCCAGTCTACATCCATTCTTGTCCTAGTCTAATTACCTCCCGCATTGACTACTGTAATTTTCTCTTCCAGGGTCTTCCTCCAAAATCCCCCCATAAGCTTCAACTGGTTCAAAATTCACTAAACTTCACTGGGTCCTTCCGGATAATATACAAACTTCTTCTGCTCACCGTCAAGGCCCTTCATAACCTTGCTCCTCCTTACCTCTCTGACCTATTAAGCACTACCTCTTCTGCCCGTTCACTTCGATCTTCTTTTTCTATCCAGCTTTCTGTGTCTTCTTATGGCCTCACCACCACGGGAAGCAGAGCTTTTAGTTGCTCTGCTCCCAGGCTGTGGAACTCTCTGCCCCCAGATATAAGAAACATTGGTTTGCTCCCCCAGTTTAAATCAAGACTCAAAACCCATCTGTTCAAATCTGCATATTCACTGTGAACCCACTGTTTGTTCATTTTATCTTGTGCTTTTGTGTTTATTGCTCTTCTTTTGTCAACGTTGTGTTATGTGTTTTATTCTAGCATTATTATTGTTGTTGTTGTTGTTGTTGTTGTTGTTGTTGTTGTTGTTGTTGATGATAACAACAACAACAACAATAATAATAAACTGTATTATTTATTTGATTGTTTGCTATGAGCTAACGCTAGTCCACACTCCAAGCCACTTGGTGGCGGTAATGCGCCACGTCGTTGTTTGCTAACCGCCAAGAAACGACGACGACGAAGTTAAACGAGGCGAAAACCACAATAAGAGCAAAATGAAATCTGTAATGTGGAGAAAATGGACAGTGTAACCGTGACAACGAGACACGAAGAGGGACGTAAAGTATAAAAAAAATGGCCCAAGAAGAAAAACTCTTCGGCTCGGTGAGTGGAACCAGATTTAGCAACAACAGCGATAAATACGCCTGTAGGGAGATGAAGAGTGCTAAAATACTGAGAAACGGCTCTCTGATGAGTGTTTGTAGAGATGTGTTTCAACAAGATAAAGACACACGACTCAGTCAAATAAGCGTTAATGCACTCCACAGTCTGCTGCCTGACAACAAAAGAGCGTCTGTGGGGTTTTATCCGGAGTACCTGAAATAGAAAAAAGAAAACAGAAACGGGGACAAAAGTTCTGTTTTAAAATGCATATTATAGCGAGAAATGTGACGGCTTGTCTGTTGTTATTATGTTTGATGAGCCAAGTAAGATGTGGATAAATTAGCTATGAGATTAGGCCTCCCCCCACCACGGAGATGCTGTAAGTATCAAAGCAGCTCAGATTACTTGTTTCTTTCTTATTAAAGAGAATGACAAAAGTTTCACTGTGAGGACGTGATTTAAAGATGACAAATGTCTAAATTGCACATATCATGTCCTGAGTAAAGGACTGGCAGTTTTATGTTGGGGTGTCTGTTGATTCTCACTTGTCTTGGAAACATTGGTTAGGAAAACAATCAAATCAGTAAAACACATATTACTGGATGCAACAGTTTGCTAGAATTGGAAGGAATTTGTCAGGCCAATTGTGTAATTGATTGATTCAAAGATTTTCTTTTTTCCTTTTCACTGCTTTACCCTTGTCTGCACAGGTGATGAAAATGGATCTGTGTTTGCCAAATGCCATTAAGATCTGAAGAAGAAGAGAGGTGCTGTTTGATGAAGCGGACTTAAGTTAAAGGAGAGACACAAACTAAAGTATTGATACCATCACGTTAATGTGGATCTGATACCATCGTCTGTATCACTTCTATCATTCTGACATGCAGTCAACATGTGGTGATGTGTAAGAGCTGACAGGCTCCATTCACATTTTGAGATCAGAGCTCAGACTAGTTTCAGTTATAAGGAAGAGAAACTCACACAGTCACTGACACTGAGAGGAGAAATGGCACAGAAAGGAGTTCAGCTGGACCGAGAAACCTTCTCTTGTTCCATCTGTTTGGATCTACTGATAAATCCGGTGACTATTCCCTGTGGACACAGCTACTGCAGGAACTGTATTAAAACCCACTTTGATGAAGAGGACAGGAAGGGAATCCACAGCTGCCCTCAGTGTAGGAAGACGTTCACACCGAGGCCTGTCCTGGAGAAAAACACCATGTTAGCAGCTTTAGTGGAGCAGCTGAAGAAGAGTGGACTCCAAGCTGCTCCAGCTGATCACTGCTATGCTGGACCTGAAGATGTGGCCTGTGATGTCTGCACTGGGAGGAAGCTGAAAGCCATCAAGTCCTGTTTAGTCTGTCTGGCCTCTTACTGTGAGAAACACCTCCAACCTCACTATGATGCAGCTCCGTTAAAGAAACACAAGCTGGTGGCCCCCTCCAAGAAGCTCCAGGAGAACATCTGCTCTCATCATGATGAGGTGATGAAGATTTTCTGTCGTACTGATCAGCAGAGTATCTGTTATCTCTGCTTGATGGATGAACATAAAGGCCATGAAACAGTCCCAGCTGCAGCAGAAAGGACTGAGAAGCAGAAGGAGCTCGAGGTGAGACGACTAAACATCCAGCAGAGAATCCAGGAGCGAGAGAAAGATGTGAAGCTGCTTCGACAGGAGGTGGAGGCCATCAATGGCTCTGCTGATAAAGCAGTGGAGGACAGTGAGAAGATGTTCACTGAGCTGATCCGTCTCCTCCAGAAAAGAAGCTCTGATGTGAAGCAGCAGGTCAGATCCCAGCAGGAAACTGAAGTGAGTCGAGTCAAAGAGCTTCAGGAGAAGCTGGAGCAGGAGATCGCTGAGCTGAAGAGGAAAGACGGCGAGCTGGAGCAGCTCTCACACACAGAGGATCACAACCAGTTTCTACACAACTACCCCTCACTGTCAGCACTCAGTGAGTCTACACACTCATCCAGCATCAATATTCGTCCTCTGAGCTACTTTGAGGATGTGACAGCAGCTGTGTCAGAGACCAGAGATAAACTACAGGACATTCTGAGAGAGGAATGGACAAACATCTCACTGACAGTCACTGAAGAGGATGTTTTACTGTCACCAGCAGAGCCAAAGACCAGAGCTGGATTCTTAAAATATTCACGTGAAATCACACTGGATCCAAACACAACTCACACACATCTGTTATTATCTGAAGGGAACAGAAAAGTAACATTTATGAAGCAACAACAGTCTTATTCTGATCATCCAGACAGATTCACAGGATGTTATCAGGTCCTGAGTAGAGAGAGTCTGACTGGACGTTGTTACTGGGAGGTGGAGTGGGGATGGGGAGGAGTTTGTATAGCAGTCACATACAAGAACATCGGCAGAGTAGGGAGAGTGAATGAATGTTTCTTTGGACGCAACGACAAATCTTGGGCATTATATTGGTACACAGACAATAATAAATTTCGCCATAACAATGTCCAAACTCACCTCTCAGGTCCTCCGTCCACCAGAGTAGGAGTGTACCTGGATCACAGAGCAGGTATTCTGTCTTTCTACAGCGTCTCTGAAACCATGACTCTCCTCCACAGAGTCCAGACCACATTCACTCAGCCGCTCTATGCTGGACTTTTTCTTTATGGACTTGGAGCCACTGCAGAGTTGATTAAAGTCAAATAGAGAAGACAGGTTCATGTTGATCCCTGACCATTATATGTACTTGTGTAGTTTCTAAATGAGGCTTTACATTTTAGAAGCTGAGAAGTTCAGTGGTCCATTGATGTGTGAAAATAATATTGCACTGATTCAAACTGTACTTACATTTATATACCTTACATCAATATAAATCTGAATTTGTTCTTATGGCTGATAATCATGTGAGTTTAAATGATACTACTCTTCATATTCAGCATGTTTGAAATCTGTCATCAGTCTGGTTAGTGCTTTTATTCTGTAGTTGCTGTAGTGGGTTGTCAAATGCAAAAATATATTAGAGCTGCAGTGATTCATCAGTTAGTCAATGATTAGAGAATTTATTGTTTTATCATTATTTTAGTCACATTTAAAGCTGGTTCCAGTTTCTGAAATGTGAAGATTGTTGATTTTTCTTTTCGATCATATATGACTGTAAACTTAATGTCTTTGAGGTTTGAACTTTTAAAAATATAACAAAAAATTGAATCTTTGAGGTTTTTGATATTATTATTATTATTATTACTATAGCTAGAGTGATGACGTTTAATCTCATTCTTCAGATGAAATGCTTGATGACACTCGATCATTTATACATTGAAATATAAAAGCTAAATAACACACAGGCCTGTATATTGTGGAGGATTGACATGTTTCTTTGCCCTGAGCTGTGTCTGGCAGGCAGAGCATCTCCACAAATCTGATGCTTCTGATTTGGAGAAAATGAGCTGAGGGAGACACCTGGTGGACAAACAAAGACATGACAGGAAGAAAGACTAAAGTGCAGAGTGGAGACAAACAGCAGGAAATACACATTGTCATTCTTCAGAAAAACACAGACACAGAGAGGAGAAAATACTACAGATAAAAACAACAATCAATATGTAAATGTATCATATTCAAGCACCTCATTTGAATTGTTTTCTTCCCACATACATACTTAATGGAACAAAAAGGACATCCATTGTAATGTTTTTGGTTATCATACAAAGAATTTCTGGACAAATTCAAAAATATCCATAAAACCAAAAAAATCAGAATACAGGATTCACGAGACAAGCGTCTCAAAATAAGTTGGACAATGCTCCCAACTGCGCAAAGGTTGGAGTGACATGTTTAGATGTCCACATGATGTGAACTGGTCATGGACCAACAGACCCAATATAGACGTGAAGCTCATGTCTATTTTGGGTCTGTCGGTCTGTTGGGGGAAAACTCTGTAAAAAACCCAGGAGAAATAAAGACACAATGAGACAGAATTACTTTTGATGCTTTAACGTGCACACGGGTAAGCTGTTAAAAACAACTCACACCGTGAATAGAGGCTTGGCACTTTTTATAGGAAAGACAGTGAGAACAGGATAAGAAAATAATAAACAGATAAAATAAACAACTCCATATGTGGCGCTAATCTCGTCAGCAGAGAGCTGGGAGAAAGCTGTGAGAGATAAAACAATCTAAAACAATATGTCCCAAAACAATATGTCTTTGCTGGGAAAGTCTAAAAGGATAATTCTAAACTAATCTAACCATAGACAAAGGGCAGAGAAAAGGCATCTTTGTACATTTAAAAGAAGGTAAAGAAACATAGAATCATTTTCCACTAACACGGTCCTAATGTAGTCGGGGGTCTATCCAATGTTTTGTGGGATGTTGATTCTTATTAGCAGACTGTGGCAGAGTGTGCTTTGTAGCTCAGCTTCAGTGGAGGGGGTGGAGCAATGGGTTCAGGGTGTGGTGTCAAGGGAGGCTGGTTGTCACAGCCAGCAAGCATCATCTAAGCATACCTTCCCTGTTTAAGTAGCTGCTGTGGGTGGAGGAGACAAATGAGCTGAGGGTGAAGCAGCTGGACAAGCAGCACAAGAGTGAGTGTCAGGGGGAGTGTAAAAAGACCACGGCCTCTCTATGTGAGGATCTAAACGTATTCTACGCTAGATTCGACACAGCGAACACCATGAGACCGGACAGTGTGCGCACCGCGGATGACGTCAGTGCGCACACTGTGTCTGAGGAGGATGTGCGGAAGTGCTTCAGGAAGGTGAACGCACGCAAAGCTACTGGTCCGGACGGGATTCCCGGCCGCGTCCTCAGGTCATGCGCGGCTCAGCTGGCTGGAGTGTTCACGCACATCTTCAACCTTTCCCTCTCTCTGTCTGTAGTCCCAGCCTGCTTCAAAATGGCCACCATCGTCCCTGTACCCAAATCCTCCACCATCTCCTCATTGAACGACTGGCGACCTGTAGCCCTGACCCCCATCGTAAGCAAATGCTTCGAGAAGCTGGTCAGGGACTTCATCTGCTCTGCACTACCCGACTCACTGGACCCTCTACAGTTTGCATACCGCCACAACAGGTCCACTGATGATGCCATAGCCCTGACACTACACACTGCCCTGTCACACCTGGAGAAGAGAGACACGTATGTGAGGATGCTGTTTGTAGATTACAGCTCAGCATTCAATACCATCGTTCCCTCGAAGCTGGACAGGAAACTGCAGGATCTAGGACTGAGCAGCTCCCTCTGCAGCTGGATCCTTAGCTTCCTGTCTGACAGACGCCAGGTGGTCAGACTGGGCAGCATCACCTCATCCCCCATCACACTGAACACTGGTGCTCCACAGGGGTGTGTACTGAGCCCTCTCCTGTACTCACTCTACACCTACGACTGCACAGCCACTAACAGCTCCAACATCATTGTGAAGTTTGCGGACGACACTACAGTGGTGGGTCTTATCACCAATGGTGATGAGACGGCTTACAGGGAGGAGGTCAGCGCCCTGACCCACTGGTGTCAAGACAACCATCTCACCCTCAACGTCGCAAAGACAAAGGAGTTGATAGTGGACTTCCGGAGGTGCAGAGAAGTACACACCCCCATCACCATCAACGGCGCTGCTGTGGAGAGAGTGAGCAGCTTCCGGTTCCTTGGCGTACACCTGGCTGAGGATCTTACGTGGTCAGTACACACAAACAAAACAGTGAAGAAGGCGCAGCAGCGCCTCTTCTTTCTCAGGAGACTGAAAAGATTCGGCATGAGCCCCCGCATCCTCAGGACCTTCTATCACTGTGCCATTGAGAGCATCCTCACTGGATGCATCACCACCTGGTATGGCAACAGCACCGCTTACAACTGCAAAGCTCTCCAGAGAGTAGTGCGGTGCTCTGAACGGATAATTGGAGGTGAGCTTCCCTCCCTCCAAGACATCTACAGGAAGCGGTGCCTGAGGAAAACGGGGAGGATTATCAAGGACTCCAGTCACCCCAGCCATAAACTGTTCAGACTGCTTCCATCAGGAAGGAGGTTCTGCAGCATCCGGTCCCGTACCAGCAGACTGAGAGACAGCTTCTTCCATCAGGCCATCAGACTGCTGAACACGTCATAGACACCTCAGCTTCACTACTGGAACTTCAACATTATGCACTCCACACTGTATATAAATGCCACTTGTTTTGCACATATTCAACTCTGTATATTTTATATATTTTATTATTATTATTATTATTATTATTGTTATTATTATTATTAATTTTTTTTTTTTTTTTTTTTTACTATTTAATTTGTAAAAATGTGTATACACACACACACACACACACACGTAGGAAAATATTTAGTATACACATCCAGAAATGCATACACTATTATATATTGTACATATATTTATTAGTTTCAGGTTGGCCATTCTTGTATTTTGCTCGTTTGTGTTGTTGTGTTTGCACATCTCTGTTGCTTGTGGGGCTCGCACACAAGAATTTCACTCGCATGTGCTGTGCCAGTGTGCCTGCACATGTGATGTGACAATAAAAGTGATTTGATTTGATTTGATTTGAAAACACAACTGTGGTAGTGCCAGCAGCGTGCTGGGCAAAATATAAAGCATCCCACATCTGAGTCATGCCGGGTCCTTTACACAGTTTAAGAGTACTTCCCTTATGTTTGAAGTTTCAATAAGTGAATCAAAAATGAGATTCATGGTATGATCCACGATTTCTGAAACGGGCTTCCAGCCTTACGTTTCCAGTTTGAATTAACAACACATTCTCTGAATGGCCTTCACCAGCTTCCAGCTGAAGCAGAATAAAGTGTAACACAACTGATGATAATTCCCTACACATGGTCAGAAACTTTTAGTGTGGGAAGCATAAAATGTAACCCTTTAGCATTCTGCTCAACCAATTGGTAAGGTACATTTTCAGGCCCTATATCTAACTGGGGCTTTCACTGAAATTGATCTACCTTATTGAGTCTTTTCTACTGTTACGGATTCAAATATTGGGGATGGATACAAGAGGAAAAACCACAATAACAACACTGGTCCGGCCGGGTTGAGTCAAACGATGATTTTAATGATCACACGTGTGGGAGATGGACACCGTACGCAGACAGCATCAGATCTCAAAATGGTGGAGCATTGATCAAACTCTTATAGCCTCTAGTGGCCCCCACCTTATCATAAAAGCCTAAACATTCACATGCTTTCTCTCACACAGCGCCTAAGCTACGACCTTGGCTCCCTGTTTATCTGCTCCTGCTGAGATGGGGCAGAAAACCTCTCCAGCATGTTCTGTTCTCTTTTAATCAGACAAATAAGGCGATGACTTTCTGCGAACAGTATTTCTTATAACTCAGCAGTATAATGCATCATAAAACAATATCATTCATTCACAATAAATCAGCAGTCTAATGTAATGCAAATCAGTCTAACAAATGTAATAGTTATTACCTTCTTCTAATTCAGGAGAATAATGCAAACTAAAACTACATAATAATTCACAATCTTTAATTAAGGGTCTAACATGGCATAAAATAATATTATAATCCCACACTACCAATTGGTTTACATCTGTAATGCCAAAAAAATCCACCAGAAGGCACTGTGAATGTGAACTGTTGGCTCTTCTTATATCTCTCCTAACCAAGAAGTCAGAAACAAAAAAACATCCAACATATTTTGAGTGTTTTTGATGAAACTAAGGTAGGAAGATATAATTTTTTGATACATGGTAGTGTTAGAGGACTTACTAAAAAGATGTATGTCACTTGACAGCATTAATAAGCATGACAGCATTGAACGACTGGCGACCTGTAGCCCTGACCCCCATCGTAAATGCTTCGAAAAGCTGGTCAGGAACTTCGTTTGCTCTTCACTACCTGACTCACTGGACCCTCTACAATTTGCATACCGCCACAACAGGTCCACTGATGAGTGGGGCTTTAAATTGTTCTGCCAAGCAAGTTCATCTGGCATCATCCATGACTTGCTGCTGTATCAAGGGGGATCTACATTCTTCAATTCTCCCCCCAGTGAAAAGGAACAGAAGCTACCTCTAAGGGGCCAAAGTTGTAAAAAACACTATGCAAACCCATAAAAGAACCTCTTCACAAGTTTCAGCTTGGTGCAGAACTTGCACACCTGTCAGGTGCATTGGCACTGTATGACCAAACTGCACTGGTGGAGCTCCCCCGATAGCAGAAAAACCATGCTTCCCACACTAAAACCAAAAACCTGATGAAGAAGGGCCATGGAGCTTGTTATTACAGGCTCTGATAAAGGTCTGATTGCAATGAAATGGTTTGAAAAGAGATGTGTCAACCTCCTAAACAATGCCTGTGGTTCATTCGTCAAACGGTGGAGCAAAGAGTCCAATGCAAAGATTACCATTCCATGCCCATCACTCATCCCTGTATATAATTAGCATATAAGAGGAATTAAGCTTTCTGATATGATATTACACGAGTTATAAGTTACGGAGATAGCATATTCCACTGTTCAGATACATCCTTGACTTGAATACCTGGTCTACAAGAGGAACTGTGCCCTACTGGATCAGAAACCGATGGCTCTCAAAAGGTTTCCACCTGGCTGTGTGAACCAAGTTAACAAGCCAGCATCTAGAGTTGGACAACCATGATCCAGCTCTCCAGGACCACAGAATAAATGCTACACCATAGACCAAAACCACAAGCAGATGTGCTTGATTTGCACTGTTTTTATTTTTAATTTTTGAAACAAAAATGATTTTGCACTGTAGCATTCAATCAGAAGTGGTCTGAATGTGATAATTTTGTGCTGTTGCACACTTGTCACATTTGCAGATTAAAAAACATGTATTTTGTTGTTTGATGTAATACTTTCCTTTGATGGGATGAAAGCCAGCAATGGTCACTGGCATGCTACTAGAAATAAACTGTATCCCTGGATACAGGGATACAGTTTATTGTGCCCTGGATAGTTTGTTATTAATTTAATTATAATTATAATTAGATTTTTTCAACTGTATTATCTAATGTACTTGTATTTGCATGACGTTTCATACTTTTACCAGTGACTTTTCAAGCATTTGGTAGAGATCAATATTTTAAAAACTACAGGGTCTATTGAAAAAAAAATATTGATTGTGGTTATTACTCACCCAAGTCAATAAGAAATACAAACAAAATATTTTTCCCTTGCTTTTTTCTTGGTGTGGACGTCAAAGGGCGTGCACTGCTTATTGTTTTGGTGTGATGGAAATAAAATAAGAAGATGTGTTAACATTCACATTCTGATCATTTGCGTCTCATAGCGATCGTGGAAAACACATGACATAAATGATATCATGACTACTCACTCAGTGGGTTTGGGCAGTGTGAATAAGCTTCACATTGCTGCAGGGGAATCAACAGATGTAACGCTGCCACTACAGGAGGTGAAACACTGTCTAAAAAAAGGCTGATGTACAAAAGTAAAACAGCTGTGGGATTTATACAGGTGGAATTTAGTGAATGAATCTGAGCACCATCAGCTTAACTCAAATTCATCTCTGCTACACTTAATGTAACCGAACTCTGAGCATGAAATCCATCACAGTGCAGCAAACTAACCTGTTTATTCTGCACTAACATGCAACCTTTAAATAAAAAAATTAATCTACCTCAGTAAGGCCAATCACGGCAATTAATTTACCAAAGGAACAACAATTACAGATTCATTAACGCACAACTTAATCACATAAAACAACAAGTTACAACTGCAATGCTCTGCAGCAGCTCCGAATATCTGCTCTGCATGGTAAGCATATGGCCACTGATGCAAAGTTCCTTTGGGTGCACTTGATTCTTACCTCTAGACATCCCAAGGAGGGCAGGGAAATCTGATGCCTCTGTTATGTATGAGACTTGTGGTACTGAGAAAGTCCAGTAACTCCAGCCGTACTTATCATGTCAGCTTAAGGATTTATTGCTTCCACTTAACGACGTAGCAATCTCTTCTCCAAATCTTTGTCGCTGGCATTATCGGATAAGGGCGAGCTCAACTTCCAGAAGATCTTCTGTGGATAGACCACACATTTGTGTTATCGTTACCTTTTCTTTTGTACATCTTTTACAGGTACGATTATTTGACTTAGGATGACCGTTTCCTTTTTTTTTTTACATCCTATTCCACAAAGGATTGTTTTCATTTTAAGGAACCAAGCAACAGCAACCTCGAGCCTCTTCCACTCTGAGAAGTACGCTATCAATCAACACATAGCATCAGAAAAGGCTTGTACTTTAGTAACATTTACTGTGGACTCACCTTTGACTTCAGGGTCATCTGGTTCTAAGGAGCTTTCCATTACATTGGTAGGCCAATCAGTTTTTGGCTTCTGAAGGATCTTTGGTCCTTCGATTCAGTGACTGTTATGATAAACGTTCCTGGCCTTGAACCCTCTTGTAGCATCATTTGCTGGATTTTCCGTTGAGCCAACAACTAAACAGTCACAATGGACACAATAAATGAGGCTATTTGCCACAAAGGTAAGGAAATGTTTATCTTTTTTCATTATATATTTGAGTAAATTCCCAATACGTGTCCTTACATCTGCAGCAAAAGCAAGAAAACAATCACAATCAAAGCTCTGTCTCCCTTAGTTCTCAGCCTAGTATGCTGTATAACAAGTAGGCCCTGATCACATGACCTCAGGGACCAGCTAGGGATAGAAGGTCAATGATATAAAATGATGCTTGTGCATTAACAGCTTTAAAAGTCAGAACTAGAATCTTAAAATGGACTCTGAATTCAATGTAGCTGTATTAGCAATGGTGTCACATGCAAGTACTTAGAAGATTTGGTCAGGGGCCTTGCTGCAGCGTTTGAAACCACCCGCAGACATTTAGGCAAAGTTTTTGAAATCTACGAAAGCCACACTGAAACGACAAACATCAAGAATGCTTCATTTGTCCAAAGCTGTTGTGAGCTGCTTAGCCACAACCAGGGTTGGACTGGCCATCATTTTTCGTTTTTATAGGCCGATGGGGTTTAATTTCTTTTCTTTTTTTAACGGTATAAATGAATGGTGGTGGATTGGGCAGTTGGTCATGATCGATTCTGGGCTGGACCAATTACAGCCAAGGAGGTCGAACTGAGGTTTTTTTTTGCTGCTGTTTACATAAAAATGCAGCCAAGGCATTTTTTTAAATAAACATTTCAAACTATTTACAGAACAATCAGCTGTTATGCATCAAATTTGATGCCACAAAAATTATTTGTGCCACTGCCAAAAAAAAAAAGATTCTGTCCACTATAAGATAAAGGAGAACAGCCTGATACCTGCAGGCCTGACAACAGCACATGTATCACTCCTGTAACATTCAGCAGTCGCCTCATTGTTCTGACACACACAACAAAACTATTGGCTACACTACACACTGACTACACAAGATTTGCGCTAAACGTCGCAAATCTGTCACATCTCAAAACACTGTCACCCCTAACCCCGCCCCTCACGTCCCCCTTCCTAAACAACTAAATGTCATGTTGCCATATCATTTTTTTGACTGGTCGACATTGTACATACAAAAAACCCCACCCTTCGGAAAGGGTGGGGTTTTTTGGGGTTTTGCTCACAGGCTTTCGAGCGTTTTCCTTATAAGACGCTGTTTTTCCCGTTTCTTCCCACAGTAAATATAAACAACAATAGTATTCAGGATGAAAACCAAACATTGCATATATTTTTTATCATAACTCTGGTTTTACGTGGCCTATCAACACAATTTAAAAACTGGTATAAAGTCCACACTTTTTCCGTCAGTTGTTCCGTGTCTTTCAACATGTTGCACATCTGATGCACATTTAGATGTTAACGCTGTCTCTGTGCGATATAAAATAGTTTAGAGAAATAAAATACAGAAATAGTTTTAGAGTAGACAAAGAAACTTAGCTCTTCCAAGTGACCACAGTAGAGCTGAAGTGGAGGGGGCGGGGCCGACCAGGGTTTGGCCAGCTGGTTGTGAATGGGCAGGAGAGAAGTGACGTATCAGGAAGTGAAATGCGAACAGAAGTAGATGGCGGGAGAGCGGAAATACGTTAAAACAGGCGAAAAACGACAAGCAGAGTGAAAGTAAACCTGTAAGGTGGAGGAAACGGACAGTGAGCGCAGTGTAACCGTGACAACGAGACACGAGGACGGATTTAAAGTGATCATAAAATCGTCTCCAGACGGTCGTCGTTCGGTGAGTGGAACCAGATTTAGCAACAACAGCGATAAATACGCCTGTAGGGAGATGAAGAGTGCTAAAATACTGAGAAACGGCTCTCTGATGAGTGTTTGCAGGGATGTGTTCAGCAAGATAAAGACACACGACTCAGTCAAATAAGCGTTAATGAACTCCACAGTCTGCTGCCTGACAACAAAAGAGCGTCTGTGGGGGTATGGGGAGTACCTGAAATAGAAAAAAGAAAAGAAAACAGGGAAAATAGTGCTGGTTTAAAACGCATATTACAGGGAGAAATGTAACGGCAACGGCTTGGCTGCTGTTATTAAGTTTTATGAGCAAAGTAAGATGTACAGTGGATAAATTAGCTATGAGGTTAGACCTCCCCACCACGGAGATGGTTTTGTTCTGAGATGCTGTAAGTATCAAAGCAGCTCAGATTACTTGTTTCTGTTTTATTGGATTAAATAAGAATGACAAAAGTTTCACTGTGAGGACGTGATTTAAAGATGACAGAACATATACATCGCACATATATCACATCATATCATGAGTGAAGCACTGTGATTTTTATCTTGGATGCAGTAATTTGCTAGAATTGGAAGAATTTGTCAGGGAGAGCCACACAGGAAGTGTGTACCTGATTTCCCTGCTTTACTCCTGTCTGCACAGGTGACGATAATGGATCTGTTTGCCAAATGCCATTAAGCTGTGAAGAACGAGAGGTGCTGTGGGTGTGTGGCCATGGCTGCTGTTTGATGAAGTGGACTGAACTTAAAGGAGAGACACAAATTAAAGTACTGATCCCGTCACATTAGTGCGGATTTGGTACCAATACCACTGTCGGTATCGCTTCTATCAATGCTTGTATCGATCCGCCCAGCCTGAGTTGAAGCAGCGATGAGTTCAGTTCAGTATCTGAGAGAGTTCATCAAGGAGAGACTAACTGCTGTTTGTGAAGAAATCTTCTCAGAGGTTCAAAAAACCATCGTCCAGTATGAGGAGGAGATCAACCGTCAGCACAGACTGCTGGATATCAGCCGGAAACCCGACAGAAACTCACACATCATAGGTATGGACATGTTTTTAACTCTGTGCTGTTCAAGCTCAGATTCTTCAGCGTGACTGATTTTACTAGAAGAAGTTAAAGTGGGTATTTAGCAGTGCTGTGGGTCAGTGTCCAGTGACGGGCTATGTTGGACTGGTGCGGGTCCATGGTCACTGCTACATCCACCAATAAGAGACATCACTGTTTCTGTTTAGGGTAGGCTGGTTCTTTTCTATGATAATCATTAATAAAAGGCTTTAAAAAGTAAAATGAAATGAAATAAAACAAGCTTAATATCAGATTCAAGATCACTTTATTTGTCACGTACATAGTTGTACCAGTTTAACACACAGTGAAATGTGACCTGATACGCTCCTCAACTGTGCAAAATAGAGAGACAAAAAACAATATATACAGTAAGTAAGTAGATATATACAAAGAGGACATTACGTGTGATAAGTGAGTGAATTATGTACATTAAGTTAGAATAAAACAATCTGGAAATTTACAGTTCAAAATTTGGGAATGTACATTGTGTGAGTGGGGTGTTAAAGTGGCTTGTGCCGCAATGAAGTCAGAAGGATCAGGCATGAAATGGGAATATGTGAGTCCTTTCTCAGTTCGTTATGGTTGATTGGGGGGGGCTGAGTTAACACACAGATGGCCTGAGGGTAGAAGCTCCTCTTGAGCCTCTCTGTTCTTGTCCGCATGGTGCAGAACCTTCTGCCTGATTGCAGAAGCTGGAACAGTTTATTGCTGGAGCGGAACGACTCCTTCAGTATTTGAGCTGCTCTAGTCCTGCAGGGAGGGGAGAGCAGTCCTGCAGCAGCGTTCTGCTGTACGGATCACTCTCTGAAGAGCTTTTTGGTCCTTAACCTTCCTGCCTTCTTGGGACCTTTTTGTGCCACTGCTATGTGTTAAATGGCTGCCATTTCCACTGTGTTCAGTGGAATATAACCAAACTTGCCACAGGATAGTTTTTACCTGTCAATGTTAATATTCCAGTGTGAATTCCTTAAATCAGCCTAAAATGGCTGAGCAGCAGAAATCCCCACACCCATCACCCTGGGGACCATTTTCTGCCCATTGACTTCCATTATAAACGCTATTTTTCAACCCCAAATTATCATCATATGATTTTATTTTTTCTTCTTTTCTTGGATGTCAATGAAGACTCAGGGCCTTGAAGTTTTAATTTTTAAATTGCAAAAAAAATGCAAAAAAAATAATGGCAGGTCAAAATGTATGTTGGTGCCAATCTTTGGTCCATCTAAAGGCCTACTTATAATGACAATCACATATTACTTCAACTGGTTTTTTGTGGAAATATTTAGTTTCGTTTTTTGGTTTTTGGGGCTTATAACACAGGGCGCTCATGTAATAACACTGGGATTTGAAGGGTTAAAACAACGAAAATATAATTAAAACTTTACATGAATATTTCAGGGAGAAGTAGTTTTACAAGGTTGGCTAATTTAAAGTGGAATAAAATATGGATATATGGTCTTTTTATGGCGTGGCTGAGAATGGTCCCTAGGGTGATGGGTGTGAGTTTTTTAAAGGATGGCAGGAGGGTTAATACAGCTGTTCCCATTACCATGATGTGATGTTCTGTGTGAGGATGCTCTACGCAGCGCCTGTATAGAAAGTCCTGAGGAGCCCCGGAGAGACCCCGAACTTCCTCAGTTGTCGTAGGTGGTACAGGCGCTGCCTAGCCTTTTTGGACTTGTGATTTTTGTAGACTGTAAGTAGAGCAGGGTGATATGACCAAAAACATTTATCACGATATACATTTGAAAATTTGCGATAACGATATAACTGACGATATAATTGACACTAGACAAAATACTTTACAACTCCACAACTTTATTAGTGCAAAAAAACCCATCAATGTATTTTCACTTGAACAAGCAGCTGTTTTTATGTGCATTAAAGTCATATAAAAACGTAACAGTGGAAATGCAAATTCCTTGCTGACAGTTTAACCAAAAGGCATTTCCAGTGAAATGGGCTGACATATTATGACCATAACCATGTATAATATCCACAAAACTTAAAAAGAGGTTACACACACACACACACACACACACACACACACACACACAATGCAGCACAGTACATATCACTCCGCGAGGCTCCTGCCTACGATAGCCGTAATACTCCAACAATCCATCAAGTGGTGCGGCTTCGTAGCTTAGCAAAGTCGCACTAAAACATTTGACAGATTTTCGAGTGCCGTGTACATAAAATCATTTCGAGGTCAGTAAACGCAACCAGAATTCATACATAAGGCACACGGGATTATAAGGGGCACTGTCGATTTTTAGAAAAATCAAAGGATTGATTTTAAGTGTGCTGTATTTTCCAAACAACATGGTAATAACGACGGCCCGCTAGCACGCTCTACCAAAAATAGTGGTTTATTGTGTGTCTGACGGACGAAAGCTAAACCAGTTCCACACCAATGAAGTTGCAGCATTTTTGCAAACCAGTTCTGGTTCATCCGTTTCATTCAACGATCCGCTTTCGCTCTTCTCATTTTCTTCTCATTCTGCGTCGCCACCATGTGCGTATGTAAACAAAGGCACTGCGCGTGCGCGTTTTACCATATTCTATCGCGATATGTCATTTTCCTATCGTTGCCCAAAATTACACCGGTATTACCGTGAACGGTATGATATAGCCCAGCCCTAACTGTAAGCATATTGTGCTCTAAAAATTTACACCAGATCATTTCAAATGTGGAAAACATTCCTGCAAAAAGCTGCAGTGCATCAAGGCATGTGAGGGTGCCACCAGGGAGCGCCTCAGCTGATGAAAATATTTTATATTTATGTCGTTTATTTAACACGATCAACATCTCACTGTGACACCAGTCACGCCACAATCTGAGCTCACTGTCTCTAAAACATTTGTGTGTAAATGATCACCATTTATTCAGGTTTTGATTCATGCTTTTGTAAAATAGTGTTGTGTGTGTGTGTTTTTTTTTTTTGTATCAACACCTTCTCGATTATTGTTCCTGTGTTTCTTTGTTTTCTCAAGGCCTCCCACAACAGCATGACTGTGAGGAAGAGGAGGGTCTGGATGAGGAGCAGGTCTGTAACCAGCAGAGGAACTCCAGTCTGGACCAGGAGGACCCAGACCCTCCACAGATTAAAGAGGGACAGGAGGAGCTCTGCAGCAGTCAGGAGGGAGAGCAGCTTGGACTGAAGCAGACTGAAGGCATTATCGTCTGGACTGATGAAGAGCAGCTCAGACTGCTGGGGACCATCTGGAAACCTGAGATAAACTTGCACAGAAAGGGTATGTAAAACTGTGATGGGCTTAATGACAATGAATATGACTCACGTAGGATCCTAATCAGAGCTTAAAGTTATTTTTTTTTTGTCTTTTTAGAGGCACAGGAAGAATTGAAGGTCCAACTGTAATAAGCAACATGAAGTCATACTACTGCTTGCTCATCATCACCTCTCTCCTTAACCTAACTTCTGCTAACGTTTCGCATATCTGGCTTATTAACTGTAGTTACTACAACCCTGCACGCGGCCCTTGTTCCTGAAATAAATACCAGTCGATTTCTCGTTTCTACAGAAAAGCAAAGGGGCCAGTAGGAAAATAAGGAATGGGGGAGTCACATCCCTATATTTAACAATGATAATAACAAAACTTATTTGTATAGCGCCTTTCAAGAAACCCAGGGGCACGGTACAAAGGAGTTTAAATAAATCAATTTATAAACATACAAAAATGCTAGAGTTTGAAAGGCTTTGTTGAAGAGGTCAGTTTTACGTTTCTTAAGAGTCCAGTGATGAGGTTTTGCAAAACTAAGATGGGAGAGCGTTTCAGAGGGTCGGGGCTGCCACACAGAAGGCTCTGTCACTAGAGGTTAACGCGAGGGACAGAACGCAGATGCAAGGCAGAGCACCATAGTGTCTGAGACTGTGCGTTTGGCTTCAGCAGGTCGCACAGGTATTGAGGGTCGGGGCAGTGAAGGATTTTTGAGTGAGACTTTGGGGGCCACAAACAGGAGCACTGTTTTATTACTGTTTATATTGGGGGGGTTAGATGGCACGTGATTGTGAGGGTAAGTTGTGTATCTTCAGCATAGAAATGGAAGCAGAGACCATGGTGGTGGGAAATCTGAGCAGGGGGTACATATAAGCCCCTTTTCCATTAATGCCTATTCAAATCGACTCTGCACGATACGCCACGACTCAACTCAAATTGATCGATTTTCCATTATAACCAAGTATGCGTGTGTGGTGAACCGTGCCAAGTCCAGCTGAGTAGGTGGTAATGAAGAAAGGGCATAGATGGTGAAAAGAAGAGGTCCATGCACAGACTCTTGAGGCGTGACAACTACAGCAGAGGTGGAGCAGACATCTTCCATGGTGACAAACTGTGTTGGTTTGCAGAGATGACACTGAAAGTAAAGTACCAGTGAGGTCAAGATAAGGTTAGCCTGTACTCTAACCTTCATGTTCCTGCCTTTTCTTCTCTAACAATGCCTCACCCACTCCTCTTCCTTTGTCTTTAACCAAGACACAGGCCTAAGAGTTAAGAGCAGAAGGTTACTGAGATTTAAAATGACACAGAAGTGACTACTATCAAGAGACAAGGGCTCAAATCAGAATATGTTCCTCAGATGTTTGGGTTGTTGTTGTTTTTTTTCTATCATTTCTCCCAATTTGTCTCTTCAGACCTCCGACACCAACACATTTGTGAGAAGGAAGTTCTCACAGACCAGCAGGTCTGTAACCAGGAGAAGAACTCCAGTCTGGACCAGGAGGATCCAGCGCCTTCACATATTAAAGAAGAACAGGAGGAACTCCGCAGCAGTCAGGAGGGAGAGCAGGTTGAACTGAAGCAAGAGACTGATATCTTCATGGTGACTCGATCTTATGAGGAAAGTGACCACAGTGAACCAGAGTCAAACAAAGAGCAGCTCCTTTTTCACAGCTCTCCTGAAGCAGAGAGCCAAGATCATGAAGACAAGCATGTGGACTCAGAATCAAGTAAAAGTGCAGAGCTGAAGAAGAGGAAACACAGTCAGAGCTTGGACAACACCACTGTGTCAGAGAGTCAAAGTAAATCTGACAAAGTGAAAAAGTATGTACAATGTGAAATCTGTGGGAAAACCTTACATACATCTAATCTGACTGCACATTTAAGAGTTCATACAGGTGAGAAACCACATTGTTGCACCACTTGTGGCAAAGGATTCATTCAGAAATCTAATTTGAAGCGTCATTTGAGAACACACACAGGTGAGAAGCCATTTACTTGTAGCACCTGTGGGAAAAGTTTCGGTCTGAAACCAGAGTTGCAGCGCCATCTAAGAATTCACACAGGTGAAAGGCCACATTGTTGTAACACTTGTGGGAAAAGATTTACTGACCTGTCAGGGATCATAGCTCACAGGAGAGTCCACACAGGTGAGAAGCGGTATTCTTGTAGTACTTGTGGGAAAAGATTCATTCAGAAATCAGGAATGAAAACGCATGTAAGAAGTCACACAGGTGAGAAGCCGTATTCGTGTAGCACGTGTGGGAGAAAATTTAGTCATAAATCAACACTGCAAACTCACATAAAACTTCACACGGGAGAGAAACCACATTCTTGTAGCATCTGTGGCAAAAGCTTTGTTCAAAAGCCACACTTAAGTAGGCACATGAAAATTCATACTACTTGAAGTTTCGTGCTTAGATAAGATAGCTGTGAGTAGTAGTAGTAGTAGTCTGTTGGTCATAAAGCTCACACTGACCAGAAGTTTAATGACTGCAACACTTGAGTGAAGAAGTCAGTATTTTTTGTGTAGAGCAGAGCAGTAAAAATAAATGTTTTTTATTTAAGGATGATACATTAAGATTTCTGCATTTCAAAGCCTATCACAGCTGACGTAGGCTGATATGGGTATGCCCTGGACAGGTCAGCTCCTGAGCTAAAACATAGATGGTCAATTATTCACACCTATGGGCAATTTGGCAAGTAACTAATGCACCAGTTAATATAAAAAAGTATAAAATCAAACCCTTAAAAAACAGCAATAACAACAATATTCATAATAAAACAATCAGGTGTCACAATAAGATGCCTCTACAAAAACAGTTCCTGTCCACCACAAGACAGAGGGGCACATCACAGTCCTGATATTTCCGGGGTGTGTCACTCCTCTTGCTGTCCACCTCGAGACGGTGTATAAATAAGCGTTTGCCTTTAGTGCCTTTTTGGACGGCATCGTTGTCTGTGACAATGGGAACACAATCTTCTCAGCTCTTCTGCTGTGAGGAATGCCTGTCTCCATGCTGACACACCAGCTCCGCCACAAATTCTTTGTGTGCCATGGGCAGCACCTGCATGGCACTGATCGCCTCACGGTGCAAGATGAATGCTTTTCTTGTCTCAATCTCCAGGAAGTGTAAGAGCACAGTCCCGTACCTGCAGCAGTCTTGCTGTGGGTGGACTAATACTGAATGAACTGGTCTAGTATGTCAGCCCCTCTCACAGCCCAGTGTCCATCTGCATCCTCCACCTTTCTCTTCACCCTGGACATACAGGTGGATGGTGGTGCACACAGGCACCTCCCACGTGTCCATCCACTTCACAATATCAAGTGGGTCATCTCTGATCCATCTCACAGATCCTAATTCGCATTTTTTTGTTGAGAGTATTTTCCCTCCCTCCCAGGCATTCCCTGTGTAGATACTACATGCACCACATCTTGTGCTGGTCAGATCCAGGAACATTTGGGACTGGTACAAAACAACTGTCCATGTAAACATGGCATCCTGTGCTAAGCAACAGCTGAAAAAGGTTCATCACCACATCATAAGACATAAGACAGCATCACTTGCTTTTAAAGTCTTAACAGTGTATGTGATGAATCTAAAGGTTGATTCAGCCAATGTAAAACCTTTCATCCCTCATTTAGTTGGTTTGTCCGTCATGTATTGTGTCATGCCAGGCTTTGCTTTAGGTGCCACCATCCTTTCATCAACTGCCAGTTCCCTCCTCGGGTGTTAATAAGCTGGCTGCCACAGAGGATTTCATAATTTTTTACCACCTACTCAGGATCAGTGAGGTGGATGTTCCAAAATATGGCTCTGGACCTGTCTCTTGTCTATATGTCATTGATGGAAGGGGAACAGACAAGGCATGATTGTGTCTCCATGATTGTGTAGTCTTAGTCTTGGCAGCGATATGTAAATCCAGAGACCAAAAAGCTGATAGACATCTTCTGTTTCTACATCAGTCCATTTGTGTTCTTTGGCTAAAAACTGATTTTTTTTTTCTATTTTTTGCAGCATTTTGGTTTGTGTCAGCACAGCTTGTGCTGAGTGTGTCAGTGGCGAAAAACAATAAAAACGGGTCTTTTAGACTACAGCATTCTCTCAGTTGTCACAGGAGTTACGTCCCGGGACCCTCGCGATAGGGGAAAAGTAGGAAATTGTGTCTTTATAGCAAAAATAATTAGAATTATAATCTAAAAAAAAAAAAAAAGAGAGAATACCATATCACAGGTTTCGGCGGCATAAAGATACACTTTATTTTATTTTTTTAGAATAATTATTGTATATTCAAAAATGTATTAATTATTTATAATTTGCAATAATTATTATTGTTGATTAATTATTATGTTTTAATTAATTTATCGGGTTTCTGCGCCCTCTTTACAGAGGCCCTCGTTCTCTCAAAAAATTAGATTTGAGTAAGAGTACAAACTCATTCTGATTTAAAAGCCAAGGAATAAAAATGGGTTTTTAGACGAGCTTTGAAAGTGTCCAATGTTGGGGAGGTCCTGATGTGGTGAATTGTTCAACCAATACTTTGTTTTTTTGCCCCCGATCACAAGTGCATGCGCCGTGCTTAGAAAACCCTCCCTATCAACACAATGTTAAAACTGGTAGTTTTTAGTCTTCACTGTCAACTCAAATTGAGACAGATTCAGTGAGACTGCATCTTGCTACTTCATAATTTTAATTCCGCGAGCTTGTTTGGAGGCACTGGTGTGTCTGTCAACTAAAGACATAACTTTACCTTTGCATTTAAAATTTAGTGACTAATATTTTTATTTTTCAGTGGCAAAGTATTCAAAAATCTGTGGGTCTTTAACTCTAGCAGAGAGCAGACCAAATGTGTCTACATTTTGGTAACCTACAATTATTAATAACTCTCCTTGTGTTTACACCTTTACTGCTGAATTTCCAAATCATGTAACTGATTTAAGGCCAAGGCCATTTACACATCTAAAGTACAGTTTTAATAAGGAAAAATGTATTTAAAAAAAGCATATTATATTATATCCTTCCTAAATTTTACGGTAATGCCACTGTACTGGCTGATTCGGTTGCCACAGTGTGAAAGATATGGAAAAAGAATCATAGCATTAAATTTAACTGGGCAGCCTTTACAGGCAGATGATAATTGTACAAGTCAGACAGTTCAATCTTTGTACAATCTCTTGTTTCGGGCATTTTTCTAAAATGGGCTTCAAATTATAATTGATGAGTCCGTATTACTTCCCAGCATGTTAATTAATTAACATGTATTTTTTTCTGATCAATAATTATGGAAAAACTATCACATAATTGTCTTATGATTGATTGAGAAACACGTTGACAGTTTTTAATTTTTTTTAATTGTTCAAAGACAGGAAATTATTTTGGAGTCACTGTGAGACACGAATCATGTGCCTGTTCAGTAAACCTTCAACCTTTTGAGTTTTTGCTGTTTTTAAATGATAATAGCAAACAATCAACTTGAACACTGCTGCTAAGAATGCAGATATGACTTAAAGCAGTTATATCCTCTCAGTATTGTTTATTCAGTTTATATTATTTATTTTATTATTGTATCAGGAAAATCCTGATCCTAGATTTGATGAAGGTTAAAGTTGTTTTGCTCTGATGGTTCATTGTTTAGTTCTGTTGTTTATTAGAGTTTATGTTGTCTTAAAGTTTAAATAAAAACTTGATTCAAACATCTTTTGAGTATTTTTTTTTTCTGAGATGAAACCTCTAATATGAAAGCAGCACATCTTTCTTATTTAACATAAGTTTGTTTCTGATGTTTTATATAAATATAGAAAGTGATGTTTTGACTCTTTGGATAATCATGTCTCGGGGCATTGTACTTGGTATAAGCAGCACTGACTAACCAGGAATCCAGTGGTGGGAAGGGTCAATTAAAAGCCTGGAATGAGGTTTGCTCTATTTCTAAGTAACTCCCAAGTAACTGGTATCCTGATTAAATTACCTGGAAGAAATCGACTGGATGGCTGAACCACGGAAAATAGTGGAGGCTCTCTGATGATGGTTTCACTCGTGTTTACAGCGCAGCTAATTAGAACACTAGATTTAGACTTTCTGAAGAAATTTTTGTTATTTTGCAATAAGAAAGTTGCACCAATCTGAAATTATATGCAAATAACTTGGAGTGATTTAAAAGCTTTTCTTCTTTGGGAATGCGCTTGGACTCTAGAACAGGGGTGTCAAGCTCCAGTCCTCGAGGGCCGGGTTGCAGCAAGGGACAGATATAAGTTTCATGACACTGGCTTGTGCTTTCAGGTGCATGATGGATATAGGCATATCATATGGAGCTGCTATGAGCTGAAATGGTGTTTGCCCCCTTGCTGTTTTGTTTTTTCTTTTAATTTTGTCACACTTAAATGTTTCAGATCATCAACTACATTTAAATAATAAAGATAACACAAGTAAACACTAAATACAATTTCTAAATTAATGTGTTAATTATTGCTGCTTGACCCCACCCACCATTATAACATAAATTAACCTTGGTGTACCACATCTTTGGAAAGTTTAGTTCTATTTCTCTAGCTGCATCCAGGCCTGAATACTGCCACACTTGTTCTTAATCAAGAAATCACTTAAATAGGACCTGCTTGACAAAGACAAGTAGACCGTGAGATTCTTAAAAGCCACATGTCTCGCTGTGATCCAAGGAAATTCAGGAACAAATGAGAACAAAGTAATTGGGGTCATGCTCATAAACCTTCCAATGTGGCTTAAGCACAAGAATTCTGCAAAGATGAGTAGACCAAGATTCTTCCACAGTGCTGTAAAAGACTCATTGACAGTTATCACAAACGCTTGATTGCAGTAGATGCCTTTAAGGGTGGCCCAACCACTTATTAGGTTTAGGAGGCAATCACTTTTTTCACACAGGGCATGCAGGTTTGGATAACTAACAGGTTTGCTAACATGTCCAGAACTGAAGTGTTCTAGTTTTTATTTGAGTATGAATTTATTTCAACAGTCTGAAAGAAATTCTTTCTAAACAAAATTTGTTCCATTTAATTTAAAGTTTACCCCAATATGTAGCAATGTTTTATAATAAAGTTTTAGTGTAGCTGCCCTTTAGTGAGAAACAAGAAGATTGTGTTTGTGACGTGGTTATTGATGTGGTCTTGCTGCACAAAGGCTCTGGTTCAAACTTCACGCTCAGCTGGAGCCTCTCTGTAGAGTTTACCTTCTCCCACAGTTTAAAAAGATGTGCTAAATACCTTAACTAAAAAACGTACCACAGACATTAACATGAGGAAACAGTTCTATTGAAAACTGATCCACAGATTGTCTGAGATCCCCAAGGTAACATTTTGGTAAGAGCTATGAAGTGCTGATCACATAGAGCTGCTGTACCATTATCGAAAGCTGAGCCAAGGAAACATGTTTCTACAAAAGACTAAAGCTACAACATTTAATAACAGCTGCTGCTAATCCAACATGGTTTACAATCCTACTGTTACTGTTAATTAGACACAAAAACACCCGAGGTAACTATGATGTATTTACTACCATGCCTTTTTTTTTTTTTTTTTTTGCCTGTCCCGTTTGGCTCTTTTGCCATCAGAATTGTTGTCTAAAGGCAAAGAAAGATGCCCAACGGATTTACTTTACCAAACTGACCATCCCAGCCTTGCCGTAATGGTCCATTTGATTCACCTTTTATTGTTTATTTTATTTTCACTTACTGAATACGGGACAGACTTGACTGGGGGAAAGAAAGAGGGAAAGAGAAACAGCTGAGAAGAGGGACGGGGGAGAAGGGCAAAAGACAAAAACCAACAGAACGGGCAGAGAAAAAAAAATCCATATATCAATCACCTGGATCACCTGCTGAGAAAGAAAAAAGAAAACAAGCAGAAGAGAACAAGAGTAATAGAATAAACAACATCACAATGATATATGGGAATATGACAGTAAATACTAAATGTTAAACATTATTGTGCAGCACATAAGATCAACAGAACACAGTGTGCTTTGAGGTAGGAGCCAAAAAGGGTGTAGTTTGTGGGTGTGATCACCCGTGTGTACACGTGTGAGCATGGACGCGCTTGTTTTTAAAAGGTTCCTTCATGTAATGATCTGCTAGAGGGTGTGGGGGGGCCACAGCCCCGTCCTCCAGGGCATGAAGCAGGTATGGAGGAGATCAAAACTCCAGACATCCAGAGGCCCCCAGAACACAAGAGACCAAGGAAGACCAACAGAGGGGCAGCCGCGCCACTGTCCCAGAAAGAGCTGAGGAGAGTCCCAGATGAGGGCTCACTCAGCAGCCGCGGAGCAGAAGCCAGGGGGAGTTGCAGTGACGCGCCCGTGAGCTCCGCCGGCAGCCAGCCGCGCCTGAGTGACCGAGCCCCAGGCCGAGAGGCCGGGGGCACCCCACCTCCGAAGTGGCCCGAGCGAGCCCCAGGCTCCAGGCCCCGATAAGCGGCCATCAAGGAGTGAGCCGGTGTGTACCTGGACGCCCACCCCCGGACACAAAGAACCACCAACGCACCGATGTCTGAGGGAGTCCGCCACTGGCAGGGGAAGTGGTGGTAGGGGGAGATAGGCCTCCAAACCTTGGAGGGCCTGAGATGTCCCCAGAGAGGTGACGCCTGACACCCAACCTGACATATAGACACAGACATACAGGCACACACAGATACAAACATCCATTCCCACCCTCATGCTCTCATATGCACTCCACACTCAACCAACGTGGAGACAGACATAAAGAGACGCTGTACACACGATCACACTCCCCAAGCGTACTCTACAAACCGGGTCTAGGTACCCTTGCCCCTGGAGGGGGGAACTGCACCCAGACCCAGGTGGTGTTACCCTTTTCCCTGCGGTGGGGAGAGGCAGACCGCCCCGACTCCGCAGCAGCAGGGAGGCCCCACCCTCCAGACCGCAGTCGGACGGCCAACTCCTCCTCCTAGTCCTAGCCCCCCTGCTCCAGCAGGTCGCAGAGAATGGGGGTGAGAGAAGACTCCAAACCTCCCTCCACCCGCTCATTGTAATGTTGATGCATGTGTGTTCTAAGGTGCATTTAAAACCCAGGAGGGCTTGGAGCTACCTACCAGAGAGCAGCAGGTAAGCGCATGGTCCCTCCTGCTAGCCCTCAATGTCTACGTGTATTTAAAATTGAGAGGTGGGCAACGACGCCAGGGGTGAGGTGTACACCCTGATGGTAATTTGGATTCCATGTATCGTGCCCACCCCCAAGATCCTATATGTATGTGTAATGAGAGTGTGAGTAATGTGAATGTCTAAGTTGTGGGATAAAATTGAGGCAGAGGCAGCCAGAAGGGGACCGGGGGGGGGGGGGGTAGCCTCCTCTGCACCCTGGTGACATACCCCTACTCCAAGGTCCTGTATGTGTGGGTCCTGCACTATGATGTATTTACTACCATGCCATATGCCAGTCAGGGGTATCTGGAGCTCTCAAGTGCTTGCCGTGAAATTGAGTCTGGATTTCGTGAAAACAAGGAAATTGAATTTGATGACCCCCCCCGCTCCTCATTCCTCATCGGGTCGTCTGCTTGTCTTTACCTCTGTTTCTCCTGCTTAACCTCCCCTGCTCATCATTTAGCTCTGGGGGTTCCTTGGAGATGCCGTAAAGCTCCACCTGCTTCCCCGCCAGCAAAATTGCTTCCTAAGCTGCAAGTGTGATATCTCCATTTTTCCATGGATACACAGTCTTTAGCCTCAGTGCTGCTGTCCTGCGCGCTGAGGCACAGCTGTTTAGCTCACCAGCTTCTTCTTCCCGGAGAAAGCAGCACTAATGTTGCAGATTAGAAACTGAAACTGTCTGATGCTTTAAAGTGCAACAACTTAGAAAAACAAAGTTTTCCTTGCGACCTGTTCATGAACATCCTTTGTTGCCCAAACCCTCAAAATACTGAACAAAATCTTTTTTGTTCAAAACAGCTCCCTGATGAAATATGATTCTTAGTTGCTCAATCATGTTTAATTTCGGTACTAAGGAAATGTTAATTTCAGCATCTTAGCTTAGCTTAATTTAGTAACACAATCTTTACTTTCACATCACTGAAGAGAGGTCACAAAACAAAACTGGATTATCAATTCTTGTTCTGTTGTACAATGCCACACAGTTTGTTTTCCTTGTATACTGTCTGTGCTGCTGTGTGCTGTGCTGCACTCACGCAGAGATAAGAGTACATGTACAGTTATCCCACTGACACAGAGAGGAGAAAAATAGAAAGAACAATCTAAGCCTTGGATTAAAACAAACATAATTATGTAAATGAATAGTGTTCAAGTAAAAAATAAGACTGTTATCATATATGCTTTGATAAATGAATCACGATAGAGTTGCTTTATCGAAATGTTTTTGTTATCATACAAAGAATTTGTGGACAAATACAAAATATTCATACAACTAAAAGTATCAACTGAGGTTTTTAATGCTGCACCTAAACGTGTCCTCATAATGTTACCAAAGTCAGCAGGAGGACCTGTGATCCATACTGTATCAATAACAAGTTGAAGGAACTGTTTTTCAGCATGTTGCACATTCGTACGAACCTGTTTATCCTGTTTTCTGTGATATGAATAAAGTTTTGCAGGAGAAAAAACATTCCTCACGTGACTGGAGCAAACCACTGCAGAGCAGGGGAGGAGCCAAGAGCGGGGTGCACAGACATGGCTGCTGTTTGACGAAGCGGATCGAAATTAAAGGCGAGACACAAACCGTCACGTCAGTGTGGATCTGATCCCAACGTCTGTATCGCTTCATCGATGCTTGTATCGATCCGCTCAGCCTCAGCGGAAGCAGCGATGAGTTCAGCTCAGTATCTGAGAGAGTTCATCAAGGAGAGACTAACTGCTGTTTGTGAAGAAATCTTCTCAGAGGTTCAAAAAACCATCGTCCAGTATGAGGAGGAGATCAACCGTCAGCACAGACTGCTGGATATCAGCCGGACACCCGACAGAAACTCACACATCATAGGTATGGACATGTTTTTAACTCTGTGCTGTTCAAGCTCAGATTCTTCAGTGTGACTGACTTTACTAGAAGAAGTTAAACTGGGTGTTCCAGGTTTACTGTTGTTTGTCAGCATTCGACAAAACTCCGGACGAAAATTGGAGTTTAAAAAGACCCGTGTTCAGACGTAAACACTACGACATAAATAGTCAGTAAGATTAAAAAATATAATGCTAATAATCAAATAACAGGATTTCAGTTGTTGGCCAGTATAGCCACCAGCTCAGCCTGTAGATTAGTGAGTTAGAACTAAGAAACTATTCGCTGTTATTTATTTATTTATACTTACTGACTAAATTCAAACAGACCTGAGTTTGCTTCAAAGGCTGAGCAGATGTAGGACAATTCAGTGTTTCCACAAACATGAAGAGATGTTTGTGGAAACACTGCAGGCAGACATGTGACCAAAGGCCATGATGTTACTGTAGAGACAGACTGACCCGCCTGTCAGGTCAAATGTGCAGTTAGTTTGTAGTAAAAGACTAACTATGATTAATCATTTCCCTAACAATCACTGCACCCCCACTCAATTTTAGATAGTCAGTGCACTGGTTTACACGCTGACACACCTGAGTGACAAACCGTCTGTCAATTAAATCATCACGTTATTCATGATGAAAATGGAAACCATTCTGCTTCCCTGAGAATCTTTTTTGTTGTGTTTACATTGTCAGGCTGATTGTATGCACATCACCACTTTAACATCCTGTAAATTGCATCTGTCTGTTGATTCTGTTAAATGAGTTGTGTTATTGTTGGGATCCATGTGAGCAGCTGGTGAACTGATGGAAGCACATTTTCTTATTTTATGCAATTTTATGTACCTGCCTGTCAAGCTGACTGACCAACACAGTGTAACTTACAGAAGGTGAAGGCATCCATTCAAACGGGTCAGAGGCATATCAAGAAAACCATTACATGGGAACTACATTACAGAATTACACAATTACAAGTCTGATCACCAGGGTTCATTACATATATTTACCTTTGATCAAGACATTGTTTTTGTAACACTGCATGTAGATTATATTAACACAGACATATTTTGTATGAACGGCTGTTTGCAACTTGTTGTATTGGCAAATTCAGTGAAACCACTGAAAGGCATTGCAGCTCCATTTAAAGACACTTATCAGCACCAAGTGCTCTAAACTTACTATGACAGGTATGCTGCATGCTGAAATAAAGATAATTTACATACCAGCCTACTGGGAAAAAATCATTCCACTGTGGTGCGTTTATAAACTTTTGGTCAACGTGGTTGCTGCTAAGTGTCAATCATTCCCACCTCTTGAACTACAACCATTTTCTTCTGCTTATCCAGGACCGAGTTGCAGGACAGCAGCTTAAGCAAGGAAGTCTGTACCTCCCTCTTCCCAGCTAACAACGTAGCTGAGAGATATAATCTCTTCAGCATGTCTTGAACCTGGGTATCTTTTCTGGTGACATGGTTGAAAAACCTTTTCTGGGAGCCCAGGAGTCACCTAAGAGCTTTTCAGGTGCCTGAACTTCCTCAACTGGCAATTTCAATGTGGGGCAGTATTGACTCTACTATCAGCTTCTTACCTTATCTCTAACGAGGGGTCTGGTCAGTCTAGACCCTTTTGCTTTTGGTATCTTTCAGCTTCATTCACTAGCTCAGGCTCCTTCACCACTTGATAGCTGAGGATTGTGTGTCAGACCACCGCCTGACACACATTGGCTCTAACTCATAGGCCAAAGGTCAAGTCAAGTCAAGTTTATTTATAGAGCACATTTAAAAACAACCAAGGCTGACCAAAGTGCTGTACAGTAAATACAGATAAAAATACAATAGAACACAATTTCGTAATAACACCTCGCTGATAAAAATAAAATAAAAATATATAAAACAAATAAATTAAACCTTTCTAAAAGCCAATGAAAAGAGGTGAGTTTTAAGAGCGGTTTTAAAAGTTTCTAGGCTTTTGGAGAGTCTGACGTGAGGAGGTAAACTGTGTCAAACTCCAGGCCTCGAGGGCTGCTGTCCTGCTTGTTTTCCTACTAACTGGTAAATGGCCTGTATTTGTATTTGTAAAGCGCTTTTCTAGTCCTTAGAAAAGCGCTTTACACAACCAGTCATCCACCCATTCACACACTGGTGATGGCAAGCTACATTGTAGTCACAGCCACCCTGGGGTGCACTGACAGAGGCGAGGCTGCTGGACACTGGCACCACCGGGCCCTCTGACCACCAGTAGGCAACGGGTGAAGTGTCTTGCCCAAGGACACAACGACCGAGACTGTCCAAGCTGGGGCTCGAACCAGCAACCTTCCGATTACAAGGCGACCTCCCAACTCTTGAGCCACGATCGCCCCTTGAAGCTTCTTAATGGCAAAGCACACCTGATCCAGGTAATTGGCAGCAGGTAGGGCCAGGATGTCTCAAAAACAAGCAGGATGCTGGCCCTCCAGAACTGGAGTTTGACACCCCTGCCCTAGGAGATGGGACTACAGGAGTGAGCCCATCTATCTTCTTCGGGCTCTAACTAGCTAGGGTATGGCAGGTTTGGCAAACTCCAGGCCTCGAGAGCTGATGTCCTGCAGGTTTTAGATAACACCCTGGGTCAACACACCTGAATCAAATGATTAGTTCATTACTGGGCTTCTGGAGAACTTCAAGAAATATTGGAAAGGTAGTTTAGCCGTTTAAATCAGCTGTGATGGATGAAGGACACATCTAAAACCTGCAGGACACCGGCCCTCGAGGCCTGGAATTTGCCACCCCTTTATCACGATATATATTTGAAAATTTGCAATAACGATATAACTGACAATATAATTGATGCGAGACAAAATACAGAATACAACTTCACAACTTTACTAGCGCAAAAAAACCCATCAATTTATTTTCACTTAAACAAGCAGCTGTTTTTTTGTGTGCATTAAAGCTCACTGCACACTGGATTATAAGGTGCACTGTCGATTTTTGAGAAAATTTAAGGCTTTTACGAGCACCTTATAGTCCCATAAATATGGTAATAACAATGGCCTTTTTGCATGTTCTACCAAAAAATTGTGCTTTGGTGGCTATCTGATAGACAAACACCAAACTAGTTCCACACCACTGAAGTTGCACCATTTTTACAAACCAATTCATCCATTTCACTCAACGATCCACTTTCCCCCTTCTCATCTTCCCTTGCCGCCATGCTTTTCCGGCCATGTGCGTATGAAGTCAAAGGCGCTCCACATGCGCGTTTTACCCATATTCTATCGCAATATTTTATTTTCTTATTGTTGCATAACATTGTACCGGTATTACTGTGAACAGTATAATATGGCCCAGCCCTACTCCCTACCCAGGTCTGGTTCCAGGGAGCATGTTTCTGCTATTGATTGTGTATACAAATGTTTTTGTTCACACTATATTTTAATATATTTAAATAATGCAAACACTTAAAAAACTCATAGGTGATAGTTTTTACCTCCCCAGTCAACTCAAACACTGTGTCTGGCATTTATGTAGTTTATCGAGTTTAGGCTATCAGGTCACTGTTTACCTCATAATGCTGATTGTGGACATTTCCAACTATTTACTTTGGAGGAGATTATAAAACTTTGTAAAAGGAGTAAATGAGTCAGGGAACACTTGGACACTTGGTGATTGAACTCTCTGTGATGTGAGAATGTAATTAAACTGTTTATTGGAGGGAAAGTTGCATGTTGAAAATTCCTAATTGCAACAATATCATAAATAAATAAGCATGTTCATGCACCTTTGTGTGTGTTATACCCTTGACTAAAGTTCAGGCGATGAGGTTTGAGGTGTAGATGAGAGACAAAAGAGACCAGTGGTGGAGGAGGCATGTGAAGAACAGAAGGAGAAAGAAATAATGGGAGATACATATGGAGTGTCCAAATTCATGGGCTGCATCCTTCTGAGGCCGCAATTGTAGGCCGTTTACGTCACAGTGACGCGACAAAGGCTGTCCAAATTTGTAGACTGTTCCGAATGCAGCCGGCAAATGCGTCCTCCTTTTCCCCGAATTTGAAGGATGGTACGGGTGTGTCCTTCGTGGCCCACCATATCCCAGAATTCATAGCGCAGCCCAGCCAAGTTTTAATATTTCTCTTAATGCTCTTTTTGGGTCACAAATAAACTTTTAACATATTTTCAGGCATGATTGTTGCTGTGTAAACTTCAAATATCTGCTTGGTTTATCAAGATATCACATATTTGCAGAAGTGCTCCGACGTTTTCAGAGACGTCTGTTATCCACCAGCTCGATAGTTAGCCGGGAGCTTGATGGTCAATAGAGCCGGCGAGAATAGCAAATTCACGGCACATCATTTCACTACCCAGGTTAATCATGATATATATGTCACTTAGATAACCTAAAAATGTTATTGTTTGGCTTTTTTCAGTTTTATTTGTTCGTGAGTAAATCGGTTTGGCTGAGATTAAAGTTATTAGATTAGATTAGTTAAAATAAAACTTCCCTTGGGTGGGTTCCTCCTTGGTTTTCACACAGCTGAATAAATGTCTAAGCTGTATTTAGGAATTTAAAATGTTTATCAGATATGTCCTTAGAGAACTTTCAGGAATCAGGAACATTCTAATAAGAGGTTTGGTAGGGTAGAAACAGTTAAGTGTTCCACCTCCTTTAGGTTAAGATGAGCAATTGGGGGGTGCTCAGGTCATTGCATCAGCACCTCACCGTATAACCCTGACTTCAGCAAATATAAGAAAAAATTTTGGTAATTTTTTTCATCATCTCCGTAACTTTCCTCCTTGATCCTTTGCTTATACTGAGGCTACTGGCTTGTGACTGGCTCTGGCTATTTTAGCTTCAGCCACTTTCAGCAACCTTGTTACCTTCTTTAACAGGTTCATGTTTAAGTTTCTGATAAGGGTTGTTAGAAACGTTTTCATGGCAGTCAACCTGCAGTTTACTTTGACGTTTTTGTTCACAGTGAGGAGCTTTGACATTAACAAAATGTGGTAACTGTAAATTTTACCAATCGAGACATCACTGTTTCAGTTTGCGATCGTAGGTAGCTTTGTTCTTTTCCACAAAGGCTTTTTTGTTCAAACATGCTTGATATCACGTAGCACATACCATCGTTTCACAGTGTCGTAGCCTTTAGCAAGTCTACTTATATGGTCACAACATTATGCTCATAATCAAAATCCCTGAATGCGATTTTCACTTTGAGCTTCACTGTTGAGCTCTATTGTGACGGTGGTTATTAACTTTCCCTGTTCAGACAGTCTTTCTGCTTCCTGACACCAAAACCCAACATAAATGCTGCAAATATGACAAGAGCAGTGTCAGCAGAACCCTATTAAGCTTGTATATTCACAAATTTATATATTTATATACTAATATATATATATAAGCTATGTGCTCTTTATTTCTGATGTGACATTTACACATTTGAGCCCTGAAACTTTTAACTTTAAGCATTGAAAATATGTATATATTTTCTGCTCATCAGTACCTGTAAATCCCCCCCCCCCCCCCCCCCCCCCCCCCCCTAGCATCTGAGGGTGCCACCGGGGTGCCTCGTGTGATGAAAATATTATACATTCATATATTTCTTGAGCATGACTGGGACCTCACTGTGGCACCAGTTATGCTGAGCTTTGTAGTTTTTGTATAATTACATGAGTGACCTTGTTTGTTTGTTTTTTTTCTGTTTGTTTTAGTTCCTGAAGACCTCCCACAACTACACGACTGTGTGGAAAATGAGAGTGTGGATGAGCAGCAGGTCTGTAACCAGGAGATGAACTCCAGTTTAATCTTTTTCCAGATTAAAGAGGAACAGGAGGACCCAGAGCCTCCACAGATTAAAGAGGAACAGGAGGAACTGTGCAGCAGTCAGGAGGGAGAGCAGCTTGGACTGAAGCAGGAGGCTGATACCTTCATGGTGACTCTAACTTATGAGCAAAGTGACCACAGTGAACCAGAACCAAACAGTGAGCAGTACCTTCCTCTCAGCTCTCCTGAAGCAGAGCTGAAGAAGAGAACAGATCATGGTAAAAGTCTAGACGACACTCTTGTGTCAGACAGTCAGAGTAAAACTCATACAAGGAAAAATTCTGTGCAATGCAACACCTGTGGAAAAATGTTTCCCTATAGATCCCATCTGATTACACATCTGAGAGTTCACACAGGTGAGAAGCTGTATTCTTGTACCGTTTGTGGGAAAAGATTTGGTCAGAAATCCGATTTGGAACGTCATGTAAGAATTCACACGGGGGAGAAACCGTATTCTTGTGCTATTTGTGGTAAAAAATTCAGAGAGAAGTCGGGTATGGAGCGACATGTGAGAATTCACACAGGTGAGAAACCGCATTGTTGTAGCACCTGTGGGAAAAGATTCATTCAGATGATACAATTAAAGAAACACATGAAAATTCACACTGGTTAAGGTTTCATGTGGGACAGCTGTGAGTCATAGCAGCGTGTTGGTGGTAGAGCTCACACTGACCAGAAGTCAAATTACTGCGACACCTGAGTGAAAAGCCATTCTCAAAGTGAAGGGAGAAGCTCACTTAAAAAAACAACAACCCAGAAACATTGTAATTCTTTATCAATCAAAACACAAGAGTGATTTATTTGTTGAGACTTTTATTCGTAAAACAGAAGCAACAAAGGTTGTTGGTTATAAATTGATAATGCTGCCCATTCATACTTAGCATTAAGGCTAAAGTGTGACTCAGCTGCCACTGGGACACAAACGTCAGTAAAAGAGCAGTACGTTCTGAGTAAACTAATCATGTTCTATGTTGGTTGTAATTCACTTTTTATTTGAATAAATGTATTTTTATAAATATGCAACTTGACCTGCTCCTAAATAATGTAAAGCTGAATTTCTGTTGTTATTACTGCAGCCCACATGCAGTACCATCATGGCCCACCAGGAAGCACTGTTAAAATTGTTTCAGGGAAAACCTGACATTCTTACATTTCATGAAGGTTCTAGTTCAGTATGCTCCTGTTCTTTTATTTTATTGTTTATTGGAGTTAATTATCCTTTCTCAAAGTTTAAATAAATATTTCATCAAAACTTCTTTTGAGTATTTTTTTTCTGTGGTATCTCTAGAAAATGCTTTCCCTGCTCTGGATTTCAGATAAATACGGCCCGGTGTATTATAGTTTCTGTTTGCCTTTCCATCCTTTAACAAGATGCATGAGTTGTAGCTGCAGTAACAAATTTTTTTCTGAGTTTTCTCATTGCTTTTTGCTCATCAAATCAGTCATTATTTGTATTTTATTAGATTTTATGTCATTATGTGGTACAGAAAAATACTCAAATTCAGATTCCTGGTGCCAAAATTATATATATATGTAAATAACCCTGAATGCCTTTCCTTGCACCTTATTTTGGCACTCATTGCTGTTTTCTACTACCAACTTCCTGTTCGGGTGTAGAAGCTTTTATTTTGATGGGACGATTTCCTGTAAAACTGTTGCAGTTTTCAGCAGCAGTTGCGGGAGTTTTGAAATGTGATGGCTTAACGGAGCCTATGGAGATTTCTTTTGTCATTAGCAGCCCCCTTGATAGAGGCACAAGGTATGGTTATGATATAAATAAGGACACGTTTAGATGTTTTTGTGACTGTCGCTACATTTGTTAAATGTTACGTTGAAACGAACTTCATGTTATTTTTTTATTTTTATTTTTTTCTCTTTTTTTGTATTTTCTCTTTTTAAGGAGAAGGATGTACATCAAAAGGTCTGCTCCACAGGGCCATACTGAGGTCCCGCACCCACCCTCAAATCCCATGGGAAATTTTCCAGTGTTTAATTGACTCAGCTCTTAAATACAGTTTGTTTAAAAAAAAAAAAAAAAAAAAGAGTTTTTCAGAGTTTAGAAGAGCATTCATTCATTCCGTATTTCCTAATTGTGCTCGGCCAAGAATATTTTAATAAAAAAGTGTAGCTCTGTCAGGAACTTTAGACCAGCTACACAAGCTAAACGTTAACATCAATGATGATGTTAAGTCATGTAGTTATAACTAATACCACGGTTGTCATTTTTTCTATGTGCCACCAGCACATTTATCACAAGCAAAGAGTAATGCTGAGGCTAATTGGTCACAGATTTTGATAGGCACTCTTGTCACTTATCCATGGCAATCTATCTGGTAGTTGTTGAAAATTTACTCAGACTATAGGGGGGAAAGTCAGTAGATCATCAAAGTGATCATAAATTCAAACTGAACTTTTAAACCAATCCATCAAGTACTGGAAGATCATCCACTAGTGATGGAAACTCATAACAGCCGTTTCATGAGCTGAAGATATTCAGAAAAAGGTGAAATAAAGTGGACCCATGGTTTTAGAGCTGCAACATATTCTGTCAATGCATATCCTTTATTTATAATTGGCCTAATGACACATAAAACATCCAGTATAGTAACAAGAGAAAATTATTGGGTGTATCATTTTCTTATGCCCTCTGTTATATAGAACAAAATGTTGAGTCTCCTTATATATCAGTCCATGGGACAGACTAGAAACTTTGCATAAACATGCTTCTCGCTGTCATCTCGGCTTCCCACTGAGTTTCATCCTTATGTCATTTTTAAGTAATGACGCTTACTGCCTCTGCTGAAACCCTTACAACAGAGTCCTCAACTCCTTTGGTGCTTTTGGGATACCAATGGTTGAAATTACAGATGTGTGAGGTCTGGTAGTAGTAATTTGTAATTTGCCCCTCTTTGGTTATGTATGTGTGGATGAACATAATTTTATTTTGCAATTTAGGAAATTTTTTTTTTTTTTTTTTTTTTTTTTGCCTGTCCCGTTTGGCTCTTTTGCCATCAGAATTGTTGTCTAAAGGCAAAGAAAGATGCCCAACGGATTTACTTTACCAAATTGACCATCCCAGCCTTGCCGTAATGGTCCATTTGATTCACCTTTTATTGTTTATTTTATTTTCACTTACTGAATACGGGACAGACTTGACTGGGGGAAAGAAGGGAAGAAAGAAAGAGGGAAAGAGAAACAGCTGAGAAGAGGGACGGGGGAGAAGGGCAAAAGACAAAAACCAACAGAACGGGCAGAGAAAAAAAATGCATCTATCGATCACCTGGATCACCTGCTGAGAAAGAAAAAAGAAAACAAGCAGAAGAGAACAAGAGTAATAGAATAAACAACATCACAATGATATATGGGAATATGACAGTAAATACTAAATATTAAACATTATTGTGCAGCACATAAGATCAACAGAACACAGTGTGCTTTGAGGTAGGAGCCAAAAAGGTTGTAGTTTGTGGGTGTGATCACCCGTGTGTACACCTGTGAGCATGGACGTGCTTGTTTTTTGTTTTTTTAAAAGGTTCCTTCATGTAATAATCTGCTAGAGGGTGTGGGGGGGCCACAGCCCCGCCCTCCAGGGCATGAAGCAGGTATGGAGGAGATCAAAACTCCAGACATCCAGAGGCCCCCAGAACACAAGAGACCAAGGAAGACCAACAGAGGGGCAGCCGCACCACTGTCCCGGAAAGAGCTGAGGAGAGTCCCAGATGAGGGCTCACTCAGCAGCCGCGGAGCAGAAGCCAGGGGGAGTTGCAGTGACGCACCCGTGAGCTCCGCCGGCAGCCAGCCGTGCCTGAGTGACCGAGCCCCAGGCTCCAGGCCCCGATAAGCGGCCGCCAAGGGGTGAGCCGGTGTGTACCTGGACGCCCATCCCCAGACACAAAGAACCACCAACGCACCGATGTCTGAGGGAGTCCGCCACTGGCAGGGGAAGTGTTATAAGGTTTACGATTGTAAGAGTGTGGATTATTTTTGCTTACACGCTGTTTCTATGTATACATCCCCAGCTCTTATGGTGAAATTGATGGTTTACTGCCATTAAACCTTCAAAACGTCATCAGTAAAGTGTCATCCTTCATTCGGGGGGGTTCGCTACAATATGTATGTGTGTGTATATATGTATATATATATATATATATATATATATATATATATATTTATTTATTTATTTATTTATTTATTTATTTATTTATTTTTAAAGTATGAAATCAATAGAAAATTAACTCCAGAATCCAAAGGTCTTGAACAATATGAAAAGAAATAGCATGACACCGAGGCAAAGACTTGACAACCAGATATGAGGAGGAGAGTTACCCTGAGGGGGAAATTTACAAATTCCAGCAGCCTGGATGAATTTGAGGACGTTCTTTTCCTTTGACTCACCTTTTTCAGACTGAAGACATGCTATTATGTTTTATCTGTTTTTATTTTTCAGTTACAGAAGAAATGCATTGAATAAAACAAAGTTTAATATTGATTAGTCTGAGCTGGATTATTATTATTATCATCATCACAGCATTCGTTTAAGCAGATTTCTAAAAAGCCAGCAGGATAAAACAGAGTGAGACTTTGTGCCGATGTAGAGCTGCATGACTGTGCTTAAAGTGCCACTAAGTATACATCAAGACTAAATATAAGCACTTAATGGCATTCTGTGTTTTACAAGCTGTTTATTGAAAAAAAAAACTTTAATGTTCTGATTGAGTTAGCTTATTTTTGTAGAAAATCAGGGGCTTCCTTCATTTCCTGAGTCATCATTGCTTATATCTTCATCCTTTTTCAGTGAGTGAAGTAAGGGACTTTTCCAGCGCAGTGTTTAGAGTGCTTCATTTGGTGAAAGCTCATAATGCACATTTCAGATAACTAATAAATAATTCAGATCTAAGGATATTGATGGAATAAAAGGCACACAGTTATGTGCTCAATGTTCTGCTAAATCCTCAATACAAACATATTACGCTGCAATGTAATGAACACGGTTGCACAAAGACTGTCTGCAAATATTTACTAAACCGTTCTATGTACTACAGCATGCACATAATGGTAAACATACTGGGTGCAGAATTAATTTAACTCAGCGGTCCCAGACCAGTTTATGTCCGACAATATTTTCACGGATCAATACAACAAAATAAAACCAGTACCGCTACCAGAAAATTGAAGCTTTATTCATAACACACGGGAAAAGACCCAGGGAAACAGAGTTAATGATAAACACGTTAAAAACAACAACTATAAAAACCCTGAAAACCATAAATTTCACACCCGAGCCTCAGCTCTCGCGGCACCTGTCTGTGGCTAATAAATACTGGTCCTTGTCAGGCCACCTGAGTCCAAAAACTGGTGGTAACATAGCCAGAAATAAAATTTATATTTACTAAAATGTAAAGCTTAAGTCACGTAAATCACTAGTATTTCAAAACGAGTCTGTTAAATATTCCTGATTTATCTGGATGCAGCAGACACAAGATACTCCAATAATAGTCGTCTGTATATAAAATGATACTGAGCTAAAGTATTAATATTTACCACAGAAGGTAAAGAAAGCTTCTCCAGATGAAACCCAAGCCAAATGAAGCCTGTCGGTGTAATGGTCACCCTTGAACTTTTTCACCAGTGCAAGTGCAATGCAGTAGTTGAGAAATGTGTACAGAAGAAAAGATAACTACTATGAAAAATTATTCACTTTTACACAGATTTTTTCTTCTTTTACAGTCTTGGCTTATTAATTCTGAATGAAACCTATAAAAACTTTGTGATCTGTTTTCCTGTTTTTCTTCACAGGAAACCAGACTGATAGTCACTCCGTTCTCTCCAGCTCTCTGTATTTCATCAATATAACCATTCTGACCTTTAACCCTTTCCATTTTGAAATATGATGTGTGGAGCGTAAAACCATTGTGTTTATTACTGATGATATACCAATGAAAGCACTGTAAAGTCCCCTTCAGTTTGAACTCTCAGTAAACTTGATCCAACACTGGAAAATCACATAGATCAGCACTAGATGACAATTTATTGTTGTTCTCATTTCATGCGTCACGTCTTTGAGAAGGATCGCATCTCACAACATATAGACTGTTCTGAGCATGAGTGATCAATATATAATGTCTGTTTGTTTTATTTATGGGACTTCATTAAAGCTTTTTATTCCCACATTTTCACTCTGAACATAATGGAAGATGGACTGTGCTCTGTTAATGGGAGATGTTTTTGCAAGGGAGTGAGATAATCAAGTCTTATGGCTCAGAGTAATGGTGGTAATCAGAGGGCACGAAAGTCCCTGTTTTTCTGATGAGATCATGAGGGGGATTTGACATAAAGAGTGGGTGAGTGAACCACTCTATAAAACTGAGAGCCCTTGATGTAAGGAAGTTCACTTTCGGTTGTGCTCTGGTCTGTGTCTCTACAGCTTGATCTCCTCCTTTTTGTCTGTTTTGTCTTTTTTAGTTTTCTTGGTGTATTGAAAGTTTCTTTCAGTGAACTATTCTCCATATTAATGTTTCATCTCCTGTGGAGTTTTTTTTTCTTTGCATGCTTAAAAAAATGCTTGTAACATCTGGCTTGATTTTTTTTTTGTTCAACAGCTGACCACTGACAGCAAATTTTCTGGTTCCTTTGCTCTGACATATTTACCAGCTGAAGGACTGGTGTAATCTCAAAACTTCAAAGACCAGAGAGGAAAAACTCAGAATCTGAAGCTGAAACACACTTTGATTTTCTGTGGAGAAAGAGAAACCAGCATATTTACTGCTGCAAAGAGGACAACAAAGAACATCTCACTATGGATCTCTGAATTCCAGGAGAACTCGGGCTCTCGTCATGATAAGGTGATGAAGATTTTCTTTTTTTACTGATCAACAGAGTATCTGTTGGGTCTGCATAATGGATAAACATAAATGCCATGAAACAGTCCAAGCTGCAGCAGAAAGGAAGAATGATGTTTTACACTCAGCAGCAGAGCCAGAGACCAGAGCTGGATTCTTAAGATATTTGCATAAAATTACACTGAATCCAAACACAGCACATAAAGAGCTCGTACTATCTGAAGGGAACCGAAAAGCAACATTAAAAGAAGGCGGACAGTTTTACTCTTGTCATCCAGAGAGATTCACTGAATATGAACAAGTGCTGAGCAAAGAGAGTCTGACTGGACGTTGTTACTGGGAGGTGGAGTGCAGAGGAGGAGCAGTTTATGTAGCGGTCGCATACAAGAATTTCAGCAGAACAGGAGGTTTATATCACTGTGGATTTGGACTAAATGAGAAATCTTGGGCATTACGTTGTGACACAGACAGTTATATATTTTACTACAACAAAGTCCAAACTGTCCTCTCAGGTCCTCGGTCCTCCAGAGTAGGAGTGTACCTGGATCACAGAGCAGGTATTCTGTCTTTCTACAGCGTCTCTGAAACCATGACTCTCCTCCACAGAGTCCAGACCACATTCACTCAGCCGCTCTATGCTGGACTTGGTCTTGTGTGTTATGGAGTCACTGCTGAGTTCATTCAAGTTGAGACTGAAACACTGGGTGGACTGAACTTTTGCTGTTGTGGCCCCAAAATTAAGGAATAACTTGCCCCTCCATGTTAGGCTGGCCCCAACACTTGAGATTGTTAAATCACTTGAAAAACTTTTTTCCAAGGCATTTGATTAGTAGTACCATTCAGTTTTTGGTCACTTTTAATCTTCTTTAGTTTGTTCATTTTATTTATTGTATATTTTATTTTATTCATTTTTACTATTTTTTTTAATTTATTTTATTGTTATTGTATTTTATTTTTCTGTGTAATGATTGGTTTTCTAACTTTTATCACTGTTTTTCACTGGAAAGTACTTTGGTCAAACATGTTGTTTTTAAAGTGCTCTATAAATAAAGTTGGATTGAAGTAAAACAAATAGGTTTATCTTGAACCCTGATTTTCAGAGTGTGCCTCAGGGAAATCCAGCCCTCCTACAAAAGAGTGCACAAAGGTATTAGTATGTGCAAACTCATTCGGGGTCGGAGTGGGTGGGCTGTCCCATCTCGCTTCCATCGCAAAAAACGAAGTTCAAAAAGACTGAAAACAAACGTGCAATAAAGTCACAAATTTAAGAAATGCCAGAGGGTTTTTTTTCTCAACGTGGCCCTAAATCTCCTTTGTAGAGAGAGCCACACACCAAACGCACAAAGCGTTTACTGAATCAGTCACGTGGTACGGCCGAACGTCAACACGAAGGTCATCAAAACGAGCCCGACACAGACGTCTGTCATTTTTTCCCTGTCCACGTTTCACTCCAGTAGGTGGCAGCAATACACCTGTAAGCTGGTTTGCCAACTGCCATCAAGCTCAGAAGAAGGAGAAGGAAGGAAGTGGAGGGGCAAGTGTGGCTGTTTGAGTGGAGCGGTGTGTGTGCAGACATGGCTGCTTTTTAACGAAGCGGACTGAAGTCGGAAGAGAGACACAAACTAAAGTATTGATCCCGTCACATCAGTGTGGATCTGATACCAACGTCTGTATCGCTTCTATTGATGCTTGTATCGATCCGCTCAGCCTGAGTTGAAGCAGCAATGAGTTCAGTTCAGTATCTGAGAGAGTTCATCAAGGAGAGACTAACTGCTGTTTGTGAAGAAATCTTCTCAGAGGTTCAAAAAACCATCGTCCAGTATGAGGAGGAGATCAACCGTCAGCACAGACTGCTGGATATCAGCCGGAAACCCGACAGAAACTCACACATCACAGGTATGGACATGTTTTTAACTCTGTGCTGTTCAAGCTCAGATTCTTCAGTGTTTGGTTGATTGGTGATAAATCTGAATCTTTGTTCCTCAAGACCCCCTACAACAACACAACTGTAAGGAAGAGGAGGACCCAGAGCCTCCACAGATTTACGAGGAACAGGAGGAACTCTGCAGCAGTCAGGAGGGAGAGCAGCTTGGACTGCTGGAGACCATCTGTGAACCTGATATAATGTCACACAGAATAGGTATGTAAACTGTGATGGTAGTAATAAAAATGAATTAGGCCTGCAGCTATTGATTATTCTATCAAATAATGGATTAATTGGATAAGAAGTACTTTTGTCTCATTAATGTACAATAATAAATATTATAAAGAGAAAAAACACTTTCAGAGTGAACAGAGGCTTGTTAGGTTGGACACTGAAGTATTATTATTATTAAATAAAATCTACACCATCAAAACATCTTGTTCTCTTTTCAACAGCACAAAACTGTCCTTTGATTAAAATCAGAAAGTCTTCCAAGAGGACAAAAGAATTTTTTATGCCATAGTTTAGATTGCAGATATCTATATGAAATATATTATTTGGCTTTGATCCTTGACTGTACTTGAAATTAACCTAAATACTAAGAGAAAGATCACGTGTGTCCTGCATGAGGATAGGGATTTGTGTTGGTGTGTGGGGCTGTAGCCTGTAAGTTTATATAAATCCAAAAGTAATGTAATGAACAGTGTAACGAATAACTCCTTCCAGGTGGAAATAACTGTAACAATGACCTGACACACACAGTGTTTGACGTGTTGTTTTCTTTTATTTTGCTTGGTTTAGCAGTTCGCGTTTTTGGTTTAAGGCACTCTCGAGCCAGGAGTCAGCTCCCTCCGCAGCTCCTGCACTGCACACACTCCTGTCAGTCTCACCTGTTACTATATATATGGAGAGAGTCATTAGTCAGCACACACACCTGTCCCCTCTGCTGCCCTGACACCGCCTCAAGAGTTCACTGCACCACCCTTCCACTGCAGCGGGGCAGAGACCACACCCCTCCCATAGTAGCATACTGCATTACTTTAAAGAACGGTTATGAAATGCCTTCGACATGCACACACATGCAATTAATTTGCATGTATGTAATGCCTTTGATATGCTGCTTGGAGATAGTCGGGACTCTCAAAGTGGAGCCAGTGAGAACCTAATAACAATAAGAGAACCATTAAAAATTTGAATCGTTAAGTGATTTGAGAATGGAATTGGAACAGCTAAATCCTCATCAAATCTGATCACTACTGAGGGGTCAGATCAAATGTTTTCTCAACAGCTTGTTTTTCTGCATTTGTCTCTTCAGACCTCCAACAGCAGCATGTTGGTGAGGAAGAGGAGGGTCTGGGTGAGGAAGAGGAGGGTCTGGGTGAGGAAGAGGAGGGTCTGGATGAGCAGCAGGTCTGTAACCAGGAGAGGAACTCCAGTCTGGACCAGGAGGACCCAGAGCCTCCACAGATTAAAGAGGAACAGGAGGAGCTCTGCAGCAGTCAGGAGGGAGAGCAGCTTGGACTGAAGCAGGAGGCTGATGCTTTAGCAGACAACACTGCTGCTTCAGAGAGTCAAACTGAAGCAAGGGAAAAGTCTCTACAGTGTGACACTTGTGGGAAAACGTTTCAGTATAAATGCTTACTGGCTGCACATTTGACAGTCCACACAGGAGAGAAACGGTTTCCTTGTAGCAAATGTGGCAAAAAATTCAGTCAGCTGACACGCTTGAAAAATCACATGAGAATTCACACAGGTGAGAAGTCGTATCCTTGTAGCACCTGTGGAAAAGAATTCAGTAAAAAATCAGCTCTAAAATCTCACGCGAGAGTTCACACAGGCGAGAAGCACCATTGTTGTAGCATCTGTGGGGAAAGTTTCATCTGGAATATGCAGTTAATACGGCACAGGAGAATTCACACAGGTGAGAAGCCATATTTTTGTGGTACCTGTGAGAAGAGATTCATTCGGAAGATACAGTTAAAGGATCACATGAGAATTCACACTGGCGAGTGTCCGTACTCGTGTAACAGCTGTGGGGAAAAGTTTATTGACCTATCAGCATTGAAAGCTCACGTGAGAATTCACACAGATGAGAAGTCGTATCCTTGTAGCACCTGTGGAAAAGAATTCAGTAAAAAATCAGCTCTAAAATCTCACGCGAGAGTTCACACAGGCGAGAAGCACCATTGTTGTAGCATCTGTGGGGAAAGTTTCATCTGGAATATGCAGTTAATACGGCACAGGAGAATTCACACTGATTAACTGTTTCATGCTTAGAGAATATGGGGACAGCTGCGAGTTATAGCAGTGTGCTGGTGGTAGAGCCGACACAGAGGAGCAGCCTTTTGCAGGAGTCTGCTCCTGTTGTGTAGACTTGTTCTTTGTTTATTATCCAGGGATCGAGTTCTGTTATTGTTCTACTGAAGCCTCGTCTTTTTCTTTTTTAATCAAAGCAAGAGTAACCAAAGCTGAGTGTGTTCATTCAGGTTTTTAAGTCTCAGACAAACATCTGGTTTTAGTTTTTATATATACTTGAATATATTGTCTCACAGTCACACAGTGTAATGATTTTCAGGCATGGTACTTGGACTTTGCTGTTGTTGTTGTTGTTTTTTAATATAAAAAAATCCAGCTGTGTCTGCTAAATGCAGAATAAACTAAATAAAGATTACCTTCAAACTTCTTTTGACAGAGTTTCACTTTCAGGAGGAAAATGTTTTAATAAGTCACTTATTGTGAATTACAAAGTCTGTGGCACAAGAAATCCAACAGCAAATGTCTTCTGCCTGTTGTAGCTGCTACTAGGAGTGTTTATTTGTTGTAGGGTGACATGTTATCAGAACGAGTGCATAATCAGCTCAAACCTGTCTGTCTAGAACACTTCCCTGTGGCGCAATGGACAATCATCTGACTATGGATTTAAAAAAATCCAGGTTCAACTTCTGGCTGCTTTAGTCTCTTTGCGGCCTCCCTATGAGGGCGAGAACACACTTTATGGACATGTAGATACTGGGTAAGGGAGAGATGCTGGTGCTATTAATCGTTTGGATTCAAATGAAGGTTAGAACAGCAGCTCTAATGTCTTGTGTGGATGTAACTGTATACTGAAAATATCACAGTGTCACGTCAGTGCACTCGTAGAATAAAAAAACAAGAGCTTCATTTCTTTGAATAATAATTTTATGTTGTTTCTCTTCTACTTCACGGAGAAGTCAGTAGTTCTTTATTGATCACAAAGATTTTTTTCTCACTTTGTGCATTTGTGAAGAATGTGTCATTTCATCTGCATTGATCTGTTTGTCTGCTGTTTGTGACTCAGCAAACACTGCAGGAAGTTTACTTTTCATTATTATAATCAATGAGGAGTTCATTGTATTTAATGTGAACAAACTCAGGTTATTTTTTAAAAAGGAAAAAGGCTTGTGTTCATTCCAGGATCTGACAATGTGAAGCTAATCTGAGAGAATAAATGAAGCAGTTTTCCTCCTTGGTGCTTTTGCACTGATTTTAGTTTGTTGGCAGTAAGTTCACGAGCTCTGTGTGTCTGACTTGATTTCATATGCAAGAAAATGATTAAACACAACTGAACCTGCAGAAAACATTAAAGTGAGACTGAAAGACAACTGTCACACAGAGCTGAGGGAGACACCTGGTGGACAAACACAGACATGACAACAAAAAAACACTAAAGCGCAGAGGGATGACAAACGGCTGGAAATAACTCCAGGAAAGGATTGCTGTGCATCAGAAAAGCACTCAGCACACACTAATATCTTGTTGGCTTCATTAAGGAAGTGAAACTGGCTGATAGTGTAGACACCAGGCTGTTTTTAATAACTGGTTTGTTTTTCAATCTGAGCTCCAAAGGTTGAAAACACAAATCCTTTTTCATGATTTCCTGTCCTGTCGACACATCACTGAAACAGGCATCGAAGTGAACGGTGGCTTTAAACCTGGAAGAGAGGAGAACTAGGGACAGAGCCAAGCTAACGACAAAGAACAGGACACTTTCTCTCTCTCTCTTAAGAGAGACACAAATAATTTGTGTGGAATCTTATTTAATGCAGAACAAATAAATAGTCTGAAAATAGTTAATTCAAAAAAGCCGTGGCTGCATTTTTGGGTAAATAGCTGCATATAACTTTGTTGTCTGCAAAACTTATGCATAGATTTTTAATATTTACGATTTATATTTGCATTTCAAATTATGAAAATGATTCGTTAAACATGTTTGTGGTTGTAACAGTAAAAAGTATCACTTTTTTCTACTCTGATTTTATGTTTTTTGTCTGATTTAAGATCAATTGTGTTAATACAGTATGTCAAAATGAAAAAAAAACTGTAAATTCACATAGGTTGTGCTGAAAATAATGATACCAAACAAGGGAAGATAAACAGTTTTTAAAGGTGAAATGTAGAGGGAAAATTAAAATTAGTCAAAAACAGCCAACTACACCCTGGACCCCAGAGGGTTAACCCTTTAAGGCATGGCTATTCAACTATGAAGTTAGTTGGGCCAGATTTTCAAACCGAGGAATTTATCTGGGCCAGATATTTTTTTTGAAGCCAGTAAGCAGCAGATCATGATCAATTTCAAACCCACACAACTGTACTGAAAAACAAGTATTTTTTTTATTCCTATTCCCCTGTAAATCTGGTGACCTCTCACAAATGCAAACCAAAAGGTCCATTTAAAAAAAAGGGAGCTATAACTAAACTATTTTTTGCACATTTGAAATAATAATAATAATAATAATAATAATAATAATAACAAAAAAAACATATTGATAATTCCCTTTCAAATTAAAATAAATATTTCGCTGACCACTCACTTTTCCTGCCATGGATGGAGCCCCATCCGTCACAAACAGACACGCTTCATATCCAGACCATTTCTCTGTGTTTCTGCCAGGACCACAGGCAGGGCCACTCACAGGTTGCTTCTGGGCCGCATTTGGCCCGCGGGCCGCCATTTGAATAGGCTTGCTTTAAGGCTTATCGGAGCAGGCACACTTTGTTTTGCATAACTATTTTTAAAACCTTGTAGAATTGCAACCACATAAGCTAGCAAAGGATGAAAATGATGTTTTCTATTCAAAGTAGGAAAAAATGGAGACCAGGCAAAGTCAGAGCTGAAAACTTTTTCTTTTAACTTTTTTTAATTTTCACCTTGAAAGCAGAGTTTTTACTGAGATATTTTATGAGTTGACAGCACCATGTGCTACTTTCTCTCTGCTGATATGAGTAAATGGAGCTCACACACCTGTCTGTTTTTCTATGTCTATAAGCAGCAGGTACACCACCTACTGAAACTGGGGTGAAGTGCACCAAAACCTCTGTTAGTCGTGATCACGTGACGTGGGTGTTTTGAACCACGCTTCAGAGTTGTGTTTGAAAACATCTGTGCTCCAGAAGCTTGACTCAATGTAGAAACATCTTTTTATAGCTTCCCATCCGCACTGATATCACCTCTTCACTACACTCCAGCTCCAAAGGTTAACTGTAGAGTCAAAGTGAATTCCCAAAGAAGGAAAGCTTCTAACTCTCTCCAATCTCTTCAAATCTTCATCAGTGAGCCTCCACAGTTTTTTTTTTTGTTTGTTTTTTTGTGGTTCACTTGTCCAGCATATTTATTCAGGTAAATTAATCATAACAAAATTTAAACCAAAGCAAACCTTTCATTCTGAGCTTGCAAGGACCTCTCTCACCACTGACTGGTTAGTCAGTCCTACTTTTGCGCACTACTCCTGGCATTGTAGTGGGTAAAAATCAGAAACAAAGAAAAACTTCAGCTGAATAAGAGAACACTCTCATGCTGCATTCACACATTAGAGCAGGGGTGGGTAACTCCAGGCCTCGAGGGCCAGGTCCTGCAGCTGATTCAAATGGCTAAATTACCTCCTCAACATGTCTTGAAGTTCTCCAGAGATTTGGTAACAAACTAATCATGTGATTCAGGTGTGTTGATCCAGGTTGATATCTAAAACTTGCAGGACACCGGCCCTACTGAACAGGAGCATACTGAACTTTAACCTTTATAAAATGTAGGATGAGTTTGGCTGATACAATTATAAGAATAAAGCATGAAACCAAATAAACAACGTCTTGAAATACTGTCTTGAACATGAATCATCTTTTCACTCAGGTGTTGCAGTGATTCGACTTCTAGGCCCTATTTCAGGAAGCCGGTTTAGTGCAAACTCTGAGTAAGTATACCCTGAGTTAACGAAAACTCTGGGTTTTCAGTTTCACAAAGCGAGTTTAGATTCATCTTGAGTGAGTCACTATGACGACACACTCCGTGAAGCTAACCTGCCCCCTAGCAGGTTTACTACTGAGCGCGTTTCCAAGGCTACCGTCTGTCGGGCAGTCAGGAATGTTACAGTTGCACTGAAACGTCTCCTGTACTCGTTTGTGGTGTTCCCCGGTCACAGACCCACAAGATTCATCAAAGAGGGATGCCACAAAATTGCAGGTATCAGGATGAACAAAACTTAATTCATGATGTGGTGATACTTGAACTACTACTTAAATTTTACATTTATTCTCAGGGTTCCCAGGCGTGATTGGCTGTATAGATGGCACTCACATTCCAATCATTGCTCCTTCAGTAAATGAAGGAGACTATGTGAACAGGAAGTCTTTCCACAGCATTAATGTGCAGGTACATAGTTCCCTGTAGCATTTCAAACTAACAAATCATTTCATTATAGTAATGGATGCTAATTTGTGTTCTCTGCACTGTGAAGATCATATGTGATGCTGCCAACATTATCACAAATGTGGAAGCCAAGTGGCCAGGCTCTGTGAGTGGTGGTGGTGGAGGACCCCCACCTGTTTTTCGGGCCTCCGTTTTTTTTCTAGTGGCCATAATGGGTCACATTTGAGCATACAGAGTAAGCAAATATGTACTTATAATGTGCTCAGATAATTTCAATAAGTGCTTACAGAAAGAAAATTAATGTAGCCTCTAACTGCAATTGATTTACATCGGACAAACAGACCAAGCACTATGGCTCATAATACAATTACACCTTACCTGTTTGGACTATATTTTTATATTTCATTTTTACTTGCTGCCAGGAACGTTTGGGGCCTGTTGGGTTGCACTTGTGCTCACATCATCACAAAATAAAATGTATAAAATATAAAATAAAATATAATAAAATAACGTGTTAAATGGGTGGAAATCCCTCGATCAATGTTTAAATTAACACTCACGCATTGACTCTGTCGGCTATGTTTTGCCATGCATGCTCCCTTTCTTTTGCAGCTGTGGCTGTGTTACTTTTTTTCTGCAAGATTTGCATGTTATCGGCATATGCTGCCATCAGAATTTCGGCGTCAAGCGCTGTAAAATACATTGACCGCACCTTCTTTCCCTCCGTCTCCATGGTGACTCGCTTAATCTGTGCTCCACTAATCAGGGCTTTATGTATCCTCGTGCGCGTGCTTAACTTGGGGTTAAAGCAACTCCGCGTTGATTGAACTACTTGTTATCAGCCTTTCTGAAACCGAATATTCCGAGTTGGACAGTTCGGGGTTACTCAACCCTGAGTATCGTTTTTCACTCTGAGTTTTCTAAACCGGCTTCCTGAAATAGGGCCCTGGTCAGGGTAAGTTCTACCACCAACACATTGCTATGACTCAGGGGTGTATCACATTTTCAAAGTATTAAACATTTAACCAGTGTGAATTTTCATGTGTTTCTTTAAGTTCATCCTCTGACTGAATCTTTTACCACAAGTGCTGCAAGGATATGGCCTTTCACCAGTGTGCACTCGTGAGTTTTTAATGTTGATTTCTCATTGAATCTTTTCCCAACAAGGTGGCCTCTCTCCTGTGTGAATTCTTGTGTGAGTTTTCAAGTGTGCCAGCTGATTGAATATTTTCCCACAGGTGTTACACGGATACAGCTTCTCACCTGTGTGAATTCTTACATGAGTATTCAATGATGATTTCTGATTGAACTGTTTCCCACAGGTGCTACAAGGATATGGTTTTTCACCTGTGTGAACTCTCAGATGTGTAGTAAGGTTGGATTTAAAGTTAAACGTTTTTCCACAGGTGTCACACTGTACAGACTGTTTCCTTGTGTCAGTTTTACTTTCTGACACAGGGGTGTTGTCCACTCCCTCATTGTGATGTCTCCTCTTCTTTAGCTTTGTATTGCTAGTAAATCCTGAGTCCACGTGATGGCTTTCTTCATGATCTCGGCTCTCTGCTTCAGGAGAGCTGTGAGAAAGGAGCTGCTTACTGTTTAGTTTTTGTTCACTGTGGGAACTTTCCTCATAAGTCGGAGTGTCCATGAAAATATCAGTCTCCTGCTTCATTCCAAGCTTCTCTCTCCTGACTGCTGCAAAGCTCCTCCTGTTCATTTTAATCTGTGGAGGCTCTGGCTCCTCCTGGTCTGGGCTGGAGTTCCTCTCCTGGTTACAGACCTGCTGCTTATCCAGACCCTCCTCTTCCTCACAGTCATGTTGTTGTGGGAGGTCTTGAGGAACAAATAAATACAAGAAAAAGTCAGTTATGTGATGATAAATGGTGATCAGACCAGAGAGTCTGTCATTTGACTGATCGTTAGCCCGTCTGTTTCATGCATGCACAACACACGCACAGCAGCTCAGGCAAACAGTTGTGCATACTCACAGCCACACACTAATATATTGACATTGAAGCTCCTCACTGCGAGCAAAGACCCAAAGTCCACCAAACTAAACTGCAAGGTGACCATTTTTGTGCAGCAAACCTGACCACACTCTTAAATACGGTCATGTTAAAGAAGCTAACAAAAGAAAAATGGCTAAACGTTCCCTAATGGTTCTACAAATGTAAACTTCAGGAAACATTGTCTGAAGGTCATGTGAAAGTTACATTTATTGAATGTGACCATCTCTTCTGTCAGTGAGAGAGCAGCAAAAGAAAGTCCTTATGTGGTACATGGCGCTCAAAAGTCTGTCAAAGAATGTTTCAGTACGACTTTGGTAAGCTATGAAGCTGCACCGCTCGATGGATTGTCTGAGCATTACAGCTACCGTAGTCAGGAGCCTCGCGGAGTAATCTGGGTCTAAAGCTCTGTCCGCTTCAGGTCCCAAAATCAAATGAACACTGTCTAAACTCTTTCATCTTTAATAAAATGATCAGTGTTGTTGCGTTAACAGGTGTAACAATTAATTTTAACATCCAGGCATCCATGAAAACAGAATGTATTAAATTTAACAGAGTTAGAAGTTAGCTCGCTAGTTTCCACCTAAACATGATATAGCATGTTCTGACTGAGAGATTTCAGAAAAAACTTAAAATGGTACAGCTCTGCTATCACTTCCAACAGAAATGAAGACAGAAACAGCAGTGACTTTTTTAGGGTCAGACTAGCTGGTATATAATGATATGCTACATGATCGCTAGCGACACAGCTATGTTAGCATAATATAAACAGTGAAGCTGGAGTATGAACGCTAACTTTTTTCCACTTGATAAAAGTTAATGGTACAAATGTAATCGCATGGCAGGATGCTGCAAACAGATCAAACTTCAGTCAGGAGAACAACTGAGATAATCCATCCACAATACGAGGTTTGTCAATAATAAACTGCAACAACAAGGGAATAGAGCAGCTGTGAGAGAATTCAACATTAATGAATCAATGGTAGGGAAGTGGACGACGCAAGAAGAATGAGTTGAGTAAAGTTTGAGTTATCTGACTGTTTTGTTTAGCTTAATGTGCCTTATGAACTGAAAAGTATGGTACTACAAAAAAACAAAACAAAAAAAAAACAAAAAAAAAAAAAAACAGAGACAAAAATGAGAAAACACCCACAAATGTTTCCAAAAATGTAGTGTTTTGTTTTGTTTTTTGTAATCAAACTGTTTATTAGAGGGGAAGTGTGTTTTAGGACACTCGAGCCTAACATTAGCTGGCATAAAGTTAGCTCAAAACTAGCCGTTATTGTTGTTTAGCAGGCTCCTTTTGTGAGCAGTCCAGAGACCAGAGGTTCACATGTCTGATCTCTTGAAAAATCAGTAATTGCAGCAATAGCTGAAATAAAAAGGATGTTTCTGTCCATGTTCATGTGTTAGTGCTCTGACTTCAGTTCAGGAAATTAGAATGTGAACAGTTAAAAACATGTCCATACCTATGATGTGAGTCTGTCGGGTTTCCGGCTGATATCCAGCAGTCTGTGCTGACGGTTGATCTCCTCCTCATACTGGACGATGGTTTTTTTGAACCTCTGAGAAGATTTCTTCACAAACAGCAGTTAGTCTCTCCTTGATGAACTCTCTCAGATACTGAACTGAACTCATTGCTGCTTCCGCTGAGGCTGGACAGATCGATATAAGCATCGATGACGTGAAGCCGACATTGGGATCAGATCCACAGATCGATACTTTAGTTTGTGTCTCTCTTCCGACTTCAGTCCACTTCATCAAACAGCAGCCATGTCTATTCACACTGCTCCACTTGAACAGCCACACTTGCCCTCCACCTCCTTGCTTCTCATTTTTCTGAGCTTGATAGTAGTTGGCAAACCAGCTTACAGGTGTATTACTGCCACCTATTGGAGTAAAGTGTGGACAGGAGAATAGCAGGAAAATTTTTTAATTTTTTATCATTCTCTCCCAGGTCATCCCAAAATTTGATGTTAATACGATGGGTTTTTACAGGCTTTGCCAGTGCCACTATAACTGCATGCTTTCAGACTGATGGGACCGATATAAGACAACTATCATCCCAATAACGATATAAATCACAAAAATGTAAAAATTTTCTGTAAATTCTGTGAATCTTGGGCAGCTGAAGTGTTTCCAGCTGGGCGTCGTGTACCTGGAGTCTAGTGTTTAACCGATGTGTAATGGAGACCAGGGGTTCCATTACCTGGTTGGTATTGTTAGTGATTAATTGTTGGATTAGGAATTTAAAATAGGGTAATAAAGAAAACACATTAGTTCTTATGGAGTCTTTTATTAGGTTATTTGACATACAATTAATAATTTGACAGCTGGTAACGGAAAAGAGACAGTGGGACTGGCCATCCTACCTGTGTCGGAGAAGAGCCAAAGTTAGAGCTAGTGATGAGACGTTCTGTATCGAGGCATCGAAGCTTGTGTCGAGTAATGGAGGGGGCGTTTCCGCGATGCGCGTATCCGGTTGTTCAGTGATGACGCGACGAATCCTACTTCCGGGTCTAAAGTAGTCTGCGTTTAATATGGCTTTTGTGTTGTTAACATGTTTAATGTTATGCATTTTCTTCTATTTGATCTCAAAAAGCTCCTAAAACAGTCAGCGATCACTGTTGACCTCCCTCGGCTTTTATTACCGCTAATCATTTATTTAAGCTCAGTTTTTAAAACCTTAGGATGTAACTACAGCCCAGCCCATGCAGCAGTATATGAATGACTAACCTCGTATTGTGGATGGATTATCTCAGTTGTTCTCCTGGCTGAAGTTTGGTCCTTTTACAGCATCCTGCCATGCGATTACATTTACAGTGGAAAAAAAGTTAGCTTGTTTATATTATGCTAACATAGCTGTGTCTCTAGCGGTCACGTAGCACATCATTATATACCAGCTAGCCCAACTTCAGTAACCCTACAAACGTCACTGCTGTTTAGTTTTCTGTCTTCATTTATGCTGGAAGTGATAACAGAGCTGTACGTTTTAATTTGTTTCCAAAACCCCGCAGTCAGGACATGCTATATTGTATTTAGATAGAAGCTAGTGAGCTAACTCCATGCTAACTTCTAACTCCGTTAAATGTCATAAATTCCGTTTTCATGGATGCCTGGAAGTTAAACTCAATTGTTACACCTGGTAGAGCAGAACGCTGATCATTTTATTAAAGATGAAAGACTTTAGACAGTTTTTCAACTCTCAGTAATGCCATAGTGATCATTTGATATATAGACCTGCAGCGGAGTTTAGACCCAGACACGGCTAGTGATGTCAGACTGAACAACCGGATAGAGGCTTGCTTCATTTATGGGAGGAGCTGAAAATGATGACGTCCGAAGCCTCGCTGCCCGGCTGTACCACGTGACTGGTTCATGAAGTGGTTCGAATTTTGCCGCGAGATATGACAGCGATATAAACCCCTCAGACTTCATTCAAAATGTGGGTGTTTGATGGAGAGTTGTTAGTGAGAGTTTGGAGACAGTTTGGAGGTTTAGGAGAGTGAGGAGAGAAAGTCAGGAGAGAATGGAGCCAGCTAAGAAGAGGAGGATGTCCTCCCCTGTGTGGGAACATTTTGATTTTATTCCTCCCAACAAGGTATGTAAATTTCCACAGAAGATGTATTTTCATAATACTGATGGTGCAATACAATTTATGTTAAGCTGTCTGTACTTTTGTACAAGGTGAAGTGTTTGCTATGTGCCAGGGAGCTGGGATATAACAACAACACCTCATCCATGCTTAGGCACTACAGAGCTTTGCATGAGAATAAGGGGAACACCGATGGAGCAAGACCAGGTGAGCCATCAAATGCAATGATAATATAGCATGCTTTAATGTTACTAAATGATATAACAATATTATACAGCTGTTATAAGTTACGTGTGTGATATTTATATTTGTGCTTCGTCTTTATTGTCTTTCCTCAGGAGAACAATCTCAAATAGATGAAAACCTGGTTAGCATGGTGATTGAGGACTTCCAGCCATTTAGCATTGTGGAGGACAAAGGATTTAAAAGATTTGTTAAATCATTAAATCCTAGCTATGTTCTCCCCACTAAAAAGGCCATAAAAGCAGTGAAAATTTAGTTTTTACAGAATAAAATGTGAACAGGCAGGACTGATGCCTCAGTGTGTAGCTGTCCATACCTCAACGTTACAAAAGCACAACCACTGTCCACACCCCAACCACACCTCACCTCACCTCACAGTAAATGATCATTTTAAGCATTTCCAAATAATCATTTTCCATACTGGCAGTATAAATATACACAGTATACTTCCATCACTACAATATACATGTTTTACACACTCCTTTTGTTGTTGACGTTTACAGGCTGTGTGCAAAAGGCCACACTCTTCAAATTCATGCTGTTACGTTCTGTGAGGCTGTGGGAGTGTGTGGGTGGGGTGTTTTCCCACTCTCCCCGCCTCCACCCCTCTTGCCACTCCTACCCCTCTCTGTCTCTCTCACTCTCCTCTCTCCCCAGGACACAGCTGCTGCTGATTAGCCTCGTTTGCCACCTGACTCCAGTCAGCAATCATCCTCTGAGGCTATTTAAACTGGGGATGAGCTGTGAGCAGGGTGGCTTTTTCCTCGGTGGCTCTACGCGGTTCTGTGCTAGATTTTGGACAGACAGCCTCTTTCTGACCAGTGAGCAGACGGGCTTGTGGGCCCTGAGAGTGTCTCCCCGTGGTGGGGAGTAGGGTAGGAAGTGTGGGAAGTGCCTCCTTTTTTATTGTGTTTGTTTGGTAGTCCTCCTGCCTTTCGTGGCTGCGAGCGTTTTCTTTGTTTCTTTGGCGTTATTGGTAAGACGGCGTTGCCGGCCCTTTAAGTTAATGTTAACCTGTACCATTTTGTAATAAAGTTTTATTGATGCAGAACAACTCTGTTTGTTTTCCTTTTTCATTCTGATTCCGGACTCATTTGTTACTGGTCCCCTCTCTCACATGCCTAGACCCCTTCGGGGGGAACGTAACAATGTGGGGGCTCGTCCGGGATATGAATGGAAGGAACAACAATTGAGTTTTAGTGAGTTGTTTGCCGGTGGCTTGTTTAGTTGTATGGTATCTGCTGTGCTCTCTCTCCAGTTAGCAAAGGGGAGTGTCTAGCTGAGCGTAAGCTCCTCCTTCAGGCACTCATTTTTTATTTTTCCTTTATTATTTTCGGAGTAATCCCGGGTGGGGATTAGTTCCCTGTCGGGGGTAGGCTTGTCGGTGCTTTGTGCACTTGATGCTTAGCCTTTAAAGTTGCCTCGAGCCTGGTACACTCCAGAAGCTAACTAGGCTAAGATTTTAGTAGGCAGGTCTGGGGAGAGGGTCGGCGGTACTTTTATTTATTGGTTAACCTCTGGCCACACTTTTCCCGCCTGTTTTCTCATTTGTGTATTGGAGGTGGTGCTTCTTTGTTGTTATTGTTAGCCTCAGGTAGTTTTTTGTTTTTAGAGTTGATGGCTACCTTTGATATTGCCGTGTTTAATAAAAACCCCTCGCTTGTCCAACTGGACGCCTGTAGGAAGAGGGATTTGCATGAGGTGGCATCAGGTTATAGCATTTCTGTTTCCACAGCTCTGCGTAAGGCTGAGCTGAAAGCTGCTCTTATGGCTGGCTTGGTGGAGAAAGGGATAGTGGCCTTGCCAGTATCTGCCAGTCCACTTGAGCATGGTGCAGCGTCTCAGCCTGTTCCGCAGGCGTCAGCTCAAGCTGTAGGTCCATTGGTGTCGACACCTGTTGGTCAGGGGCTGCCTGTGGACAAACCCATGACATTGCCTCGCTTCGAACCCCTCTCCATTGAATCAAGTGAAGGCTCGAAGCAGGATGCTAAGCTCCGTGTACGCCTGGCTCGTCTCCAGTTAGAGAAGGAGGACCGTGAGAGGGAGTTCCAGCTAAAGAAAGAGCTGGAGCTTAGGCGTTTAGACGCAGAGCTTGCTAGAGCCAGAGAGGTCGAATTGAGGAAGGTGGAGGTGGAGGCAGAGACAGCTGTGAGGTTGCGACAGCTGGAACTCCGGCAGGTTTCCCTTCCTCCGACTGCCTCCATTCGTCAGGCAGACACCCCGTTTGACGTAGGGAAAAACAGTCGTCTGGTTCCGATGTTCCGTGACACTGAGGTCGACAGCTACTTCGAGTCGTTTGAACGAATAGCCACAGCCTTGCACTGGCCACGGGATTCATGGGCCATTTTGCTCCAATGTAAGCTGGCGGGTAAGGCTCAAGAAGTTTGTTCCTCGTTGTCAGCTGAGGACAGCTTGGACTATGACAAGCTGAAAAGGGCTATCCTGCTAGCCTATGAGCTGGTCCCAGAAGCCTATAGGCAGCGTTTCCGGGGGTTGAGAAGAGGTCAGGGTCAGTCCTATCTTGATTTCGCCAGGGAAAAAGGTGTTCTTTTCGATCGGTGGTGTGCGGCCTGCAAAGCCACTGACCTGGCTTCGATCCGGGAACTAATGCTCATAGAGGAATTTAAGAACTGCATTGCTGAGCGCATCGCGGTATATATTAATGAACAGAAGGTTTCCTCGCTACAGCAGGCTGCGACGCTGGCTGATGAGTTCGCGCTCGTCCATAAAACCAGTGTCAGTAGGTATGACCGGCGCAATGCCCCAGTGAAGGCTAGCGAGGTGCCAGTTGCACAGCACCCAAAGAGTGAGGTACTTGTGTTTCGTCCCAAGGCAGACCGAAAGTGTTTTTTCTGTTTTAAGTCTGGCCACCTGATCGCAGATTGTGAAGCTTACAGACGGAAACAATCAGTCTCGTCTTCACGTAAACCAAAAGGGGTTGGGCTGATTAAAACCATGCCTCCTGTCAGTAGGCCCCCTTCCCCTGAGACCCCGGATGAGTGTTTTAAGCCTTTCATTTTTAAGGGGATAGTTTCGCTTTCTGGTAAGACCGAGGATAAGCGTGAAGTGACCATTCTGCGTGATACTGGTGGCTCACAGTCCCTCATACTAGCTAGTGTGCTTGAATTTAATGAGAAGTCTGACTGTGACTCTAGCATCATTGTAAGAGGTGTTGGGATGAGTTTTGTGCCTGCTCCCCTCCATCGTATCTGGGTACAGAGTGAGCTGGTGAGTGGTTTCTTCTCAGTGGGTGTGCGGCCTTCTCTCCCGATTAATGGGGTGGATTTTATAATGGGAAATGATATCGCGGGTGGGAAAGTTTACCCTACCCCTGAGGTGACCAACAATCCTGTTATAGAGCCTGTGTTAGATGCCCTCAGCCTGCAGCACCCGGATGTGTTCCCGGTGAGCGTTCTGACTCGTTCACGTGCCCAGCAACAAGGTGGGGGGGTTGATTTGTCAGATTCAGTGATCGGCTCTATTCTAGAGAAGGATGTGATGCCCTGCACCGATGAGGGAGATAATGGAGCCTTAGAGTTAGCTCACAGTGTGGTTGAGCCAGCTCCTGTGTCTGGAGCTCCTTTTCTGCTCACCCGGGAAGCACTTGTGAAGGCTCAGAAAGAAGACCCTTCATTAGTTCAGTGTTTTACCGCAGCAGCTCAGGATAAGGGAGGTGAGGGGAGCAAGAGGCAGACATTTTTCGTTTGGGAAGGTTTATTGATGTGCAAGTGGACCCCAAGGCCTGGAGAAGACTGGAGCGTAGTGCGGCAGTTGGTGGTTCCGACCAGTCTGCGGTGGCATGTGCTGCAGTTAGCACATGATCACGCATGGTCAGGTCATTTGGGTGTCACTAAAACATATGACCGTATACTGCAGCATTTCTTTTGGCCGGCAATGAAAGCAGATGTAGTGCAGTTTTGTAACACCTGTCACACTTGCCAGCTTGTGGGTAAACCGAACCAGGCGGTGCCCCCCGCCCCCCTACGTCCTATCCCTGCTGTCGGTGAACCTTTTGAGCATATCCTGGTAGACTGTGTTGGCCCCTTACCAAAGACGCGGGCAGGGAATCAGTTCTTGTTAACCATAATGTGTGTGTCCACTCGATACCCAGAGGCGATTCCTCTGCGGAAAATCACGACAGCAAGCATTACCAAAGCACTAGTCAAATTCTTTACCACCTTTGGCCTCCCGAAAACCGTGCAGACAGATCAGGGTACCAATTTCATGTCCAGGGATTTTAATTGGACTCTACGGTCCCTTGGAGTTTCTCATTCTGTGTCTAGTGCTTACCACCCAGAGTCACAAGGTGCACTGGAGCGGTGGCATCAAACTCTCAAGGCGATGTTGAGTAAGTATTGCCACGACACCGGAAAAAGCTGGGATGACGGGGTCCCGTTTGTATTGTTCGCTATACGTGATGTGAAGCAGGAGTCTTTGGGGTTCAGCCCAGCTACCCTGGTGTTTGGACACGACGTGCGGGGTCCGCTAAAGGTGTTGAAGGAGAGTTTTCTCAGTGGTTGTGTGCCTAAAACTACTGTGATGGAGTTTGTAAAAACATGCAAGGACAGGTGGCAACGGGCTACTTTGTTAGCAAAAGAGGCTCTCTGTGTATCCCAGGCAAACATGAAAAAACGATGTGATCAAAAAGCAGTGGAAAGACAGTTCCAGCCTGGGGACAAAGTTCTTGTGTTGTTGCCCGTGCCCAGTTCTGCCCTCATGGCTCGTTTCTCAGGCCCCTATGTGATAGTGAAAAAAGTGTCTGACACCAACTATATTCTCAACACCCCAGAAGGAAGACTCGCCTATGCCATGTCAACATGTTGAAACCATACCATACCAGAGACACCAGCATGACAGAATCATCAGACACTGCTGGGACGGCTGTCCCCGGTTCAGTCCCTGTTGCCCTGCTAAGTGTTGAAGTTAAGGGTGATGATGATCTGGGTACCCTTTCTGAGGGACAGCAATGTGGGCGGTTGTCAAATTCCGTTTTTTTAGCTAAGGCCGAGGCCAACCTATCTCACCTTCCTCCGTCCCAGTGTAAAGAGATACTTGACTTGCTGCACTCCTACCTGTCTCTTTTTAGTGACGTACCCTCGCGTACCCACGTTTGTGAGCATGACATTGACGTTGGAGACGCAGTCCCAATCAAGCAGCATGCATATCGTTGCCCCTTCGCCAAACGTGAGGTCATGAAAGAAGAAGTTGAGTACTTAGTAGAAAACGGCTTGGCACAACCTAGTTGTAGCCCCTGGAGCTCCCCATGTCTACTAACACCTAAGTCTGATGGCACACCCCGTTTCTGCACAGATTATCGGAAGGTAAACGCTGTAACGGTCTCTGACTCTTTTCCGCTTCCTCGTATGGAAGACTGCATTGACAGCATCGGCCCTGCCAAATTCATCACCAAACTCGATCTCCTTAAAGGCTACTGGCAGGTGCCTCTCACTCCCAGAGCTTCAGAGATTTCCGCATTTGTCACCCCTGACCACTTCATGCAATACACAGTAATGGCCTTTGGCATGAAAAATGCCCCAGCTACTTTTCAACGACTGATGCAGTTGGTGTTGGGAGATGTGCCCCAGTGCAATGTGTATCTAGATGACGTGGTGCTATACACAGACACATGGGCAGATCATATGTCCCTTCTGAGGACAGTGTTTCAGCGGCTAGCCGAGGCCTCGTTGACCCTCAATCTCGCTAAGTGTGAGTTTGGTAAGGCAACCGTCACTTACCTAGGTAAGCAGGTGGGGTTTGGGCAGGTCCGCCCAGTGGAGGCGAAGGTTGCTGCAATCCTGGACTACCCGAGTCCAGCCACCAGACGGGAACTAAGGCGGTTCCTAGGGATGACCGGATATTACCGGTGTTTCTGTAAGAACTTTTCTGTGGTCGTGACCCCGCTAACCAAACTGTGTAGCCCAAAGGTGCCTTTTGAATGGTCAGTTGAATGCCAGCATGCCTTTGAGTCGGCAAAATCTCTTCTGTGCAGCACCCCTGTATTGGCAGCTCCAAACTTCTCTCGCCCCTTTAAGCTAGAGGTCGATGCCAGTGCCACCGGAGCCGGGGCAGTCCTGCTGCAGGATGATGAGGAAGGTGTGTGCCATCCGGTCTGTTATTTCTCTGCAAAGTTCAAACCCCATCAACTGAACTACTCTACCATAGAGAAGGAAGCCTTAGCTCTGCTTCTAGCTCTGCAGCACTTTGAAGTGTATGTGGGCTCCAGCGCTTCCCCGGTGACCGTGTTCACAGACCACAACCCCCTTGTTTTTCTGAACCGGATGTACAATCACAACCAGCGACTGATGCGCTGGGCACTCCTGGCCCAGGATTACAATCTGATGATCATACACAAGAAAGGTACTGACAATATAGTGGCTGATGCACTCTCACGCAGCTCGCAATAGGTTGTTGTTGTTGTTGTTGTTGTTGTTGTTGTTGTTTTGGTAGGGCTTCAATGTAAGGGGGGGGGAATGTTACGTTCTGTGAGGCTGTGGGAGTGTGTGGGTGGGGTGTTTGCCCACTCTCCCCGCCTCCACCCCTCTTGCCACTCCTACCCCTCTCTGTCTCTCTCACTCTCCTCTCTCCCCAGGACACAGCTGCTGCTGATTAGCCTCGTTTGCCACCTGACTCCAGTCAGCAATCATCCTCTGAGGCTATTTAAACTGGGGATGAGCTGTGAGCAGGGTGGCTTTTTCCTCGGTGGCTCTACGCGGTTCTGTGCTAGATTTTGGACAGACAGCCTCTTTCTGACCAGTGAGCAGACGGGCTTGTGGGCCCTGAGAGTGTCTCCCCGTGGTGGGGAGTAGGGTAGGAAGTGTGGGAAGTGCCTCCTTTTTTATTGTGTTTGTTTGGTAGTCCTCCTGCCTTTCGTGGCTGCGAGCGTTTTCTTTGTTTCTTTGGCGTTATTGGTAAGACGGCGTTGCCGGCCCTTTAAGTTAATGTTAACCTGTACCATTTTGTAATAAAGTTTTATTGATGCAGAACAACTCTGTTTGTTTTCCTTTTTCATTCTGATTCCGGACTCATTTGTTACTGGTCCCCTCTCTCACATGCCTAGACCCCTTCGGGGGGAACGTAACACATGCCAACTAATATTTTTACGTCCAGTAGGTGTCCTACTAGAGCAAATGAAGCTTCAAGAAGCTTTGCACTGGGGTGAACCAATTGGATGGAAAGCTTCAGTGCTTCATGAAGCTTCATCTGCCCATCACTAGTTAGAGCTGCTTGCAGTTAATCACTTATCAATAACCTAAACATATGTGAAATGAGAACTTTTAAAGGTACTCACCTGTCCTGGTTGCTTCTTGCAGGATGTGGAGCAAAAGAGTGAAAGCAGCTCAATCACCTGTTTAAGAGCTCTTGGAGCAGACCAGTGTGCCGGGTTAGGGAGTATGGATAAAGAGGGTTTTAATTTAGATAGAAATGGGTGAAGCTTATGTTATTGGTTTGTTTATAGTACGTGTTGGAAATATGTATATGTTTGTGATGTGCTTTAATGTTATTGTATGTTTGTTTGTGTGGAGGGTTATGTGTTTCATTTTGATTAGTTAACCCCATACTTGGGCTATTCCGGATGCTCACCTGAAAAGGTAGAGTATAAAGGGAAGCCATTTTGTTTAGTTGTAGTTAGTGTTTGTGCTGTTATCATGCTCCTTCTTTAATAAAGTATCAATCCATGGATGTCTTTTACTCCAGTCTCGTGTCATATTCTCTTTTTTTGCTTCTTTTTTTTTTTTTTTTTTGTCCCGTTTGGATCTATAGCCATCAGAATTGTTGTCTTGAGGCCAAGAAAGATGCCAAGCGGATTTATTTTACCAAGTGGATCATCATGGCCTTGCCATATTGGTCCATTTGATTGACCTTTATTATAATTATGGATTTATTTTATTTTCAGTTGCTACAAACGGGACAGACATGACTGTGGGATAGGACAGGGGGAAAGAATGAAAGAAAGAGAGGGAGAGAAAGAAAACCAAAGGGGAGAAGAGACGGTGAGAAGGGGGGGGAAGAGAGAAAAAAACACAAACAAACAAAAAAACAACAACTCCTGGGTCACCTGTATGGAGAAAAAAAAACAGAAGAGAAAGCAAACAACAAAGAGCAACATAATAAGAAAAAAAAGCACCATCACAATAAACTAGCTAGCAGTAGATATCAATAGTTGCTAAATAATAAACGATATTGTGCAGCACGCAAGATAGACAGCGCACAATGTGCTTTGAGGCAGCAGCCAAGAAAGGCCTGGCTTGCAGTCTCCACTCTAATTCATCTCAAAGGCGTTCTACTGAGTTGAGGTCAGACTCTGCTAGTCAGTCAAGTTCTTCCTCACCAAACTCCCTCATCCACATCTTTATGGAGCTTGCTTTGTGCACTGGTGTGCAGTCATGTTGGAAGAGGAAGGGTCCATCCGAAAACTGTTTCCACAAAGTTGGGAGCATGAAATTGTCCAAAATGTCTTGGTACGCTGACGCATTAACCCTCTGGGCTCTATCCTGGGACTTTTCTTTTTCCAACCATTTTCATTCTGTTAATACAAATGGAATGAAATTTCCCAAAGGTTTATATTTGTTCAGATGTTTTAATTTTCAACATCAGCTCCTTAATAATGTCAATAATATTCACTATACACCAAATTGTTCCTCTTGACTCTATCGTGGCCATTTTTGACCAATTGAAACCCATTATAACCACTTTTTTTGATTCCTTTTTATTGACAGTAGTAAATCATGCAATTTAGGTAAAAATGCTTTCATTTTAAACTCAACACATGAAAATTGTAGTTTTTAATATTTTTTTTTTTTACAAAATTGCACCAATTACCCATTTTTGGTTAAACAAGCAATTTTATTTAATATTCTGAGTTTCTAGTAGGCCTTTGATGGCTGACCACACTCCAATGGACCAAAATAATGAAACAATTTTGACAAAGGTTTGATCTTAAGGATCTAATAGTTTGTGTTTGTGCATGACATTGGAGCACAAACATATATTTGCAAGATAGACTGGAATAAATTATGACGCATCAAATATTACATAGGCTGCAGTGAATTTCTGTGGCTGCTATTGAGCTTTGAGGTTCCCAGTCAAACTCAGCTTTGCAGCACATGTTAAAAGCACTTTTACTCTTGTATTTTTCATAAAAAGATATCATACCCAAAATATTAAGTCTAGAAACAAAAACAAAAAAACCCAATCACAGGACATTTTGCAGAATTCAAAGAAACAAACAAAGAAACAAACAACAACAAACACTAAACGTGTCCTGGAGTTTCTGCAGGTGCAGACAGAGCTACTGCTGTAAGTAAGCCTAACAGCTTCCACATCATTTATTCTGGCAATATGGCAAGAAGGTCATCACTGCTTCAAGCACTGCCTATATGATCTGATCAGAGAGCAAGGACAGCAAGCAGTTCTCTGCCCTTGAAGAAAAGACATCTGCCCAAGATGAAGAAACTTCCTCTCCAGAAGATGAGGGGACAATCTCCAAAGAGGCTGACTGCAACATCACAGATGATGAGTACTAGCCAGTGCTTGAATCCTCAGGATTGGGGTCGGGGGGCATGGAGGTGGAGGCCAAGCAGCTGATGGAAAAGGAGCATTTTCTGAGAGCGAGGAGCCGGTGACTGAGTGGATCCCTCGTGAAAGGAAAACCATGTGGGTCCCACTACTGAAGAGAGACTGCTCTACAATCCAGTACCCACTGGTATCAAACCAGGGGTCACCCTGTATGCAGTTTCCTGCATTAGCAGCCTGAGATCTACTTTTGACTTTTTTATAACAAAGGAGATCTTTTAGCTCTTGTGCACCCTTACAAACCTGCACGGGAGGCGAAGGTGTGAGGATTAAAGGACTACAGATAAGGTAGAGATGTCAGCCTACACCAGAATAAAGCAATACATTGCACGTTGGATGACAACACTGGAAGTTCTCAGGAAGCAAAAAAGCTCAAGGGGTTCAGACTCCAACTGACGGAGGAGCTCCGAGGACAGCGTCTTTCCTTCGGTCACCTTGGTAGAGGAACTCCTCAGATGAAAACGGGCGCAGGGGAAACAACCCAGAGCTTCCTCCCCAGCTCCTCCAGTTGCAACAGAGAAAGACTTTGTTGTCTGTCTGTCTTCACCAAAACTACCACGGCGATGTCCCACATGCCAAAGCAACGGAGGAATGTTCTTCTTTTGAGCACAACACACAGTGAACCAGCAGTCAGTCATGGGGAATAAAGGATGTGTGAAAGCAAGAAGCAATCCTGGACTACAATAGGCACAAATACAGCTTGGATAGTTTAGAGAGGGTGTTGGCACCTCGAGTTGAAGGGAAACTAACTGATTGCTCTTTTCTCCAATCTCCTGGATGTCTTGGGAAACGATGTCTTTGTCCCGTTGGAAACACCTTCACTGAAGTGGGGGAGTCCTCTACAACCTACAAATGAAGAGTGATGCTGGGAGAGCTGGGGCACATGCTGGTGACCTCAACAACTGCAAGACACCCTTGTCCCTGATTCTCAGCCACTTCTGCCATTGATCTCAAGATGCAGTAGTCTGAACCAGAGTGTGACCCACACCCCACCAACAAAATGAGAAGAAGGTGCAAAAGGCGCACCACCAAGATTGGAACAGCAGCCCCTTGCACCAGGTGTAGAAAGTGCGCCTACAAAAACCACTCTAATGTGGTTAGTACATCTTGGTGCTAATGAGGATGCACACAGAAGCTCTCACACACTGGAATATAAATTTTGATCATTTCAGTGGTTATTTGGTCATTAAATGGCTTTTCTGGCCACTAAAACACCATGTGTGATTTTCTTTTTTTGGCCATTCATTCCCCCCAAAAAATGATACTAACCTACAATGATGATTAAAAATATATTAGGTTTCATCATACATATGCTGAATTTATTTGCTATTCTCCCCCAAAATGTAGTAATAATACATAATCTGACTGGTATTCAAAGCGTATAATTTCTGAATTTGAATTATATTTTGGTTTTCATTACTAGGAGCGGTGCTAATTTAAAAAAATTAAGTCAATGAAAGTAGAAAAATGTTTTAATATATATGAATTTTATAGCATTTTGTAAACATAAACAGGGGGTGGCCAAAATAATACTTGAACTCCCAGTCCTGTATTGTGTTCATGAAGGAACTGAGGCTCAGAGTCTGTCCAGAATCAGGACTGATGACTCTTGTCTGTACCTGTGTGAGGTGGATCAATGTTATGGCTTTGGCAGATTTATCTTAGTGACACTGGTAACTGGATCAGGTCATTAAGTAAAATTTTAAACTCCTTCAGTTCTACATGACTTTCTTTTCAGATGAATAATAATCTGCTTGGAAATGTGTGTGAAAATAATTTTAGTGGTTATTAGTGATTTTAAATACTTGTTTAAGATGTGTTTGTGCTCTGCAGCAGGGAGAGAAAACCTGAGACATCAAACACAGAGAGTGGAGGAAGGATCGGCCTCTACTGTGGACTGACAGCAGCTCTGCTGCAGATGGTCGATATCACTTTAAATAGAACACGTGTTTGAGTAGAGGCATAAAAAACACAATCACAATAGCAAATGAAATATAGCCATCCCAAATCCACTCAGTTGTGTGGATGTGCAGAAAAGAATTAAGAGCAATTAGAGAAAGAATAGAGAGTCTTCAGAGCCTCTTCTTCTCCATGCACCTTGAAACTATAAGTGAAGTTGTGGTAGAAGTTTTTCATTCTGATTTGTTTCTGTTGCCGTGTTTCCATTTATAAAGCTGTTGGTTTATTATTACTTACATTGCAGTAATATTTCTGCTGTCTGCCACTTTTTGACTCCTCTGATGAAGCTGCAGTGTTTGTGTTCTGCTTTGATCCACAGTGATCTGCTTCTTTATTGTCTGATCTCATAAAAACTGTCAGACTGCAGCTGTGAGTTCAGACCTTCAGGATTCATTTACAGCTTTAATTCTTACACACTATAGATTAATCTTGTTATTGTTAATCTGAAACTCTGCTGCATTCACTGATTTTAATCCTGTGTCTTGCAGCGCGCTGATATTTTCTGTCTGATAAGAATTGCTATCCTGTAAATGTGAATCAGCCTGAAATGAAATCAGTGAGTTGTTAACACTGGTGTTGTTTTATTGCACTTTTTCTATAATGAAATCTTCACCTGGCTGCAGGTTTACAGCTGTGTGTGTTTCTGCACCATCGGGATCTTTATGAAACGACCCAAAGACCTCTGACTGGTTCCAGTAACCTGATAGATTTTTGGTTTGTGTTTATTTCTACTTTTGTGTTTCTGATTGAGTCCAGACTAAACTCCAACATCAACTCATGTTTTTAATAATGTGCAGCTATGAATAAATTCGAATGTTTCCTGTTTGCTCTGCATCTTTTTAAACAAACCTTTTAGTTTTTTCTTCATTTGTGTTTCCACCTTCAGCCTCTTTGTTCTTTCTTCCAGCTGAGATGGATTTAAGGTGGAAATGAGACAATTGGTTCATAAGCTGCCAGGATGTCAAATATCAGTGGACTGCTGTGCAGTTTATTTATTGTGTTTGACTTTATCGCCTCCATGTGGACATTTATGGGAATCAGTCAAGTGAAGAAGTTGAATGATTGTTAAATAAATGGCAGCTTTAATAATGGACAGCAGGGTGATTGCCAGTCAGCTGCCAGTCACACATGCAGAGCCTTGTAATTAATATCAATGCAATATGTAAATGTAATCAACCCTTTTCACATTTAACCTCATTCCAACTGGATAACCAGACAATGTTACCGTCCAAAGCAACGTAAATAGTCAGTTGACCCATTGTAGTGTCTAAGAATATTGGAGCCTTCAGGTATCAAACCTGAGGCTCAGTCATTAAAGATGTTAAAGAACCATTTGTGACAAAGCAGATAAGATGAAACATTATTTCACTCTGTTAATCACACAGAGGCAGTCCATCAAATCCTGCAGCACTTAAAGGATTTTATTCAGCACAGATGCTGGAAAATCACCCTCCACTCCATCAACCTGTACACGAAGCCACTGGTAACAGAGATGTTTTATATTAAAGTTTCTAATTCATACAAACCCTCCTTTATTATGCAGACTCAGCACAGAGTCATGAGTGGAGAATAGATTTGTAGTCCGTCACATCAATGTAGTGTCACCATGCTGTTCAGCCATGTTTACAATGAATCCTCTAAAATGCTGCCATTCATATCAGTGCACTCTGTTTATCCACTGGTGGGCCCATTTTACATGTGCTTTTTAAATGACTGTAACTTTGTCATTGTGTATGTTATTAATATAATATGAAAGGTTTTGAAAAGAAGAAAAGCTGCACTTTACGGAGATATTTGGTGTATTATGGTAGCACAAACTGTTCACAAGCTACTGCTGTCTGAAAAAAGAAAAGTCCTCTTAGGTGTTACCATGGGTGATTTGCACTACTGTAGCTCCTCGACCAGTTGGGCAAGAGAAACATTTCAGACGGTTACTGGAAGAGGAGAAGATGTGCTTTACGAAACTTTACGGTGCATCACTAGAAAGCACGAGTAACAATGGTCCAATCACAAGTAAGAATTGATGACGCACGGAGCAGAGACGCAGGTGTGGAGAAGTGGCAATGCCCCCCAAAAAGGCCTGGAGATTTAAAAACCTGAGTGGCCCAGGCTAAAAAACGTTTTTGTAAATATTTATTATAATTCATATTTAACGTTGATGTTGTGTTACATTTTCTTCCTGCTGAATATCATTTTTGACTTAACTAAATATCTGAAAAAACAGAGTCCGTTTATTTCCACTTTATGCTGTTGTTCCATTGTAATAACAATACAATAATGTAAAATGACAGATATTGGAAGTGGAGTTTATTCTGAGAAAAGGGGCAAAAAACATTCACTTATAGTATGATTTCTGACCCTTTTACAGCCAAAATAACCAAATAAGGCAGTCTGTATAATACTTGGTCAGTAAAGGGTTAATATTGACTGGTTCTCACATACCAGTATTTAGCCACGTCCATGCTCAAGATTATTGTTGTGATCAACTCGACCGTAATAACAGAAAATTACTTTTAAAGAAGGATCAGAGTTTCTTTTTATTCCTGTCAAACATTTATCACATTTTTGTGGAGATGAATGTGTTTGAAAAACCTTTAATTTGTTTACTGCCTCATATACCAACTACTACACCTGCTGCACCCTCTCACCTCTGATGGTGTTTGAGGGAGAGAAACAACTGAAATGAACACAAACTTAAATGCAACATAAGCATCATGTCAGTGGCTGCCTTATCTGTATGTTTAGGATCATTATCCTCCTGCATTGACTGAAACTGAAGGACTGTTTGTTAACTTCAGTGAGAACTCTGACATTTCTAAACTGAAGTTTATTTATATAGAATAAGGTGTTAACAAGCTTAAAAGTTGATGTGAGCACAAAAAAAAACAGGTCAAACAGACTTCGCTCTCAAACCGCTCCTCTTTCTGGAATGAGACACAGCCTGATAAACAAGACAGGCTCCATTCACTGCAGAAACATGTTGTTGAGATCAGAGCTCAGACTAGTTTCAGTTATAAGGAAGTGAAACTCACACAGTCACTGACACTGAGAGGAGAAATGGCACAGAAAGGAGTTCAGCTGGACCGAGAAACCTTCTCTTGTTCCATCTGTTTGGATCTACTGATAAATCCGGTGACTATTCCCTGTGGACACAGCTACTGCATGAACTGTATTAAAGCCCACTTTGATGAAGAGGACAGGAAGGGAATCCACAGCTGCCCTCAGTGCAGGAAGACTTTCACACCGAGGCCTGTCCTGGAGAAAAACGTCATGTTTGCAGCTTTAGTGGAGCAGCTGAAGAAGACTGGACTCCAAGCTGCTCCAGCTGATCACTGCTATGCTGGACCTGAAGATGTGGCCTGTGATGTCTGTACTGGGAGGAAGCTGAAAGCCATCAAGTCCTGTTTATCTTGTCCAGCCTCTTACTGTGAGAAACACCTCCAACCTCACTATGATGTAGTTCAGTTTAAGAAACACAAGCTGGTGGCCCCCTCCAAGAAGCTCCAGGAGAACATCTGCTCTCGTCATGATGAGGTGATGAAGATTTTCTGTCGTACTGATCAGCAGAGTATCTGTTATCTCTGCTTGATGGATGAACATAAAGGCCATGAAACAGTCCCAGCTGCAGCAGAAAGGACTGAGAAGCAGAAGGAGCTCGAGGTGAGACGACTAAACATCCAGCAGAGAATCCAGGAGCGAGAGAAAGATGTGAAGCTGCTTCAACAGGAGGTGGAGGCCATCAATGGCTCTGCTGATAAAGCAGTGGAGGACAGTGAGAAGATGTTCACTGAGCTGATCCGTCTCCTCCAGAAAAGAAGCTCTGATGTGAAGCAGCAGGTCAGATCCCAGCAGGAAACTGAAGTGAGTCGAGTCAAAGAGCTTCAGGAGAAGCTGGAGCAGGAGATCGCTGAGCTGAAGAGGAAAGACGGCGAGCTGGAGCAGCTCTCACACACAGAGGATCACAACCAGTTTCTACACAACTACCCCTCACTGTCAGCACTCAGAGAGTCTACACACTCATCCAGCATCAATATTCGTCCTCTGAGCTACTTTGAGGATGTGACAGCAGCTGTGTCAGAGACCAGAGATTTACTACAGGACATTCTGAGAGAGGAATGGACAAACATCTCACTGACAGTCACTGAAGAGGATGTTTCACTGTCACCACCAGAGCCAAAGACCAGAGCTGGATTCTTAAAATATTCACGTGAAATCACACTGGATCCAAACACAGCAAACACACGTCTGTTATTATCTGAGGGGAACAGAAAAGTAACATTTATGAAGCAACAACAGTCTTATTCTGATCATCCAGACAGATTCACTGTATATTATCAAGTCCTGAGTAGAGAGAGTCTGACTGGACGTTGTTACTGGGAGGTGGAGTGGAGAGGGGGAGGAGTTGGTGTTGCAGTCGCATACAAGAATATCAGCAGAGCAGGGACGGGCAATGAACGTTTATTTGGATTCAATGACAAATCTTGGGCATTATATTGTGACACAGACAGTTATATATTTCTGCACAACAATGTCCAAACTGTCCTCTCAGGTCCTCGGCCCTCCAGAGTAGGAGTGTACCTGGATCACAGAGCAGGTATTCTGTCTTTCTACAGCGTCTCTGAAACCATGACTCTCCTCCACAGAGTCCAGACCACATTCACTCAGCCGCTCTATGCTGGACTTTATCTTTATAGAGTTGGAGTCACTGCAGAGTTGATTAAAGTCAAATAAAGAAGACAGGTTCATGTTGATCCCTGACCATTATATGTACTTGTGTAGTTTCTAAATGAGGCTTTACATTTTAGAAGCTGAGAAGTTCAGTGGTCCATTGATGTGTGAAAATAATATTGCACTGATTCAAACTGTACTTACATTTATATACCTTACATCAATATAAATCTGAATGTGTTCTTATGGCTGATAATCATGTGAGTTTAAATGATACTACTCTTCATATTCAGCATGTTTGAAATCTGTCATCAGTCTGGTTAGTGCTTTTATTCTGTAGTTGCTGTAGTGGGTTGTCAAATGCAACAATATATTGGAGCTGCAGTGATTCATCAGTTAGTCAATGATTAGAGAATTGATTGTTTTATCATTATTTTAGTCACATTTAAAGCTGGTTCCAGTTTCTGAAATGTGAAGATTGTTGGTTTTCTTGATCATATATGACTGTAAACTTAATGTCTTTGAGGTTTGAACTTTTAAAATGTAACAAAAATTAAATAGTTAATGTTTGACATTTAATATTTTTTTTCATATGAAAACTTTGATCGCACTCGATCATTTATACATTTAAATACAGACACTAAATGATACAGGCCTGTATGTTGTGGAGGATAGACATGTTGCTTTGCCCTGAGCTGTGTCTGGCAGGCAGAGCATCTCCACAAATCTGAAGCTTCTGATTTGGAGAAAATGATCTGAGGGAGACACCTGGAATCTCAGCCTGGACACAAAGGGAATAAAATCAGCAGAGTTATAAACAAGTGGTGATGTTGAATGATTGGCAAATAAACATCAGTTTTAATAATGGACAAAACTGGATGAAATCGTTTCTCCAAAGCTTCTTTAGAAAATGTTTGTTTGTTTGTTTGTTCATTAGACATCTATTTTATTCAAACTGCTTCACCCAAAGCTTTTCTTCTTCTCTCATACATAAAATATAGTCATTAATCTTACTAACATGAAAAACGATTTTGTTGTTTTGTTTTAAATGTGTTCTCTAAATGTGCCTTCTCCAGTCTGTATCTTGGACCCTTAGCAAATACAAGAATGAACACCAGGCTGAAATAGTCACAGCAGGGACTCAGCAACTCAGAGTCAGCATACAGTCAAAGACAAATCAAGGACGCGGTTCAAAAGTCCATAAATTATAATGACGACCAGCCTGAACTTTTCAGTGTCTGAATGTCAGGTCATGCTGTGGAGTTTCATCTGGTGGAGACGATGTTGTTATTGTTGCAGGTTTTCTGTATAAATTCCACACAGGCGAGTCATAAAAATGTCATTTATATCAACATGGTTAAACAGTACAAGTGCATTTTTCCTTTACAACGGTGTCCTGCATGTTGAAGAAGAATCATGAGTGAAGCACAATTTAAAGTCTTTCACTCATCACACGTCATTTTGAGTTGACAGCTGGTTGCTATAATGAGCGGCCGAGGCTCCGTTTGAACAGGACATCGTATAGCTTACATTAACACACATCCTAAAAGAGTTTGTTTTGCATATTTCAGAGAAAAAACAACACAGAGAAAAAACATGTTGACATAAAGCCACAGTCACATGCTGGTCAGGCTTCACTCAACAGTACACAGCTACTCCTCACACTGGAAACAAAACGAGCACCTGGTGCTTATTTTACAATTTTATCTGTCTGTAGGAGCTTAATTTATGCCACTGTTTTACATAAACTATAAACTGGTAGAACGAACATGTTTTTTTAAACATCGGTTGGACAGATGGACAAACAGAAGCAGAGCAGAGCATTTGTTTGGGTAGAAGTGGAGGGCAAATGCCGTTTTGTTCATGCTTTGCCTGAAAAGTCTGCAGAGGTTTTAGTGTCTCATGAAGAATGTAAAGTTTTTCTTCACCTCATTATCTCTGTAAATAAATAGACAGTTTAAAAATGTCAGAGTTCTCACTGAAGTTAACAAACAGTCCTTCAGTTTCAGTCAATGCAGGAGGATAATGATCCTAAACATACAGATAAGGCAGCCACTGACATGATGCTTATGTTGCATTTAAGTTTAAGTTTTCAGGTTGTTTTCAAACACACATTACTGTGTATCATGTGTCAGCAGGCATGTGTTAACAGGGACTATAAGACACTTTAGTGGCTTTAATGCATATTTATATGTTCAACACAGTCAGGTGCACAGGTCCTTTAGACTAAAAATGAGGGAGGAGATGTGTTTCCAAGATTTATTATCCAGACAGGGAAAGCAACTTCACATTCAACCATACAGGGAGGAGGAGTTCAGGACTGAGGCTTACCAGCAGGTGAGAATGGTCGACACAAGGGGAAGGCGGATCCATCAAATAAATAAATAAATAAGTAAAAATAGATCAACAGTAACACTGTTTCGTCTTCCGTGAACTCTGTATCTCCTGAATCAGATAACTCCGCTACTGTGTGTTTGAACTCTAAAGACATTATTCAGAGTGACACCTCGGTGTCAAGTTGAAACTGTCTTTGGCACCATTAACCTAGTTTGCCCAGTGACTGTTACTGCTCCTGAGCTCCGCTCTGCACTTCCAGTTCCTGTTCCCAGGGCAGCTCGGGCCCAGCTTCCCCTTGCACCCTTACAGTGCTAACAGAGACACTGACTCCTGCACCCGTTTCAGTTCCCTGGGTGGGAGCAGCAGTTTCTAGCTCTATTACTTGTTCAGGCTTTAGCTCTGTTTCCAGGTCCCTCTCCAGCCCAGCTCTGTTCACTTGCTGCCATCCTCTGCTGAAAGCTCTGGTGAGCTCATTCAGTCAGCTGAGGACTGCATCTTTCTGACAAAGCTCAGACAGACTGTTAGCACTGTACGTGCCCTGTGCAGCTACAGTTAGCTTCACCTCAGCCGGACTTTTCTGCACCTGCTGGCTCTGCATTCGACTCTGCTGGGGGTTCAGGAGAACTGCTCCGGCACCTCCTCGTCTCCGCTGGCGGCTCTGGTGAGCCCGTTCATCCACCACCTGCTCAACCATCTGCTCCATCGCCTGCGGCTGCCACGTTGCCATCTGGTCCAGTCTCGTTGGCTGTGGTTACCACACCATCGTCTGGTTCTGCACCCACCAAGCCTCCACCAGTACGCCCGGTGCCCGAGAATCATCGCCCACTTGCAGAAAACAACATGGATGTGCAGTTTTTCACTAAAACATGTTTTTATCTCAGATGTAAATTTATCCAGTGAATCGTTAAACTGTCAAAAATTAGCTTGTTTGTCTTTTGTGACATAAACACTCAGTGTTCACAACACTCATGTGTGGAAATGTGCTGATAATGTGTGTTGGGAGCAGATAACAAGTTAAGACAGCCAGCAAATGTGTGCCCTCGATAGTTGTTGTTTTAACAATGCTGGTTAATTCTGTCGTGTTCATGTTGATTCTTAGTAGCAGTGTGTGGTCAGTGTGGTTTGTGCTCGGCTGCAGGGGAGGAGTGGAGCAGTGGGTTCAGGGTGTGGTGTCAGGGGATACTGGTTGTTACAACCAGCAAGCATCATCTAAACACACCTTCCCTCCTTTAAACAGCGAAACAAATGAGATTCATGGTACGATCCAGAGGATTTCTGAAACAGGTTTCCAGCCTTACATTTCCAGTTTGAATTAACGACACATTAGTGAATGCTCTTTATCAGCTTCCAGGCTCAAGCTGAATAAAGTGCACTTTGTTCTGCGTAACGCAAATGATGATGTGGTGCACAATTCCCTGGATCACAGCAAGTCTGTTGCACAAGAGGAGAAACTGCTGATGTGGGAAGCATAAAACAGGCGCGCACTGCTGAGTGTTTTTGTGTGAAGGGGATGAAATAAGATGTGTTAACACTCACAGTCTGACCACTTGTGTCTCATAGCGATCGTGGAAAACACATGACATAAATGATATCATGACCCTGCTCACTCGGTGGGTTTGGGCAGTGTGAATAACAAAGCTGCAGGGGAATAAGCAGGTGTAATGTTGTCACTACTGGAGGTGAAACATTGTCATTGTTTAAAGAGGGAGGATACTTACACACTTCATAAACCAGCAAGAAGACTTTTTCCCAGAAACAGAGTTTTGATTGGTGGAATCGACAAACAGTTTGAGGCTGATTTGGCTGATATGGGTGAATATTGAGCAGATAATGATAATGTGAGACACTTACTGACATGTACAGATGGATTTTCTAAGTATGCATGCAGGTGTCTTCAAACCAAGGCAGGAGCATCTGTTGCATCTGCTTTTGAGGATGAGTGAGGGACGTGTACCTGTTAAACTTCCAACAGATGAAGGCGAGGAGTTTAATAATAAACATTTGCATCAGCTGATGGTTCAGTTTAACATCACACATTTCTCTGCATAAAGCCAGATTGAACCAAGTGTTGTGGAGCATTTTAACAAAAGCTTTAAGGGCCGTATGTGAAAATACTTCACATCTGTTAACTTATGAAGACATGTAAACGTGGTCCAGGACCTTGTGCTGTCAAGGCCAAGTGCTGCAGAGAGGGGGTTTCTCCAGGTGTGTGGTGGAGTGAGGAGAAGAACAACATGTCTAACCTTTCCTTTCCTTTTTCAGAGCAGAGGTGCAGACAGGAGGGCAGGCGGGTGAGTTTTCAGACTTACTCCGGGAAGCTGAGAGGAAGAGCAGCAGCAGCAGCGAGCAGGTAAGTTTCCAGCAGGCAGTGAACAGACAAAGAGGACCAGCATCATCTAAGCATCATGAGCTTAACTTCAAATTCATCTCTGCTACACTTGATGTAACCAAACTGAGCATGAAGCCACAGCCACTGTGCAGCAGTCACACACTGTTCTGTTAAATCCATCACAGTGCAGCAAACTAACCTGTTTATCCTGCACTAACCTGCAACTTTCAAATAAACCAGTGAGTCTGAAAGGAACTTTTAAAGAACACCGATCACATGACCTGTTTAATTTTGCCTCATTTATTTTCTGGTGAGAAACGCCCCCTGTTGGCTAATGCTCAACTTATCTGTGAGCTCTGATGAAATGAAAATCTGTTACACTGATATTTTGTTTTTATCTTGCAGGTCAGTGAGTGAAATGCACCGGGTAAAATCAACAGGAAATACTTCACATGTTCTTCCAGGTTCGTAGAGAGGAGCTCATGGTTCGTAGAGACAGCTGCCAGAGACGGAGAAACACAAGGACGGGTACAGATAAACTCAGCCTGCAAACATCTAAACATGTTACTGGAGTAACACAACAACACACTTCACTCTGATGTCAACAGACAATTTTACATCTTGTAGCTGAAAGTGTGCACAGAACAATGATCATGATTTGGATCATAGACGAACATTAACTCTTTTTTTTTTTTTTTTTTTTTTTTTTGTCCCGTTTGGATCTTTAGCCATCAGAATTGTTGTCTTGAGGCCAAGAAAGATGCCAAGCGGATTTATTTTACCAAGTAGATCATCATGGCCTTGCCATATTGGTCCATTTGATTGACCTTTATTATAATTATGAATTTATTTTATTTTCAGTTGCAAACGGGACAGACATAACTGTGGGATAGGACAGGGGGGAAGAATGAAAGAAAGAGGGGGAGAGAAAGAAAGAAAACCAAAGGGGAGAAGAGACGGTGAGAAGGGGGGAAAGAGAGAAAAAAACAAAAAACTCCTGGGTCACCTGTATGGAGAAAAAAAAAACAGAGGAGAAAGCAAACAACAAAGAGCAACATAATAAGAGAAAAAAAAGCACCATCACAATAAACTAGCTAGCAGTAGATATCAATAGTTACTAAATAATAAACGATATTGTGCAGCACGCAAGATAGACAGCGCACAGTGTGCTTTGAGGCAGCAGCCAAGAAAGCTTTAGTCCGCGTCTGTGAATACCCATGTGTACACCTGTGTGCATACCTGTGTGGATCAGCATGCTTGCATTCCAAAGGTTTCTCCATGTAATGATCTGCTAGGGAGTGTGGGGAGCCAAAGCCCTGTCCTTTATGGTATCAAGCAGGTATGGAGGAGATCAAAACTCCAGACATCCAGAGGCCCCCAGAACACAAGAGACCAAGGAAGACCCACAGAGGGGCAGCCGTGCCACTGTCCCAGTGTCTTTTTTGCTTCTCATCCGTAAATACTCTGCATACTTTGTCACGTGTTTCATTTTATTTTGAAAAGTCTCAACAGGATCTTGAGCTTTATTGTGAAAGGTTTATGTGAAAAATAAACAAGCGGACATGCGAAGGTTTTACTAGTGATGGGATTTCCGGCTCTTTTTAGAGAACCGGCTCTTCAGGTTGTTTTGCACAAAAGGAATTACTAATGTAAAAAAAAAAAGTGTTTTTATTTATATATGTTTATATATAAATACATATGGTGGCCCCTAGAGACAAAGCACGTACAAACTTCAAAAAGCACGTACAAACTCCAAAACACATTTCTAGCGTTAACTGAACTTCCAAAACAGAGCTACTAGATCACTTAAATTACACAATTGAAAGCATATGTGTATTGTTTGTGTATTTATACACAAGCACTCATATATATTCAAATGATTCAAAAAAAAATTTCATTTACCTGCTACTACCACACACCAAATCCAGTCATTGGTACTTCCTGGCTTGTGTAGCCACTAGATAATAATAGATAATAACAATGTGCCTAGCATTCTGGAGCACTTCTGTTTGGTTTTGTACGTGCTTCGGAGTTTGTACATGCCGTAAATATACTTTAAATATACTTTTATTTATTCTGATTCTGTTTTGTTCTGTTTTAACTGTATTAGGCACAGGCGTATAGATGAGTTTGTTCTGAAAAAAGGGCTGATGCACCTCTCAAATGGCTGAAGTCATGACAGGGAGAATGTTTAGTATGGTTATCAGCTGCAGCTGGAAACATCATGTAAAAGGATAAGATTACTGATTACTAAGTTACTGAAATAATCGCTGACTAATCAAAGGAATATTGGCAGATTAGTCAACTGCTGATATAATCTTTAGTTGCAGACCTAACCTCCACCTCTCTCAGTCTCCCCATAATTCTTGATGGCTGTACACCCATATACAAGGAAATCCCACTGTGGTTTCAACCATATTTTATAAAATATATCTCACGAAGCTTGTCCAACAAATTTGAGATGTTTGTTTATTTTTGTTTACCACTGGCTACAAGGTTTCTTGGTTTGCACGTTAAAAAGGCAAATATCACGAAGATCCACCAGACATGACTAAAAATGGGAGTTTCTCCCTTTAACGTTTCTTCCACTGTTTCACCATGTAGTCCTTTAACATTTCTCAGCTGATTTCAAAATAATCATTTTCCTGTCTGTGCTGAGCTCTTTATCCCTTCGACCATAAACAATATGAATTATTTCTTGCTCACAGTCAGAAGATCTTCCTGTATCACCATTTTGCCAGTTTCCACCACATCTGTTGTTATTGTCTGTGCTCTCTGACTCGGGTTCAACCTGCTGCTTGGACACTTTCCCCACACTACACCTCCCTTACACTTATTTAATTCAGTCCTGTGTACCTTGATGAACCACATCCCTACAAGTGCTCATCAGAGATCCGTATCTCAGTATTATAGCACTCTTCATCTCCCTACAGGCATATTTATCGCTGTTGTAGCTGAATCTGGTTCCACTCACCGAACGACGACCGTCTGGAGACGATTTTATGATCACTTTAAATCCGTCCTCGTGTGTCGTTGTCACGGTTACACTGCGCTCACTGTCCGTTTCCTCCACATTACAGGTTTACTTTCGCTTTTGCTGTTTTCGCCTATTTTTCCACCTTATTTCCGCTCTGTCATGAACATCTTCATCTCTCCCGCCATCTACTTCCTTTCATTACACTTCCTGATACGTCACTTTCTGTCCTCTCTTCTCTCTCTGCTGTGGTTTGATCGAAAATGTGACGTCATTCACGGGTAAAAGCGCAAAGGATTGTGGGTACGAGTGGCAAGCGATACTAGCGCACGGAGGCTTTCACATGAAAACAGTCACACAGCCATAAAAAGAAACACAAAGAATGGCAAGAAGCTGTTGTATTATTAACTGCAATAGCCGGTCGCATGACAGCCTCGGGAAGCCGACGGGTAAAGAGATCGTTTTTTATCGGATTACGTCGTTGAAGAGAAATTGTTTAAGCCATGTTTCCGAAGTAAGAAAAAAGACAAATAGATTGCGTTGGCCTGTACAGGAGATAAAGGAAAAAAATTAACAACAGCTGTGAAATGGAATAGTCCAAATCACCAAAGTAAACTGGACCTGGGCTTGTTGCAGGGATCTGAAGTTACTAAACATTTTGTGAGTATATGCACTAAAACTTAGGACCATATAATAAATAATAAATATGTGCGTGATGAAAGTTGGGCAGCACGCTAACGTCCTTACTCCACTCTGTATGCTCGTATGGGTCTGACCCTTTCAATCCTTTGATTTTTTCCTCGTAACTTTTTTTTTTGCCTTTTCGTCAAGTCTGTCTTCATACGGACCTGCCGAGTTCTCCGTTGTTTTGTACATAACTGTTTTGGGGCCAAATAAAATGCAAGTAGGGATTAAAACCGCAGAATTAATGATTACCGGTGCTGGAAATGCTTGCGCTTGATGCAGTGTTTTGATTTTGTTGCCACTCGTACCCACAATGCAATGTGCAAAAGTCACGTGGTCTGTCAATCTCTATTAAAAAAAAAATCTAGCACGACTGACTGGGCTGAACAGGTAGTTGTTGTTGTTTTTTTTTTTAAATATAATTTATTTTTTTTGTAATGTGATTTATTCTTCTCAAGTTATTTCTACTTCAGTGCAAATAAAGGACTGTTAGAGTGTGTGCTGTGTGTTTTTCTGAAGCATGACAATCCTTTCCAACAACTATTTCCAGCTGTTTGTCACCTCTCTGCACTTTAGTCTTTCTTCCTGTTATGTCTGTGTTTGTCCACCAGGTGTCTCCGTCGGTCCACTTTCTCTGGGTGACACCTTTCCTTCCGTCCCTCTGCTCACTTTAATATTTGCTTTAAGTTCAGTTGTATGTAATCATTTTCTTACATTCAAAGTTAAATTGAATTTAATTGAATTGAAAGAATTTATTGTCATTATACCCAGTATAACGAGATTAAAAACAGCTCCATAAAAGTGTGTATGTACTTAGCAAATTATAAAAAAAATCCATGCAATACTATAACTATACAAATAATATAAATACACAGTACAGGAGTGACATAGACTGACAGCCAGAGAATGACGGCACAGACAGTTTCAGCACCGACAATTTAAGCACAGACATGAGTTCATGCTAGACTCCCAGGAGCAATGGAATGAGCATAAACAGTAGGGGTAGTTTATTTCTAGAGGAAATGGGATCAGTGGTCAGTGCAGATATTTCAGTGCAAATTACTTTTGTGCAAGTTTAAGTTGAGTATAGTGATAACTTTGGGAAGAAGCTATCCCTGAGTCTGTTTGTTCTGGCCCGTATGGATCTGAAGCGCCTGCCAGAGGGCAGTATTATAAAGATGGTAGCTAGGGTAGGTAATGTCCTTCCTGGATGTTTCTGGCCCTGCTGAGACAGTGGCAGTTATACATGGCAGACAAGGAGGGCAGGGGGAAGCCGATAATTCTATGTGCTATGTTTGCCACCCTCTGTCGTTTCTTCCTGTCTTCCTCCGTGCAGCTGGAGTGTCACACTGCCACTACATATGTCAGCAGGCTCTCGATGGTGGAGCTGTAGAAGGTCACCAGCAGCTGGGTGTTTAGTTATTCCTTCCTGAGCACCCTTAGGAAGTGTAGCCGCTGCTGGGCCTTCTTGACTAGTGCCGTGGTGTTGACTGACCAGCAGAGGTCTGCGGAGATGTGGACGCAGAGACATGTGATGGACTCCACTCGGTCTACACATTCACTGCAGGGGGGCAGTGCTGTTCTGCCTGAAGTCGAGGTGATGTTAAGTCCAAGGTTGTTTAATGCACACCATTCTCCCAGTTTCATGGCCTCATCTCTGTAGGCCGCCTAATTTTCCCCTTGTAATCAGCCCCACCACTGTTGTGTCATCGGCAATTTGACTATGATGTTCTCTGGGTGGGCGGGGCTGCAGTCAGATGTGTAGAGGGAGTAGATCAGTGGGCTTAGTACACAGCCCTGGGGAGAGCTGGTGCTGAGAGCGTGAGAGGAAGAGTAGTAGGGGCCTAGTTTCACCCTCTGGGGTCTGTTGACCAAAAGATCCCTTATCCAAGAGCAAGTGGATGGCGGGAGCCGCAGGTTGGCTAACTTGGGGATTAAAATGTCCAGTATTATTGTGTTAAAGGGTGAGTTGAAGTCAACAAAGAGCATTCTGACATAGCTCCCCTGTTTCTCCAGGTGACTCAGTGCTGTATGGAGAGCAAAGGCTATGGCGTCTTCGGTGGATCAGCTCAGCCTGAGCTTCCTGCTAATAAAAACTAAGTGCAAAAGCACCAAAGAGGAAAAGTGCTTCACTTATTCATTAAAACATGGTCGAAGTCTTAATGAAGCATCAATAATTTCAGGAATTCTTATATTTTTATAACTGTATTTCTTTTTAATACAGTTTATTTTACAAAATCAGAATTAAGTCACTTACAGCATGTAATGCAACTCCATCCATTCATTTGACTGAATTAGTGGCTGCTGAAGTATAGAGACCTGTATCATTTAGTTTTTATATTTAGATATATAAATGATCAAGTCATCAAAAGTTTAATTTAAAAAATGACATTAAATCACATTACTCTAGATATAATAATGTGTTATTAGTATGAACATTAAATAATAGTTTAAAAAAATTTTCATTATATTTTCAAAAAGGTCAAGGAATCAAAATTGTGTTTTAAAAGTTCAAACTTCAAAGACTGTAAATTTATGATAGAGAAAATCAATATTTAATTAATATTGTTCAGATTTCTGAGACTGGAACCAGTTTTTCCTTCATATGTTTTTTTACATTAAAATATCAGCCAATAAGAACAAATTTAGATTTATATTGATGTAAGGTTGTTAATGTAACTACATTTTAAATCAGTGCAATATCATTTTTAGACACCAATGGACCACTGAACTTCTCAGCTTTTAAAATGCAAAGCCTCATTTAGAAACTACACATGATTTGGAAAACTACTGAATGAGTCAAGTTGTATGTAGTGCTTTGTGTTATCAAGTAGAGCAGAAAAGTGTTCTATAACAGCCAAACTATTTGCATATAAATGTCAGAGAACTCCATCAGGCACATTTAAGTCACTACAATCTTTTCATAATCCCCCATCATTCAAGAGTCAGGTATCTCTGAAGATTTCCAGAGTACTTTTTCACACACATCCAAGTCATGTAGTTGCAGTACCTCGACCGCAGCATTGTCCAACTCATTCTGAGTCGCTTGTCTGATGGATCCTGTGTTCTGCTGTTTTAACCAGTCCAGCTGGTGCTGGAGGACCGAACACTGGTGATGGACTGCACTGTGCTGAGACAGATTTTGTGTTATAGGCTTCATGTTATGGACGCACAGTGTGAGCACTCGGGTCGCATCAGAGCATCGGGCCGTATAGTGTGAGACCTGCATCGTGACCTACAAACTTCTAACCCCTGTGATTCAGTCATACAGAGTCAAACATGCTGAATATGAAGAGTAGTATCATTTAAACTCACATGATTATCAGCCATAAGAACAAATTCAGATTTATATTGATGTAAGGTATATAAATGTAAGTACAGTTTGAATCAGTGCAATATTATTTTCACACATCAATGGACCACTGAACTTCTCAGCTTCTAAAATGTAAAGCCTCATTTAGAAACTACACAAGTACATATAATAGTCAGGGATCAACATGAACCTGTCTTCTCTGTTTGACTTTAATCAACTCTGCAGTGGCTCCATCTCTATAAAGACAAAGTCCAGCATAGAGCGGCTGAGTGAATGTGGTCTGGACTCTGTGGAGGAGAGTCATGGTTTCAGAGACGCTGTAGAAAGACAGAATACCTGCTCTGTGATCCAGGTACACTCCTACTCTGGAGGACCGAGGACCTGAGAGGACAGTTTGGACTTTGTTGTGAAGAAATATATAACTGTTTATGTTACAATATAATGCCCAAGATTTGTTATTATATCCAAACAGACTTTCATATAGGCTCCCTGCTCTGGTGATATTCTTGTATGCAACTGCTACTTCAACTCCTCTCCCTCTTCACTCCACCTCCCAGTAACAACGTCCAGTCAGACTCTCTCTACTCAGGACCTGACATATTTTACTGAATCTGTCTGGATGATCAGAATAAGACTGTTGTTGGTTCATAAATGTTACTTTTCTGTTCCCCTCAGATAATAACAGATGTGTGTTTGCTGTGTTTGGATCCAGTGTGATTTCATGTGAATATTTTAAGAATCCAGCTCTGGTCTTTGGCTCTGGCGGTGACAGTAAAACATCCTCTTCAGTGACTGTCAGTGAGATGTTTGTCCATTCCTCTCTCAGAATGTCCTGTAGTTTATCTCTGGTCTCTGACACAGCTGCTGTCACATCCTCAAAGTAGCTCAGAGGACGAATATTGATGCTGGATGAGTGTGTAGACTCACGTGTAGACTTTTTTCAACAAAGTAACTGTATTCTCAATATCATCTTTTTAAACAGTAACTGTAACAGAATACAGTTACTCATATTCTGTATTTTAAATACGTGACGGTGTTACATGTATTCCGTTACTCCCCAACACTGTCAAAAAGTCCACTGCTTTCTCACCTAAGCATCTCCATTCCTCCACAGATGTGTCATGCCAAAAAGACAAAGCAGAACCCTCTGTCATGCTGCTTACACAGAGATTATATTAGAGATTACACCTCAGGAAAAAAAAACACTCAAAAGATTTTGAATAAAATCTTTATTTGAACCATAATTCAATTCGATTTTGATTTATAGAGCGCCAAAATAACAACAACAATCACAACTGCAAGGTAGACCCTGCAATAATACTTTAAGAACACATAATAAATAAAATAACTAAACAATGAACCAACAGGGCACGAGCATGCAGAATGTTAACCTTCATGAAATGTAAGACCAGAGTTTGCCTGATACAATTATAGGAATGAGGGGGAAAGGCCTAATAAATAATGGTGAGAGTTCTTCACTATTCTGCACAGAAAATACTGACTTTAAAATGGATCATCTTTTCATTCAAGCATTGCAGCGATTAATTTCTGCTCAGTGTGAGCTCACACACAGCTGTCCCACATTTTGAAAGTCTGAAAGTTTAACGTGTGTGAATTCTCATGTGCTTCTTTAAGCTGGTCCTCTGAATGAATATTTTCCCACAAATGTTGCAACCATGCGGTTTGTCACCTGTGTGAATTCGTACATGACGGGCCATATCCGATTTCTGACTGAATCTTTTCCCACATGTGCTACAAGGATACGGTTTCTCGCCTGTGTGAAATCTCATGTGTTTTATCACTCCCGAGATGTCAGAAAATCTTTTTCCACAGATACTACAACAACGTGGCTTCTCACCTGTGTGAATTCTTATATGTGTTCTCAATGATGATTTCTCAGTAAACTGTTTTCCACAAGTACTACAGGAATACGGCTTCTCACCGGTGTGAACTCTTATATGAGTTTTCAATGTTGAGTTCAGACGGAATTCTCTCCCACAAGTGCCACATGAATACGGCTTCTCGCCTGTGTGTGTTCTTACATGACGTTCCAAATCTGATTTGTGAATGAATTTTTTCCCACAGGTGATACAAGCATATGGCCTCTCACCAGTGTGAAGTCTTGTGTGGGTTTTCAATGTTGAGTTCAGACTGAAACTCTTCCCACATGTACTGCAAGAATATGGTTTCTCCCCTGTGTGAATTCGCAGATGTGTCGTCAGGTGGTTTTTTTTGCGAAAAGTTTTTCCACAGGTGTCACACTTTAAAGACTTTTTTATTATGTCAGTTTTACTTTGACTCCCTGACACAGCAGTGTTGTCTGCTCTCTTATTGTAACTTCTCTTTCTGTAATGTCTCCTCTCCTTTAGCTCTGCATTTTTAGTAGATATTGAGTCCACATGCTGGCTTTCTTCCTGATCCCGGCTCTCTTCTTCAGGTGAGCTGTGAAAAAGGAGTTGCTTACTGTTTGGTTCTGGTTCCCTGTGGTCACTTTCCTCATAAGTCGGAGTCACCATGAATGAAGTATCAGCCTCCTGCTTCAGTCCAAGCTGCTCTCCCTCCTGCCTGCTGCACACTTCCTCCTGTTCCTCTTTAATCTGTGGAAGCTCTGGGTCCTCCTGGCCCAGACTGTAGTTCCTCTCCTGATTAAAGACCTGCTGGGTTGTGAGAACCTCCTCGTCCTTAAAGACATGCTGCTGGTGGAGGTCTGGAGAGACAAATGAATAAAAGAAAAGACAACATATGTGAAATATAAATTACCGTCAATGTAGACAGCAACAGATATAGGATTTTTGAGGATTTATCACAGTTAATTGTTGTATTATCAGACACAGACTGGATGTAATTTCCAACTTGACCTCATTCAGCTGCAGACTGATATCAGACTGACTCAGACTTATGGCACTATTTACGGGAGGTTTTAGTGACAGTGTTGGTGTGCTCATTTTGCAGAACAAAATTCAGTTAGCGTTGACTTATTGAATAAAACAAGCTGACAAAATTTAACTCCAAGGGCCATAATTTGCAGCTGAAAAAAGATGACAAATCACAATATACTCAGTATACTCAGTATATTGCAAAATGCTAAATATCACTATATCAAATCATGAGTGTCGTATTGTGATAGTATCATATTTTGGGGTGTCTGGTGATTCCCACCTCCCACCATTTTTTACTCTGAAAAACGTTGGATGTTAATTTGATGTCTTCATTGACAGGAGACCAAAGCCATTTAGAAATTTGATTATTTGCCTCTGTTTCATTAGTCAATAATCTTAGCAATTGCTAGTAAATAACAGTTAGCTCATGTGGTCCATGAGGTCAGCAGTGCTTTACTCACACTATACAGACTGCAGGTAGAGCTTCCGCCACTGCCCGGGCCACTTTCTGCTTGGCCTATCGGTACCTATCAACTGCTTCCGAAGTCCCACAGGCTAACAATGCCCGACAGGACTCCTTCTTTAGCTTGGTGGCTCCCTTCACCTCTGGTGTCCACCATTTGGTTCGGGGGTTACCACAACAACACACACCTTGTGCCTTGTGGCCACAGCTCAGTGCAGTGGCTTCTGCAATGGATGTACTGCACATGATCCATTTGGACTCAATGTCCCCAGTCTCCCTCAGAATGCCGTTGAAGCTCTGCTGGACGTGTGCATTGAAGATCTCGCGGACCAGGGCCTCTATCAGGAATTCCCAGCGCACCCTCACTATACGTTTAGGTGTGCCAAGTTTGTCCAACATCCCCCGCCACCTGATCCAACTGACCACCAGGTGGTGATCAGTTGACAACTCAGCCCCTCTCTTCTTGTCTCCAGAACATATGACCTTAGGTCTGGTTATACGATAATAAAATTGATTATCGACCTGTGGCCTAAGGTGTCCTGGTGCCACGTACCTTTATAGACACCCTTATTCTTGAACATGGTGTTCATTATGGACAAACTGTGGTTTACATAAAAGTCCAATAACAAAACACAGCTCGGGTTCAGATCCAGGAGGCTGTTCCTTCCAGTCATACCCCTCCAGGTCTCACTGTTGTAGCCCACATAACTGTTGAAGTCTCCCAGGAGGACAACAGAGTCCCCAGGTGAACACCCTTAAGCACCCCACCCAGGAACTCCAAAAAGGCTGGGTATACTGAACCATCATTCAGCGCATAAGCACAGACAACAGTCAGGACTTGTTCCCCAAACCTGAAGGCGTAGGGAACAAACCGTCTTGTCCAACTGGAGAAACCCCAGTGTACAGGCAGCAAGCGGAGGGGATATTAGGATACCCACCCCAGTCTGCCGCCTCTCACCAAGGGCAACGCCAGACTGAGACAGAGTCCAGCCCCTCTCCAGCAGACAAGTTCAAAAGCCAAAGCCGTGCACTGAGGTGAGTCCAACTATATCTACTCAGTACCTCTCAACCTAACATACTTAGGCTCCTGTCCCACTAGAGAGGTGACTTTCCATGTCCCAATCACTAGTTTTGGTAGTTGGGGATAGGTCCGCTAGGGCAGGGGTCGGCAACCTGCGGCTCCGGAGCCGCATGCGGCTCTTTAGTCCTTATACTGCAGCTCCATGTGGTTTGGAAAAAACGAATTGGAAGATTATTGTGATCTTGAAATATAAAACTAAAATTATGTTATTATTTATCATCGCTCAAAATAAGTGTCACAAAATAAACCATACCCGCCGAAATACCGTGCATTTATCGAGACTTTCAACCCCAGGCAGGCCAAGTATGGATCTTTGGATCCACATACGAGCAGCTATTCTCCTCCATGAACTATGGTAACAACAAACCCTGCTCACGCCTCACAGACGACAGCTTACTAGCGACTTCGTACAGCCCCAGTCTGCAGACACTGTGCGCAGAGGATCGGGAGCAGAAGTCCCATTGTCAACATACCACAGCAGACCCGATGATGTTTGCATGAACATGCTTTTTTCTTTATTGACCACTTTTCACACATGGTTGCTGTACCCACACAGCCAACTGTAGTTTTGCAGCTCACAGCCCGACACACCAACACAACAGCAGAGAGAACACACACGGCAAATGCCGCTCAGGTGCGTCCGCCTCCCCTGCAGCGGCACTGCAGACCACGCCCTGCCACACACATTAACCATGTAAAATAAATATTTATGCAGATAATTTGCAAAATATTTATTTTTCATTTTTTTAGCAGCATAGTGCTTTTTTCCAATTATTTTTAAAAGTCAGGTCAAGGCTCCGCTACAGGCTGCGAAATCCCAAAGGTGATATAAGGATGACGGCTCACTACAGTTTTTGTTTGCTATATGAATAATTTAAGTTCAGCTTTTTAATTCATTTAAAAGAGACCTTCAACTGGGTGTCTTTCCTTTTTGTTATATTTTTTAAGAGTTCAAAATGTGTTCATTACATTAAAAAAATTAAATTTTCTCTGTAGCACTGCATGTATCTCATATGCAACACACTTTAGTTGTTTATACAAAGCATAAAGGTAAAAAACATTAACAGTGTTATCTTCATTTTAGATGTCAAAAAGTATTTACAGCTCCCAGTGTTTTCTTTTCCATGGAAACTGGGTCCAAACAGCTCTTTGGGTGTTAAAGGTTGATGACCCCTGAGCTAGGGCCTCCGCTACTGGCCACTGCCCAACACACACTGCACCCAACCCCTACAGTGCCTTCTGCGAGTGGTGGGCCTACAGGCTGTTCGATCCTTATACAACGGTTGCAGGAGCTTGGTCTGCATAGCCAGCAACAAGTCGGACTTGTTTGCAGTGTGTGATGGACTGCCAGGGCTGCCTGTTGTCACAGATTCTCTTTATAATTTTTATGGACAGAATTTCTAGGTGTAGCCAAGTGGTAGAAGGCTTTCACTTCGGTGGTCTCAGAATGCCATCGCCACTTTTCACAGATGATGTGGTTCTGTTGGCTTCATCTGGTGATGCCCTCCAGCTCGCACTGGAATGGTTCCATGGGCTGGACCAGGTGACCCTGAATCCTCCCTTAGTTATGCTGCAATAGATGTAGGCTGCCGGGGGATTCCCATGATGCATTGAGTTTTTCCTTTCCAGTCACCTTTCTCACTCACTATGTATTAACAGACCTCTCTGCATTGAATCATATCTGTTATTAACCTCTGTCTCTCTTCCACAGCATGTCTTTTATCCGGTCTTCCTTCTCTCACCCCAACTGGTCGCAGCAGATGGCCGCCCCTCCCTGAGCCTGGTTCTGCCGGAGGTTTCTTCCTGTTAAAAGGGAGTTTTTCCTTCCCACTGTCACCAAAGTGCTTGCTCATAGGGGATCATATGATTGTTGGGTTTTTCTCTGTATGTATTACTGTACGATCTACCTTACAATATAAAGCGCCCTGAGATAACTGTTGTTGTGATTTGGCGCTATATAAATAACACTGAATTGAATTGGAGTCTTGTTCACGAGTGATGGGAGAAGTGAATGGTAGATCAACAGACGGACTAGTGCTGTGAGTGCAGTGATGCAGACGCTGTACTGTTCCATCGCGAGTTGAGTGTAAAAGCAAAGCTGTCAACTTACCGATAGATCTACGTCCCTACCCTCACCTACAGTCATGAGCTGTAGGCCTCCGAGCTATGCCCGGAAGAACAAGATTGCAGATACAAGTGGCAGAAATGGGCTTCCTCCAAAGGGTGGCTTGCTTCTCCCTTAGAGATAAGATGAGGAGTTTGGCCATCCGGGAGGAGCTCAGAGTAGAGCCGCAGCTCCAACGAGCCAGTTGAGGTGGTTCAGGCATCTGACAGGGATGCTTCCTGGGCTCCTCCTGGGTGAGGTGCTCTGGGCATATCCCACAGGAGGAGGCCTCAGGACAGACCCAGGGCACACTGGAGGGATTATATCTCGCGGCTGGCCTAGAAACGCCTTGGTGTTCCCCTGGACAAGCTAGAGGAGGTGGCTGGGGAGAGAGAGGTCTGGGCTTCTCTGCTTAGACTGCTGCCTCATTGATCCGGCCCCGGATGAGCGGAAGAAGATGAATGGATGTAGAAAAAGATGCATTCATGCTGCTTATTGCAGTTTGACCTTTAATTCCTGTGCTTCTAAAACTAAATGTAACTTTGAGCTCTGGTTAGGATCCTACATTACTCATATTCATTGTTATTAAGTCCATCACAGTTTTACATACCTACTCTTTGCAACTTTATCACAGGTTTCCAGATGGTCTTTAGCAGTCTGAGTCGCTCTTCCCCAGTCCAGACGATAATGCCTTCAGCCTCCTGCTTCAGTCCAAGCTGCTCTCCCTCCTGACTGCTGCAGAGCTCCTCCTGTTCCTCTTTAATCTGTGGAGGCTCTGGGTCCTCCTGGTCCAGACTGGAGTTCTTCTCTTGGTTAAAGACCTGCTGCCCATCCAGACCCTCCTCTTCCTCATGTTGGAGGTCTTGAGGAACAAAGAACCACAAAAGGGTTATTAATCTTATAATATAAAAACACACAAAAACTGTTTACCATGGGTCCTACAAGGATAGAGTTTCTCACCTGTGTGAACTCTCTGGTGTTTAGTAAAGTTATATTTTTCGTGAAAAGTTTTTCCACAGACGTCACATTGAAAAGACTTTCCCCTTGTGCCAGTTTGACTCAGACTCATTGACACAGCAGTGTTGTCTACTCTCTTATTGCAACTTCTCTTTCTGTAACGTCTCCTGTTCTTCAGCTCTACATTTCTAGTTGATCCTGAGTCCACATGTTGGCTTTCTTCACTTTCCTCATAAGCAGGCGTCACCATGAAAGTATCAGTCTCCTGTTTCAGTCCAAGCTGCTCTCCCTCCTGAATGCTGCAGAGCTCCTCCTGTTCCTCTTTAATCTGTGGAGGCTCTGGGTCCTCCTGGTCCACACTGGAGTTCATCTCCTGCTGCTCATCCAGACCATCCTCCTCCTCACAGTCATTTTGTTGTGGGAGGTCTTGAGGAACAAATAAAAAGAAGGAAATGATCATTACTGTGATTACACAAAACTATTTTTACAAAAGCATGTGTTAAAACCTGAAAATAGTTTTAGGTATTGGAGAGATGGCAACCACAGACTGCAATATGAGTGGTGTGCAGTGAGGTGTTGATCGTGTCAAATAAGGTGCTCCCTGGTGGCACACTCAGGTGCCATGAGATACTGCAGTAGTTTGGGGTATAATTTAAATGTATCAATGATGCAGAAATTTTCAGGTATTGATGATGCAGAAAATACATGAATTTTTTTCCATATTTGAAAAAGTCAAGTTCAAAGTTTCAGATCTTAAATGTGCAATTCTCAAAAACAAGCAGCAACAACAAACCTGATCAGACACTTAAACATGGAAAAAAAAAATGCTAACAAAAGAAAAGTGGCTAAAGCTAAAGTTTCCAGAACTCAGAGCCAACCATAAGCTAGCAGCCTCAGTGTAAGCAAAGCCTCAAAACAGTTAGGAGTGAAATTATAGAAACAAGGGGAAAAGAGAAAAGGCTGGATGTTGGATTTATACTGGTAATGACACCAGCATGTACCTGACATTTGTTTGTTCTGTAAATGTGCTACACCTACTTTTGTTTGCTAAGGAAGAATATGTCAGGTAAAGGTGGGTATACAGAAACTCATTTTCAGTTCATTATTTGTAACCTTTTCCAAAATTACAATTGTGGACTTTAATAATTTTGTGATGAAAACATGTTTTGTATTGAAGACAAGTTTACTTTTGTTTGTAAATGCTGTCAATCAAAGCTCTTAGAAAGAAATTCAAACTTAGCAAAAATCTGAAAACTTGGAAATCAGAATGGGCCACAAGTTATAGACTATGTAGGCTGTAGAAACACAGACACACAGAAGACATTACAAAATTTAACCAAACCTATTATTAGACAACACTACAGTAATGAAAGCAGTATTATTGTGATTATGTACACAGCGTTGTATCTTTGCAGTTTTAAATTTTTTTGCATTTTGCTTTTTTTTTTTTGTCATTTATCTTTTAGCTGAACCACTTCATTCAAGACTTAAAACTCTTTCTAAGGATTTTTCTGAAATGTCAGTGAAGAAAATTAATGGAAAATTATTTTCTTCACTTAAAGTGAGTCATTAAAAAGACTCACTGCCATTGTTGCTTTTGTCAGCTTATGTTAAGAAAGCCTTTCTATTGAAACTATCATTTGCATTATTAAACAAATATACGAGTTGTGTTGGGGCTCACTTGAATGGCACTCAGATATTTTTTTGTTTTTCTTAAACAGATTGTACTTATATAGTGCTTTTCTAGAACAGGTCTCATTCACTCATGCACATTAATTTCTAAACCCAAACACTTCCTGAAATTCACACATTCACAATACAATGGATGCATCAGGGAAGCCCAGGATTCAGCACCATATCCAAGGATACCACATGCAGACTAGGGGAGCCGGGAATTAAACCACAAACCTTCCAGCTATGAGACAACAAGCTCTACAAGTGAAACCACAGTGGAAACAGAATATTCACTGCTTACTGCATTTCAGCTTATGTTACATGTGCACAACAAAAAAACAAGCAAGAGTTACCTGCCTTCTTCAAATGGCCTATTAGTAACAAGGTAGCTGCTTCAACAACCCCCAAGACAGCAAAATATCATGTGTTTCATTTGCATCATATGCTTTCTGATATGGCACAGTGTAATTCCTGACCATCTTTAATGCTCTCAAAGCAAACAGTGCAGTAGAGCTCTTTCTCTATCTCAGCATGTAGTCATCACCTCTCACCTTTACCCAGCTTCAGCAGCTCTTTCCCAGTTCTATGGTACTGATCATCAGTTTATCCCTCTGTAGTACTTACTCCTTACTATTCCTGCACTTCCTGATTCACTAGCTGTGCCCCATCTGTTCTTCCTCTGACATTCTCTGCATTCATCAGCTCCTCATTCTTTTAATATTCTCATCACACTCTTTACTTATTTGTATTTCCATCTCTATCCTGACCCACCCTATCTTGTTGCACACCACTTCCAGCTCGATCACTCTGTTTAACCAGTCAATAAAACTCATTTTCTCTGCTAGCTTTTGCTGCAGATGTAAAGACATTAATTACAGCATTATTTGTAATGTGGAGAGCTTGTGTTCTGATGCTTTGGAAAGTCTGTCACTGTGTGTGTTCACTTTGAGGCTCTCATGGAGAATAAAGGGAATAAACAGTTGGTGTGTAAGAGTGTGTGTGCTCTTCCTCAACTATCACCGTTGGCTCCTCTGAATTCATCACCAAAGTAACAGCTTCCTGCTCTCAGCTAACATCAGCTTAAAGAAATCCTGGAGATGCTGATAATCTTTCAGATTTATCACCAATCAACCAAACATCAAAGAATCGGAGCTTAAAGAGAACAGAGTTAAAAACATGTCCATACCTATGATGTGTGAGTTTCTGTCGGGTTTCCGGTTGCTCTCCTCCTCATACTGGACCATCCTCTTCTTGATGCTCTGATCGGTACCTGCGTGATTTGTCGGTCCGTTGGTCCTGATTCATCACACATCAGCCATGTTTCTGGAGCCAACACTTCGCTCCTCCCCATAGTCCCCTGCTCTGCTGTGATTCGCTGTCGTGTGGTCACGTGACTCAGCAAACGCACGCAGATTCGTTGAGTCGAAGAGTTGTGTCATCTCCGGTTACACGACTGCACCTGCGTTTATTTATTTATTTTTCATGGATCCTCTTCTTTCTACAAATGAAGCCAAGTATTTTTCTCCTCCCGGTGTCAGTGCGATAACCGTACATGTACACTTATTCTAAATTTGTCTCACATTCCTACATGTATCCTAGATTATTTTATACAGTCCAATGATGTACACTTACTGATGTCTGAATGACAGTAAAGTGGCTATTCTATTCTATTCTATTCTATTCTATTCTATTCTATATAAATCTACATCGATCACGTGTTTATATGTGATTATACATATAAACACAATTTTATACTCCAATGTGGTAAACCTGGAGTATAAATTTGTCACTTGAATTTGCGGTATGGTGAGGAATATTTTGAAATGAAGATAATTCATGTTGAAATATAACAATAAATGTTAAGGTCTGACTGATATAATGTGGCTGAATGATGAATAGTCCCAAAGAGCTACTGTCTGTATATTTGTATGGTGCAAGACCACATTCTGCAGAGAGAGATAACAGGCTATCAATGGCAGAGTTCAAACAGCAAAAGAGGACAAATTACAGCAGACAACAGGCTTATATGATTTTTTTTCTGCGTTATCAATTGGATGGAGAAGCTGGTTGATGCTGGGTAATCTTACTAATTTTACTTTCAAACTGATATCTTCATATTTCTCCTTCAGTGCAAATAAAGGAGTGTTAGAGTGTGTGCTGTTTTTTTTTCTTTCTTGAAGTTCGACAATCCTTTCTAACAAGTATTTCCAGCTGTTTGTCTCCGCACGTTCTGACTGTATGTGTCCACCAGGTGTCTCCCTTGGCTCGTTTAATCAATGAGCTTAATTTGTCTTCACATATGAAGTCAAATGAAGCTCACTGAGCTCAACATGAATTTCTAACAGAAACAACAGAAACAAAAGTGAGTGCAAAGGCAACCAAAATATTTGGAGCATGCTGTGAGGAGTGAGTGGTCAAAATTCAGGAATTCCTTTTTACCATCGAGTTTTACTGTGCTGATGTTAAAACATGTTGTTAGGTTTTAATAAGACTCACGTGGCTCTAGATTTGAACTTGGACTGGTTGTATTGTGTCTGGTCAGTTTAAGTCTATTAGTGAGTCATTTAAAAATGTCGTCATGTAAATCTTAAATGGTCTACATGGAGGTAGTGGAGGGCACAAACTAGTGACATAGATGACTGTTTACAGCCATTCAAACATGTTATGATCATAAACTGATTTTTTTCTTCTTCAAAAAAAGCTTTACAGGACCAATAAACACCTGGAACATCAGTTTCCTGGTGAACTTTCAACCCAGAAGTAGTAACATTAACAAGCTAAAATGCATTTTACTCATTCATTTTTAGTTTGCTGTGTAAAAAACAAAACAAAGATAAATTATAAACTGTGTATTGAAAATGGCTTGCTTGGCTTCTTAACGATATTGACTCATACCAGGACCATGTTTCCCCTTTGAATGTCTTCACAGTCTATTTCTAATCCTTTATTCATAAATGTAAGTAGCCCTCTGTGAATTTCTACCTTACCGTGGTGGAGGGGTTTGTATTTCCAGCTGCTAGGATCCCCAAGGATCAAAAATGCTTCACATGAGAGGCAAATTAATAATGATAGAAACACTGCATAACACAGCCTGTGATTACTGTTGTGATTTTTTTGACATTTACTGTGGAATTATTTTGAAACTGTTACATCTTTCTTTCATATGCACATGTAGAAAAAACAACTACTAAATTTAACTTTAGATACAGAAGAAGACTGTATAGTAATTAGGAATATTGGAAGTCAGGAGAAGTGAATTCAAGGCTAATAATAGCTTTCAGCTATATTGAGTAAGTAATCTCTGGTACAGTCCCAGTAAACAGAGGAGAGCAGCTGCCTGTAACATCCTGTGGTATATCCTCTGTTACAATGGAATTTCACAGGTATGCTGCCATTAGACAAAGTACAGTAAAGTACAGTACTAGCTATGATAATATCTTTGTGTATACATGGTATCATTGGTAGGTAAGTTAAAGCCACATTTCAGAGATTCCAGGTGTACAGCTATAATGTAGTTGTACTGGTTTCTTTCGTTATTTGTATTGGCAGTAGATTCAGTTCCTTTGTAGTCCAAACTAAAACTTTTAATTTAACTGCTTCTTGATTGGAATAATAAAATATATCCTCATTTATAATAATCACATCTGTCTAAATTACAATATAGATTTTGTAGAACATAAATTAAGTCTTTCTATTAATAATATGCAAATAAAGAGTAGAGTAATCCCATTCTACTTTTACATACTCTAGGAACCAAAAGTAAGCCCACAGTCTGAGAGTGAACTAATAATAATAATAATAATAATAATAATAATAACTGTATTTATAAAGCGCTTTCAAACAAAGTGCTGTACAACTAAAGGGATAAATAAAATAAAAGCGATACAGCAATACAGGTAAGAGACACAATACAAGTTAAAAACAATGAAAATGTAAAAACTAAAAGCCATAAGACATGTAGGATAAGGTGAACAAATGTGTCTTCAGCTTAGTTTTAAAAACCTCCACAGAGCATGCCTGCCGAATATCTTGAGGGAGGTTGTTCCACAGAAACGGGGCACGAAAAGAAGAAGCACGCTCTCCAACTGTCTTTTTTCTGGCTCTAGGAACCTTTAGAGAGCCAGAGTCCTGAGATTGTAGAGCACGAGATGGAACATAAAGGTGTAAAAGGTCAGAGAGGTATGAAGGTGCCAATCCGTTTAAAACCTTGTAGGTGAGCAGCAGGACCTTAAAATTTGCTCGAACCTGACAACGTAGCCAATGCAGAGATCTCAGAACAGGGATAATGTGCTCACATTTCCCAGTTCTTGTTAAAATGCGAGCAGCTGCATTTTGCACCATCTGTCAGGATAATATAGAATTGAATTGTGAGATCTTTAAAATATGATAGGGTGTCATGGCCCTGGATCAGTCACCCAGCGTTTATGTTTTGGACTGTTCTGTTTTGGGGTGTAATAGGCTGAGTTACTTCTTTGGGTAATGTATGTTTGGTTTTCTTGTACTTCTGTGTTCTTTTGATCATTTATTTTCTGTTAGGTTGCAGCTCTTAGGTTCTTACTTGTTCTTTTGACATGTTTAGAGTGTGAGTTTGTTTTCCTTCAGCTCATGGTGATTATATTCTCCATCTCCAGTGTCTAATCTTGTCCTGTGTTTCGTCAATCTTGTCTCTGTTTTCATTCCCCCAGTCAAAGTGTTAAGCTTGCGTGTCTTGTCTGTGTCTACATATTTCTCATTCTTTTTGTTTTATTTTGAGAGTCCTTGTCCTGTGTTCACTATATTTAGTTTTGCTTCCCCTCTGTCTCGCTATGTCAGATCAGGTGCAGCTCTATCTCAGTCTTGTTGCGTATTCCCTTGTTACCCCCAATGTGTATGTTGTGTGAGTTTTCCTTTGTTTGTGGTTGTGTTGTCTGTTTGGCCAGTGTCAGGTTCAGGTATTTCATGTTTAATTTTTCCTGGTGTCCATGTCTGGGTTTCAGGTTTCATGCCTTGGGGTCTCATGTCATCACACTTTCAAATTTCACGTATTCAGGTTTTAGTTGTTTTTCCAGTTTAGGTTTTGTTTGGTTAGACTTTGTTTTGCTTTCGCTTTTTCCTTTGCATGGTTCAGACATCAATAAAGGATCAATTTTAATTTAGTTTCAGTCTCTGGTGTCTGCATTTGTGTCCACTCTACACTCCACATGGTCTGCCAGCTCAGATCCTGACATAGGGTCAATATTTTGTATGTCAGGAGAAGGATTTTAAATCAAAGTCTGGATTCAACAGGGAGCAAATAAAAAGAAACAAATATGTCTTCATTAGTTTGAAAGATGTGTCCGCCTCCTCCGAGAGCCAAAGCAAGATATGTATCATTTAGAATTAAATAAACCAATTTTAATCCAATTTTAAACTTCAACATATTTTAGTAATTTAGTTTAACATGTTTTAGCTTTTGTTTTATTTTATACAGTTTAATAGTACATCAGATGAGTCATTCATAGCTGCAGATGCTTTCCCTGAAAAATGGTGTTCACGACAAACATTGTCTTCCACAACATGTTGGATTAGATAATGCAGTTATTATTATTTTTCTGTAAAAATAATAACAACAAAAATTAACAACACTCTATAATCAAAATCAATTACTGCATTCAATCAAGAAACAAGGACACATCTATTATAATCTCGGGGTTGAAGGACTCCAATATCTTATTAACATTTTAAGAGTTACAATACAAACACCAAAGATATCAACTTTTTGTAATATGACAAGAAAAATCATTGTAGCATCATAGTTCAGAAATGTCACAAATCACATTTTAATCATCAGGAAAATCCACTACAGTGAGTAGACAAGAAAAGCCAGTGAGCAGATTAATCAGACATTTAAAATATCTACAATGTGAAGAGAATTTTAATTTAAACTAATCAACTTTGCAGTGTCGCCATAATCCAAAAGCCAAAGTCCAGCATAGAGCGGCTGAGTGAATGTGGTCTGGACTCTGTGGAGGAGAGTCATGGTTTCAGAGACTCTGTAGAAAGACAGAATACCTGCTCTGTGATCCAGGTACACTCCTACTCTGGAGGACCGAGGACCTGAGAGGTCAGTTTGGACTTTGTTGTAAAAAAAAGGTGGAACTGTCTGCATCACAGCGTAATGCCCAGGATATGTCATTGAATCCAAATTTTCTTTCGCGTGAGCTCCCTGCTCTGCTGATATTCTTGTATGCGACTGCTACTAAAAGTAATCTCCCTCTCCACTCCACCTCCAAGTAACAATGTCCAGTCAGACTCTCTCTACTCAGGATCTGAAACCACTCAGTGAATCTGTCTGGATGATCAGAATAAGACTGTTGTTCCATAAATGTTACTTTTCTGTTCCCCTCAGATAATAACAGATGTGTGTTTGCTGTGTTTGGATCCAGTGTGATTTCATGTGAATATATTAAGAATCCAGCTCTGGTCATGCACCTTTATGAGCAACATTCTATACTTCCATCATAGCTAAAAGAGCCCTCATTAATTTGATCATATTTGATTCATGTCCTGGGATTCATCTATTCCTGGGACAGATGACAGCGTGAAGGAAATTCCAAACCTGGGTGCATCACTTTGGGTAACTTGTATCAAAAACAAAAAATGATTTCAAGCAGCCATCAACAGACCTTAGATTGCTGCAAAAAGCAGAAACAAATCTGTTTTCTGGTACCAGGCAAGATGGGTTACTTTGGTGCCAAATTCTTCTTCCCGATAGAACAAAGCCTTTTCCTGACATTGCGTAGACACCACTTCAGAAATCCAGTTGCTGGCCTATGTGTTCTGCAAGGGCTAACCATGTGTCCTGTAATTTTTAAACAAAAGAAAAGGGTCAATAAATTAGGATTTAAAAGATTATCTGCAGTTGTTTGGTTAATGTCAAGATGTTTGTAATCCTGCAGCAGTGAGCTCCAACACTATGGCCTGATAGATTGAGTTTATTTACAAGAAATACTCACTTTTCTCCATAGTGCTCCGTTAAGTGTAAAATAAGTATTTGGACCCTCCATTTTTCATGTGTGGATATGTGCTCTCAAGACTGGCAACCAAAGATTCCCCCTCACGTGTACCTCACAGATGTTCTAAAGTTAAACAATTAAAGTTAAAACATTTTTAGTGTTAATTTTAGAATAATTGAATCTACTTGTGATGGCTGCAGTTACAGCCACACAGGGTTATTAATATCTACCGAACATCAGTGTTACATATATATAATCAAAGGAGCTTTCAAAGAAAAGCGTCTGGACTTCTTACATATATATAAGTTCCAAAAAAATAAAAAATAAGCAAGTGTGAATGCACAGTTTGTGTACCCTGGACTGATCATTCGGACTATTAAGTCAGTGTCTGTGAAGTAATGACAGGCTGCTTTCACCCAGTGTCATAGAGTAGGTAGCTGTTGGGTCTGTGTTTCCACAAACCCCGCTAATTCTAGAGACTTATTCATCATGAAGAAAACAAGACAGTCGATCGATCGATTACTTGCGCAAGGGAGGCCTCGTCTGTGTCCAGCACGACAATGACCCCGATGGTGGCCTCCTCTCGCTGCCTTTTATTGACAAACTTCAAACAATAGTTTACTAAACACCTCCCCTTGCAACCCCCTTTGGTTACAAAGACAAGGACTGTATGTAAATGTATATTTGTGAACTTCTGTAAGAGTGTGTGTGTGTGTGTGTGTGTGTGTGTGTGTGTGTGTGTGTGTGTGTGTGTGTGTGTGTGTGTGTGTGTGTGTGTCAGACCTCCTGCTGACCAAAGGGTCGTAAACGCAGGAAGCTTACATCAAACGAAGCAGAACTTACAGATAGGATGTATCTGCAATAAAACATTACAGCCCCCACCAGAACCTCGAGAATCTGGTGGGAAGGACAGTGGAATTTCTTTCATCAGAGTTAAAACACTGTACAAATGGTAAACATAAAAATGACAAACATTTAACAATTTAACTCTAACAGTAGCACTGCCTCCATCTAAGTGCAGAGCAGATTAGCTGTATACTGAGCAGGGTCTGAGTGCAGCCAACATTCTCAGCACCACCAGGTTAACCCTTTAACACCTTAGCCTTTTGCTTTGACTAAGAACCAAAAGGCTTAATAAGGCTAAATGATATTCAGGAGTCAGTAATTTTTGTTGTTGTTGTTGTTGTTTTTAAAAAAAAAAAAGATTATACTTTGGTTACATGTAAACTTATGATGGCAGACCTTAAAGCTACCGAGATCTCCAAGTGAGGATCGAAGATGGTGGCTAAATATTGGTTGTGGCAGTGTTGCCATCACGTTTGTATTAGTAGCAAGCAAGCTAAGTGCAGGGATGCACGTGCCCTTTGCGCGGTCTAATGATCGAGGGAAAAAAGGGGGTCAAGGTAACCTTAAAAAATCTAGCCTTAAAAAATCTTAATGGGACAAATTATCATTTCCTTTATATTTTAAAATGAAAAGATGTTGTTATCAACATAAAGGTAATTTAGGTTAAATTAAATAATGACATTAAATAATAAAATAATTTATTATTAAATAATTAAATAGTTTACATAGACTGTGTTCCTTTTTTTAATTTTTATTTTTTACCTTTTTCCCACAAATGCAACACCCTATCTCATACTTTCTTTGTTCTGTATACAGTGATCTCTAAACAGTTTGTCAAACAGAGCAACATCAGCCTCATTCCAAATTATAGCTTTAAACGATGATATCAAGCATTTTTAAGTAGAAATAACTTTCATCATCACAACCCAGCTGGTGTTATCTGTTAAAATACCTTTAATGAGTAGGTAAAGTTCTAAATTAAACCAATAAATTGCATAATCAATCATCATGATTTTTTTAACTATTAGAATTTACTTTTTACTTACCATGTTTTATTTCATAGTAGTGGAGAAGTCCAGTGATATCTGATCAGGTCACAGTCTAATTGAAAAAGGCAGTTTGTGATTAATGATGTGGTTTCTTCTGAGGCTCATTTTCAACCCAAACATTTGGGTAAAATTTGACCCAATATTTTATCAAAGCTGCCCAACCTATGACGGTCATAGGTTGGGCAGCTTTGATAAAATATTGGCTAATTCTGTTGGGTCATAGTATGACCCAACAGAATTAGTCAAGCTGTGGAGTGAATTGAAGAACCCGGCACATTACCAACCCAACTCTTGAGTCATGACTTTTGAACCAATATTTGGTCACAATAAGCCAACTTACGAACCTACAGCTTTTACCCAGCAGTTGAGTTAGGAATATAACCCAGCATTTTTAAGAGTGTATAAATACTCCTAATAGAGCTCTCAGGTCAGCTGATAAGTTGCTTCTAGTTGTCCCTAGAAGCAGGCTAAAAACAGGAGACCAGGCATTTGCGATTGCTGCGCCCAAACTTTGGAACAGTCTGCCTCTTCAAATTAGGATTTCTCCAACACTCGACATTTTAAAAGCCTGTCTGACAACAAATTTTTACTCTTTAGCTTTTAATTGTGTGTGTTTGTTCTACTTTTTACTTTTTTACTATGCACAGCACTTTTGTCAGCCTGTGTTGTTTTTAAATGTCCTTATAATAAATTGGTTGATTGATTGATTGATTGATTGATTGATTGATTAAACCTAACCCTGACCTGTCTCCCCAATGTGACGTTTGTGTAATGTATGTATGGATGGAAGTGGTCCAGTTTCACTGAAGGCAACTGCAAGCAAGAAATAAAAGCTCATTCATTCACCTGCAACCCTAGATTGCTCAGGGTGGCAGAGCAATAGAAACAAAGAGAAAGAAAAAAAATGTTTATCACATTGGACCTCATATTGAGAGCGCCAGAGAACAAATGCAAGTTCAAGACTTTGAATGAAGTCCAGTTGTTGTATCTGCTTCATGTTTCCTGGAGTAACAAGGGAACAGGTGTCAAAACCATTTAACGGAATGAGGGAAACAAGAGATTAGACTCTCGACGTGACTCTGTGGATGCGGTATGGTGGTTGATTCTTATCTAGCTGGGATACTGACAATCACTGTTACATGAGATTTTAGACTTCGTGAGGTATCTGCAAGAACTGGTAGGTATATTTTAGTTTTGCTTATTTATTTAGACATAGGCTCCACATGCTAAAGGCAGTATGGAGATGTAATCAAATGCCATCGAATGAAAAGGCAGATAGAGTTGCAAAGGAGGCCGTAAAACATGGGGTGGTTGACATGGCTGTTAGTTTTCGCCAAGCAGAGATAAGGAGTATGGTAAGGCAAGATATGAGAGCAAGATGGCAAAAGCAGTGGGAGGAGGAAAGGAAGGGACGATGGTTGTATAAGATTCAAAGGAGGGAGGAATGAGAAACGCAGGACGGACTAGGAGGGAGGAGGTGATCATATCCAGACTGAGATTTGGACATACTGGCTTGAATAATACATTATTCATGATAGGGAAACATAGTACCGGAAAATGTGATTACTGTGGGGTAGAGGAAACTGTAGAACATGTCATGTTGCAGTGTCAGAGGTATCAGGTTGAGAGGAGACAATTGATTCAAAATCTCAGTAACCTACAAATCGAACTGGGTCTTGTTGATTTGTTGCGAAAGGAATCGGGAAGTAAAAGTTATCAGGCCTTATTTCAGTTTTTAAAAGAGGGGGACGTGTTTGGAAGGATTTGAGGATTTATTTATTTATTTTTTGAGCGTCGTTCCAGACCATACTCCATACCAGTTGGTGGCGGTAATGCACCTTTCAGTTGTTTGCCAACTGCCAATACAAATGTAAGAAAGAAGAATCAAATGCCATCTACTCTGAATTATCAGGCTGGAACGCCGTAAGTTACTTTATATGACAGTTTATACAGATAACTTTGGATATTAATGTATATTTTGCTAACATGAATGTTTTAGTGAGAGTAATGCACTTTATTGATGTAAATATGCTTCTGCCTGTTGAGATGGAGTTTATTTTCTGTCATTTCAGTTTTCACCACATGTTCATGGAGACAATTAAACAAGCTGCAACTAAACTCCAGGGTCTTCATTTGTGGTTTAACTCGGTGTCCCCAACATCCTTGTTGAAAACACTACAGTAGTCGATAAAATATGTGTTATTTATAGCAGGTGAAACTGTCCAAAGTACACCAATTTTATTGATCATAAACAGATTAAGGGACATTAAACTTCCAGAAACATCCAGCATATAAACCAAAACAACCATTAGATTGGTTGAGTGTGGTGAGTAAAGCATGCATTTCTGAGCAAATAAAATATTTCCTGTATCATTTTGTTACCATAGTTTGATGTATAAATGAGGAAGTCTGATAAAAAAAAAACTCTCTTAAAAATCATAATAAAAGATATTTAATGATATCCAAAGGTATTCAGCTTACTAAAAACAAACCAATCAAACTCCAGTGTATTGCTACATCTAATTAATTTAAGACTGATAAAGAATGCTGAATAGGAGTAGAAGTATATTTTAAACTTATAATTCTAGATTATAATGAAAAATTAAGGTTTATACTTATGCAAGAAATGTAGCGACACGTTTATTTACAGCACTATATTTTTTAGACACAAACTTTCAAACAGAAGTTCTAACATAAACCTACCCACTCTGTCTATTTCAATTTAATGAACTCTGCTGTGTCTCCTCGCTCAAAAAGCATAAGTCCAGCATAGAGCGGCTGAGTGAATGTGGTCTGGATTCTGTGGAGGAGAGTCATGGTTTCAGAAACGCTGTAGAAAGACAGAATACCTGCTCTATTATCCAAGTACACTCCTAATGTGGAAGCCTCGGGACCTGAGAGCTCAGTTTGGACTTTGTTGTAGAAAAATTTATAACTCTTGCTATCACAACTTAATGCCCAAGATTTGTAATTTAACCCAAATACACAATCATTTAGCCTCCCTGCTCTGCTGATATTCTTGTATGAAACTGCTACATAAACTTTTCCTCTCCACTTCACCTCCCAGTAACAACGTCCAGTCAGACTCTCTTTACTCAGGACCTGCCAACAAGGAAGAAATCTGTCTGGATGATCAGAATAAGACTGTTGTTGTTCCTTAAATGTTGCTTTTCTGTTCCTCTCAGACAATAACAGATGTGTGTTTGCTGTATTTGGATCCAGTGTGATTGCACATGAATATTTTAAGAATTCATCTCTTGTCTTTGGCTCTGGTTGTGGTGGTGACAATAAAACATCCACCATAGTCACCACCCGTGAGATGTTTGTTAATTCCTCTCTCAGAATGTCCTGTAGTTTATCTCTGGTCTCTGACACAGCTGCTGTCACATCCTCAAAGTAGCTCAGAGGACGAATATTGATGCTGGATGAGTGTGTAGACTCACTGAGTGCTGACAGTGAGGGGTAGTTGTGTAGAAACTGGTTGTGATCCTCTGTGTGTGAGAGCTGCTCCAGCTCGCCGTCTTTCCTCTTCAGCTCAGCGATCTCCTGCTCCAGCTTCTCCTGAAGCTCTTTGACTCGACTCACTTCAGTTTCCTGCTGGGATCTGACCTGCTGCTTCACATCAGAGCTTCTTTTCTGGAGGAGACGGATCAGCTCAGTGAACATCTTCTCACTGTCCTCCACTGCTTTATCAGCAGAGCCATTGATGGCCTCCACCTCCTGTTGAAGCAGCTTCACATCTTTCTCTCGCTCCTGGATTCTCTGCTGGATGTTTAGTCGTCTCACCTCGAGCTCCTTCTGCTTCTCAGTCCTTTCTGCTGCAGCTGGGACTGTTTCATGGCCTTTATGTTCATCCATTGTGCAGAGATAACAGATACTCTGCTGATCAGTACGACAGAAAATCTTCATCACCTCATCATGACGAGAGCAGATGTTCTCCTGGAGCTTCTTGGAGGGGGCCACCAGCTTGTGTTTCTTTAATGGAGCTGCATCATAGTGAGGTTGGAGGTGTTTCTCACAGTAAGAGGCTGGACAAGATAAACAGGACTTGATGGCTTTCAGCTTCCTCCCAGTGCAGACATCACAGGCCACATCTTCAGGTCCAGCATAGCAGTGATCAGCTGGAGCAGCTTGGAGTCCAGTCTTCTTCAGCTGCTCCACTAAAGCTGCTAACATGGTGTTTTTCTCCAGGACAGGCTTTGGAATGAAAGCTTTCCTGCAGTGGTGGCAGCTGTGGATTTTCTTGTTTTTCTCCTCTTCATCCCAGAAACCTTTAATACAGTTCATGCAGTAGTTGTGTCCACAGGGAATAGTTACTGGATCCTTTAGTAGATCCAAACAGAGTGAACAAGATAATCTTTTTGAATCTTGCTGATTTCCTCTCTGCGCCATTTCACCTCTCAGCAACAATGATTGGCTGTAGAATAGAGTGGATACCCAGCTGTGTGCAGGAAAAAGCACAGTTTGAACTTTGGAAGCAGCTTGTCCCTCTTATAAACTTTATAATCTGTACTTTGAAAGTTTTAAGCCATAAAAGTTTAACATGTGATCATACAGGATCACAGGAGACTAAATCGCTTTGTATGAACTTTGAGTAGAGTTTTTTTGTCCATGCAATGTCTTTACAATTAGATGTGCTTTATTTAGGTCAAAATAAAATTTCTGTGTTTGTGTTGCAGCCAAAGTATGACAAACAACATAGCTCAATGAAAAAAAATACAACACTTGTCATGGCTCCGTAGGGCATTGTACCCATCCCCTCTCCTTTTGCTTTCCTTGTTCTTGGTCCCTTGCATTTGAATTTGAATTTCTCTCCAGGTCTCAGGTGTTCGTGTGACTGGGGTTTCCAGCAGGCATGGTCAGGAGCTGCAGTTTTATTACGTCTGAGTGTCCTCACCTCATTTCCTAAAGTACTTATGGACAGGCTTTTTTTCTCCTTTCATCACCAAATTATTTAGTTAGCTATGAGTAGTAATATCTAAGTCTAAATGTCTAGTATGTATTTGTGTGTGATTGCCTTGTATTTTGGAGAAAGTCCTCAGTGTGCTGAACTCCACTTGCCCTGTGTGGCGGAGGTGTGGTCCCGGGCACGGCTGCAGGGGAGGAGTGGTGCAGTGGGCTCAACGGGGCGGTGCTGGAGATGCCGGTGAGAACAGCTGATGGCGATTTGGACTGATAATGGTTTCCTTCCCTTTTTATAGGGAGACGGAGAGGAGCGGAGGGAGAGGGAAATCAGCTGAGACCGACAGCTGTCAGACTGTGTTCATATCATAACCTGGGAAAACTATAAATAAATGTGGAAGCTGGTGATAAAGACCTGTGTGTGTGTGTGTACCTGTGTATAGTGCATTTCACAAGTGGTGCCGAAACCCAGTGTCCGGCCGGCGTGGGGATGTCCGACCCACAGGCTGCGCCGCCCGCCCAGCCGTTGCAGTTTCTGGCGCAGATGCTGGCAGAGATGGCGAAGATGGGCCAAGACCAAGCGGCGGCCCAGCGGGCTCACCTGGCTGCGCTGCAGGAGCAGACAGACCGGCAGACTCTGGTTCTGGAGCGGCTGGTTGGAGCCGCTGCCCCGCCGAAGCCTCCGCCGCTGTCGGTGGCGATGCCCCGGATGGGGAACGGGGATGACCCCCAGGTTTTCCTGGAGACTTTTCGTGCCACGGCGGAGGCCTGCCAGTGGCCGCAGGGGGAGTGGGCTCCACGTTTGCTTCCTCTGCTGTCGGGGGAGGCTCAGACGGCGGCCCTGAGCCTGCCGCCGACCTCGAGGAGCAGCTTCCAGGACGTGAGCCGGGCGGTGGTGGACAGGTTGGGGCTCACCGCTGAGGATCATCGCCGGCGGTTCCGGGCCTGTCGGCTAGCCGCGGCGGATTGGCTGTTTGCTTGGGCCCGGCAGCTGCACGACGCGGCGGTGCGCTGGCTGCAGCCGGGATCATCAGAGGGCGAGACGCTGCTGGTGGACAAGGTGGTGCTGGAGCAGTTCGTGGAGGGGCTGCCTGCGGAGACGGCGAGATGGGTCAGGTGCCACCGTCCCGCGAGTCTGGAGGTGGTGGTAACATTGGCGGAGGACCACCTTGCCGCTAGAGCGGGGGAGCCCGGGGACAGCAGCCGGAGGCCGAGCAAACAAGCCCCAGTGCCGGCACCGAGGCGCCGGGCACCGAGGCGCCAGGGCAGGCAGAGCGGGCGCCGGCGCTGAGCCCCACTAATCCTTTTGCTGCGTTTGTGCCTTCCCGGGGATCAGACATGAGCGGTGCCGCCCCTGAGCCACGGAGAGCAGCACAGACGCCGGGGCAGGAGTGCTAGAACTGCGGGCAACTGGGACACCTGAGGAGGGACTGTCCTCTGATGGAAGTGGGGCAGGTGTTCCGGGTTGCCGGTGCCCCAGCACCCTCTCCTGGTCCAGGAGGGACATACAACATTCCGGTAAGGACTCGAGGGGGTATACGCCATGCTTTGGTGGACACGGGCTGCACGCAGACCCTCGTGCACCAAGGCTTGGTCTGCCCCGGGGCATTGCTGGAGGCAGAATGGGTGGAGGTGAAGTGTGTTCATGGTGATGTTCAAAGGTATCCCATAGTTCCGCTGTTATTAAAGTATAAGGGCAAAACGCATAGAGTAACGGCTGCGGTTAGCCCGCGCCTGTCGCATCCCCTGATTCTGGGCACGAATTGGCCGGGGTTTCATCATCTGTTGGGACAGTATGCGGGAATGCGATCACGACCGTTAGTAGCATGTAGTGTCTGCGCGGCGCTCAGCGGTGACGCGGGGTCGTCCGACACTGACTCCGGGGAGGGGGAGACGGCGGGTCCTTCATGGGAAGCCCCGCCGGCTCCAGAGGTTTCCCCCACGGGTGATTTCCCACTGGAGCAGTCTCGTGATGACACCCTACGCTCAGCCTTTGACCAGGTGATTGAGATTGATGGTCACGTGGTGCGCCCTGAAGCCGTGCGGACCTACCCGCGCTTCATTTTATCAAAAGGCTATATCGAGTGAGTCGTGACACTCGCACGGAGGAGACTCACACCCAGCTGTTGGTGCCGCAGGGCCGCCGGGAAACGATTTTCCAGGCGGCTCATTATAACCCCATGGCAGGGCATATGGGATACGAAAAAACTCTGGAGCGAATAACGGCCCGATTTTATTGGCCGGGCATCCGAGCGTATGTGCGCCGCTGGTGCGCGTCCTGCCCGGACTGCCAACTTGTTAATCAGCCGGCCATACCAAAAGCGCCTTTGCGCCCGCTCCGACTCATAGAGGTTCCGTTTGAGCGCATTGGTATGGACCTCATCGGGCCATTTCATCGGAGTGCACGCGGCTACCGCTTTGTATTAGTCCTGGTGGATTATGCAACGCGGTACCCGGAAGCAGTCCCGCTGCGCACCATCTCTGCAAAGAGTGTGGCGCAGGCACTGTTTCAGGTCATCTCCCGAGTCGGAATCCCGAAAGAGATACTGACTGACCAGGGCACGTCGTTTATGTCTCGTACACTGCGGGAACTGTACGAATTACTGGGCATTAAATCTATTAGGACCAGCGTCTACCACCCTCAGACGGATGGGCTGGTGGAGCGGCTGAATAAAACTTTAAAGTCCATGATTCGTATGTTCATTAACGAGGATGAACGCAATTGGGATCGCTGGCTAGACCCTCTGTTATTTGCAGTGCGGGAGGTGCCCCAGGCCTCCACGGGATTTTCTCCCTTTGAATTGCTGTTCGGCCGGAAGCCGCGTGGGGTGCTCGACCTGATTAAAGAAAGCTGGGAGGACGGTCCGAGCCCCGCTAAGAATGAGATTCAGTACGTGTTGGACCTGAGAGCGAAACTCCACACTTTGGGGAGGTTGTCACGGGAGAATTTGCTCCAGGCTCAACAGCGTCAGCAACGCCTGTACGACAGAGGGGCTAGACTCAGGCAATTTTCACCGGGAGACAAAGTGCTTGTATTACTCCCTTCTTCTAGCTCAAAGTTGCTCGCCAAGGACCCTTTGTGGTCACATGGCGAGTCGGGGACGTTGACTATGAGGTTGCTCGGTCGGACAGGGGAGGGGCCACGCAGATTTATCACTTCAATCTCCTTAAAGAGTGGAGAGAGGTTGAAACTGCTTCTCTGGTAAGCCTGGTTAAGGAGAGAGATGAGTTGGGGCCGGAGGTGCCAAATTCCATCATCCCCGCCTCCCTCCCTTGTGATGACCATCTCACACAGGCCCAGAGAGCGGACGTTGTCGCGTTACAACAGCGGTTTGCAGATGTGTTCTCCCCCCTGCCCGGCTGAACATCTGTCATTGAGCATCATTTTGTAACGCAGCCTGGCGTGACGGTGCGTTCACGGCCCTACAGGCTTCCTGAGCATAAACGGCAAATCGTTCAGAGGGAATTGGCTGAAATGCTGAAAATGGGAGTGATAGAAGAGTCGCACAGCGCCTGGTGTAGCCCCATCGTTCTTGTGGTAAAGAAGGATGGGTCTATACGGTTCTGTGTCGACTATCGCAAGGTGAATGAAGTGTCACGTTTTGATGCTTATCCCATGCCCCGGGTCGACGAGCTCCTGGATCGGCTGGGCACGGCCCGTTTTTTCACGACACTGGATTTAACCAAGGGCTACTGGCAGATTCCCTTGTCTGCCGAGTCCAGGGAGAAAACGGCCTTCTCCACTCCGTACGGTTTGTACCAATTCGTTACGCTTCCGTTCGGCTTGTTCGGAGCCCCTGCCACCTTTCAGCGCCTCATGGACCGGGTGCTGCGTCCGCACGCTGCATATGCTGCTGCCTACCTGGATGACGTGATCATCCACAGCGACACCTGGGCGGAGCATGTGCAGTGGGTGGCCGCGGTCCTGGAGTCCCTGAGGAGGGCGGGGCTCACGGCCAACCCAAAGAAGTGTGCAGTTGGACGGAGGGAGGTACAGTATCTGGGGTACCACTTGGGGGGCGGGCAGGTGCGTCCACAGGTGGAGAAGACGGCGGCTATAGCATTCTGCCCGCGCCCCAAGACTAAAAAGGAGGTGAGACGGTTTCTGGGACTGGCAGGTTACTATCGCCGTTTTGTGCCAGGGTTTGCGCAGCTGACCAGCCCCTTGACCGATCTCACCCGAAAGGGTGCTCCGGATCTGGTTCAGTGGACGGGGCCGTGCCAGGCGGCGTTTGTGCAGGTGAAAAAGTCTCTCTGTGGGGAGCCGCTGCTTCACACTCCTAACTTTTCCCTCCCTTTTGTTCTGCAGACCGACGCCTCAAACAGGGGGCTGGGGGCCGTTTTGTCCCAGCAGGTAAGGGGGGCCGACCGTCCCGTTCTTTACATCAGCCGGAAGCTGGCAGAGCGTGAAAGACGGTACAGCACTGTGGAGAAGGAGTGCTTGGATATCCGGTGGGCGGTCGACTCCCTTCGCTATTACCTCCTGGGGCGCTCATTCACCCTCTGCTCGGACCACGCCCCGCTGCAGTGGCTCCACCGCATGAAGGATGCCAACGCCCGGATCACCTGATGGTATCTGGCTTTACAGCCCTTTAAGTTCAAGGTGGTCCATAGGCCGGGGGCGCAGATGGCGGTGGCCGATTTCCTCTCTCGCTTGCGGGGGGGGAGTAGGTACGGCCGGACGGCTCCCCGGCGGTGGGGGTGTGTGGCGGAGGTGTGGTCCCGGGCGCAGCTGCAGGGGAGGAGTGGTGCAGTGGGCTCAACGGGGCGGTGCTGGAGATGCCGGTGAGAACAGCTGATGGCGATTTGGACTGTTAATGGTTTCCTTCCCTTTTTATAGGGAGATGGAGAGGAGCGGAGGGAGACCTAGCCCCGTCAGAGCAGAAAGAGCTCCAGGCCCTCACTATAGCACTCAAGAGGCGATTTGGGCAGTGGCACTCCACTGATCAGAGCAGGGAGCAGCTGACCAACTGGAGCCGTCGGCCGGGGGAGAGCCTGGGCACCTTTGCAGCGGATGTGTTGCTGTATGCTCGTCGTGGCTACCCGGAGTTCCCAGCAGCCAGTGAGGAGCTTAGCCTGCATGCTTTTCTGCAAGGACCTTTTCCAGAGTGACTTTTTCCAGAAACTCTCCGTGAGGCGCTCCATGAGGCTGAAAGGGCCGAGCTGGTGCTGGCCTCGCGGCCTAACCAGCAGGTGTCCCCCCCAAACTACACCCAACTCAGAGCCGCAGACTGCGACAGGGAGGAGGAAGTCACGAAGATATGCCAGCTGCAGCCCTCAGTGCCCTGAAGTTGTCCCTGTCGACCGACCGACCGCTGCTGCCGGTGCGATAAGCCTGGCCACGTGGCGCGCGACTACCTGGCGCCCGCCCCGAAGACCAGAACTATGTGGCCTCAGGGAAACGAGAGGGGGAATGGTGCAGTGCGGGGACCACCGCTCCAGCTTCCTGCCCCCCTCCAGGAATGATGCACGGTGGTGGGCCTAGTTGGGCACCTCAAGGGACTCTACCTGAGCTGCTGTGTTGAGGACCAGCCCTGCCGGGCCCTGGTGGGCACAGGGTCCATCATTTCCCTAATACGACCTGGTGTGCTCCCTGGAACATCCGGGCCGCTTGTGATGGGTTGATCGCCCACCGACACCCAGCTGATGACGGTGACGGGGGAGAGAACTGACATGCGAGGGAAGAAACCATTGCGGATCCGAGTGAAGGATCTGGAGCTGGTGCACGACTTCTGGCTTGCTGACATCCAAGACCAGTGCATCATCGGCTTTGATCTGCTGACCCGCTGGGGGGCCTGCGTTGACACCGCGAAGCTGGCTATCACTCTCACGGCGGTGGCTCTGAACCATCTCTACTCACCTCAGCCCCAGTCTCTAGGCCAGACAAACCTTCCCTCGACCGAGACAACCCAAGCTGCTGATGACCTGTGGCAGCACAGCAGCATCGGTCTCACCGTTGACCAGCGGCAGCGCTTGAGGTGCCTCCTGGATGACAACGTGGACATCGTTGCCGCTAGTGAGGAAGAGTGCAGGCAGGTTCAGCGCACCATCGACATCGGTTCTGCTCAACCCTTCTGTCTGCGCCCACACCGGCTGCCCCCCTCTAACCGACAGGAGGAGCGGGCCCAGGAGGCCCTGGGCATAGCTACTGCTCAGGCTACAGCCAGCAGAGGGAGATGGCTCCCGTTGACCACGCAGCAGCTGAAGAGGGAACAGGAAGCTGATGCAACGTTGGTTCAGGTGGGGACCTGGCTGGAGGCGGCGCAACGCCAGGCTGGACGGGGGTGTCGGGACAGGGGCTCGAAGTGAAGGCCTACTACTCCCAGTACAACAATCTGGAGACCCACGACGGCTTCCTATACCGGAGATGGCGGGCCCCCGGACAGGGCAAGGATCTCCTGCAGCTGTTGGTGCCTCACTCGCTGCGGTCGCAGGTGCTCGAGCTTGTCCACGGCTCGGTGGGGGCCGGCCATTATGGGAATGCCAAAACTCTCCGCCGTCTCAGGGGACAGTTCTACTGACATAGTTGTTGACGGGATGTGGAACTTTTGTGCACTGCTGTGACACCTGCACGGCATGGAAGGGCGCCACTCAACGCCCCCCTGCAGCAGTATCTGGTGGGGGCCCCGAGGGAGAGAGTGGGAGTGGACGTCCTAGGGCCTTTCCCCGTCACCGAGTCAGGGAACTAGCGCATGTTGGTGGCCATGGACTGCTACAGGAGGCAGAGGGAGTGGCCGTGAGTGTTTCATGACTACACCCGCCAGGTCCAGGCCAGTACCGGAGTACGACAGAAAAGAGCCTGCAATACCAGGTGCCGAGGGGGAGCTTTTGTGCCTGGCGACAAGGTTTGGGTGTAATGCCTGTTTCGCAAAAGATGAGTGTCCCCCAGGCTGTGCAGTCACTGGCAAGGGCCGGCGGAGGTTGTGGAGCGGCTAGCAGAAGTGATGTACCGATCCGCATGCCGGGCCCGGGGCGCATGGTGGTGTTGCACCAGGACAGACTCTCGCGATACTGACCACTCGCTCGAGCAGTCGCCGGGGCAGGGGATGCTGGTGGCACCCCATGTTCTGATCCGAGTGACTCTTCCCCTGCTGGTTGAGATCAGCCTGCGCACCGAAAGAAGACACATGGACATTTGCAGGACTTTTTGTTGGGTAATGGGGTTGTCGGGGACGACTGACTCCTTAGGTGGGGGCTATGTTGTGGGTCAGGGCTGTTTGGGGTTTTGTTTTGACAGCTATGTTCTGTTGTTATGTTGCCATGGTTACAGGTGACGCTCTCTCTCTCTCTCTCTCTGTGTGACTGTGTGTTTCTGGGTGGAGAGAGTGCCATTTTGCTTTGTTGTTGTTGTTGTTACGCCAGAGCTGCGCCGAGCGGTGGTGTTAGTGTTGTGTGTTCATCTGTTGAATGCGAATAAAGGGCTGTGCTCTCTCCCTTGCAGGAAGCAAGACAAAACGATACCTCTGTCTCCTCCTTGTCTGAGCTCGCCACAGTATTAACAGTTAGCCATCTCACACACTGCTCAAACTTTTTTTAATTCAGCAAATTTTGTTTTATTGTTAATATCATATCATATTTCGATATACTTAAATAAATCAAGATGTAGGCCTGTGTTCCTGAGTCAATGAACAGCTAATTCTTTTCTGAGATTTATACATTTTATTTATAGGTGCCTTTCAGACCCTCAAGGTCACTTTACAGTAACACGTAAACAATACCATAAAAAACATAAGAAAAATGTATATATAGCAAACATGGTAGCTAAAATTTAGACATAAACAGTCATAAAAGTATAAAAGCAAATATAAAAACTGAGTAAGGTAAAAAAAAAAGTGACCTTGAGGGTCTGAAAGGCGCCTATAAATAAAACGTGTTATTATTATTATTATTATTATTATTATTATTATATCATTATTATTTATAGAATATAATGCGGGGGGAAAAACTGAATATAAAGTAGTTAGTACCTAAGTCTTAAACATATGCAGAAGTAGTATCTTTCAATTTAATATTGATGGAGAACATTTTTCTGCAGAATTATTTTTACTTTTGATACTTTGTATCATGGTCCTGGGTATGACCCAGTGTTTTGTGTTTGATTTTTACTTCTTGATTATTGTTAAAGAAGCTTGGAGTTTCTGTTTCTGTACCCTCCCTGTGTTTCACGTTTGGTTACTCTTTGTCTCTGTGCTTCACGTTCCCTCTGTCTCCCCGGTCAGTCATGTCTCTCTCAGTGTCAAGTCTGCTTCTCTGTATTATATTTCCTGTTTTACTTTGAAAGAAGACTGGCAAAGGTGAGTCATCCTAAAGCTCAGGCAAAGAATCAATCTCCTCTTGGTTCGGGGCAAGGTTTTTAGCATTGTCCTCCTCCGAAGACATAAGGCCGTGGACCAGTAACTCCAAGAAGAGCAAGCTAGATTTCGCAGTGGCCTGTCGCGCATGAAGATCTTCATCTTGTGCACCATCAAGTTTGGAATACCAGCAGCGTCTCTTAATCAGTTTCGTCAGTTTCAGAAAGGTGTTCAATAGGTGAGATTCCTTCTATAACATTGCGTGGTTACATGGCATCCCTGAGCGGTTCGTCAAAATATTCCAAACCCTCTACCTTTGATCCAGTTGCTGCGTCCGCACAGAGGATGGCTACACAGATTTCCTCACCATTGTGTGTGTTTGTGTGTGTGTGTTTGTGTGTACACGTGTACAAGACCAAGGTCACGAGGATTGGCACATGGCGGCACAGGATGCAGTCTTACAGCGCTTCTGGCTGATCCGGTCGACCCCAAAGATTGACCTGGCGAAGAAGATTCATCTGCTCAATTCCATCATTATACCCACTGTTATCTATGCATTTGAGATGTAGAAAACATCAGCCAAAAATGTTTTTTAAAAAAGGACTCAGTGAGGCACAGCAGCAATGTCTAAGATGGACCCTGCGGGTCTCTTACCGGGACCAGAAATCGACAGCCGGACTGCCACACGTCCCCTCCGTGACATTGTGTCTGAGCGGCGTATGCACTTTGGAGATCACATTTTATGCCAGTTGCGCGGAAGACATCCGGAAGTCTTGCTGCTCAATGCGCCGAATGGCCAAATGTCTTGTGTGTGTTATTGGGAGGGTTGGGTTTGGGGGGCAGGGGGTGGGTCGTCTCTGCTTGCCTTTCTGTAAAAGTACACCACTATGTGTCAAATCTGTCTTATTTGTGTTATGTTATCTATCCATGTCTCTATGTTTGTATGTATGTATCAGAAGTTTCCAAAAAACAGCACTTCAACATTGTATCATTGCATTAGTTTAATTTTCACAGTTGAATGCATTTGTTTCCTCAGTACAAATCAGGGTATACCCCCCTTCTTCTCCAGCTTAATATCAGCAAACATCCATGTTTCATATGAACACACATCACATTACAGATCATTATTAGCATTAACACATGTCTACAACATGTCGTTAAAACTCTTTTCTTCACTCCTCTCCTTCCACATCAAGCCAAGGCTAGTTTTCCTAAAAAGCACCTCAAGGTGAACTTATGGTTAATCTTCCACAGCTTTGAAGAAATTTGAGCTGCAAAGCAAGCCTTTTTTTTCTTGTTGAATTGTCCAGTTTGATTGTGTTAACAAATCGATTGTGTCTAAATTCGTAAATTAAAGATTTTTCATGCAAAATTCCTGTTATTAAATGATTTAAGACATTCTTTAGTAAATTGTACTGACCTTAAAGATCAACCTCAGACTCAGATTTCTTTTTGGAAAACCAGCCCAGTTTGGTTCAAAATCCTAACTTGTCTAGTGCATAAAAAAAATAAATAAATAAAAAATAAAATCAGCTCCTGTCTATAATGAGGCATGATGTAAAATGATCACACACACTCAATCAATCACATCCCATAAAAACACAAAGGACCCAGTAATCACAGCCACCCGGGTCAAAGTGAAACTGAATCATCTGTTTCCAACTTTGCTCAAAACAGTTCAAAGTGTACTATTGACATAGTAAAACCTTACAGCTCATGATCATCAGGGTTTTAATGTCAAAGTTTTTCATTTACAACCAAAAATAGAGATTTTTTTTCATTTGACAGCTACCTTTCTTTGGAGAATTGCAAATGTCATGGACCAAACATCTAAAACATGTAAAACCAGCCAAGCTGTATACAGTGATAATGACAACGATGTACTGACGTGCAAGAATGTTAAATTATTTGCTGGATGCTTGAAACACCCAAAGAAATCAGTAAATTTAAGGTCACACATCAGTTAGACTAATTGCAAGGATGTAAAGAATTAAAAAAAAAACAACAACCCAAAAAACCAATCAACTGACTTTGAAAACATAAAATTTGTATTAAACTTTGCATGAGAAATTGTTTTCTTCCCAATAATTTGACTGCAAATTGTGTCCCAAAAGTCCTTGAGAAGATTTGGTAAACCATAATAAATTTGAAAACTAAAAGTAATAACAAAGGCAGGAAATGAAACTAAAGTAGATTTGTGAAAATGGTTGGCAGTTAAATTTGCACAATGGGTTCAAAGTCGACAACAGCAAAAACTAATAGATGCTGAAACGCATCAACACAAGTGAAACATCAAGTTTGGCTTCTTGTTGACGCGGGTGGCTGCAACAGTAGCAACAAAAAGGCTCTTCTTGGTTTGGTATGAAGTATAAAAAGGAAACAATTAAGACTACTGGGTTCATAGCAGGCATAGAAGGTCAAAGACCGAGCCGCTGACTGAGAGTTTGGCTGCCGCTGAAGGTCTTCATGAGTGTTCAATGTGAGAAGATATGTACGGCTAGCTTGTTAGCAACATTCTAAATACATCGTCGGTGCTACTGAATATAATACTGTCAGTGTTACCGTCAGCAGTTACTGAGTACATGACCGTGCCATTGTGATTTATAATACTGCAGGGCTGTAACAAAATGTCCAAACATTAAAACATATGACAGTAACTGGTGCTAATTTGGTGCTAATGATATAATGCCATTCAGAACACAATTAAATTGTTTTAATTCTGGGGCTCATTTTATTGTTTCACCTAAAAGAAAATGACCCCAACAATGTATCTGTCTGCAGCTATTGTTCTGCTGTACATCACAGGCCATTTAATTGTTTAAAGAAAACAGTCACGTATTCAAGGCTCTGCAAAAGTCCCTTTTCTAGACATTGAGGTGTTTAAGATTTTGAAACGTGAGTGTACCAGCAAGGTAAAGTGTGTTTTTTTTTTTACTGTTTTTTTGTGCAGCATGCATTGGTTATTATCACACCAATCATTGGGCCGGGTCTTCTTAAACTGTTGCATATGACATTTTCTTTTTTCAACTTGTTCATGTTGCTGGAATTTGTTGTAGGTATTAGTTTATGCATATTTATGATTGTATTATTTATTAAAAGATTGTTCAGTGGTTCCTGTAATTGCCTACTTACAGTCAGGTAGCTGTAATTTTTTAATGTGTGAGATAAATTATTTTCTGCCCTTCAAAACAGTTTGTGAGCTCGAAGTTATTTCATTAGTCCCACTCATGAACACTTCAAATGCCCCTGCCAAACTCTCAATGAGCAGCTCCAGCCTAAGGTCAAGGCCATGGAAAGGTTATGCTAAGCTCAAAGGTCACGGTAAGGTCATAACACTGCATTAGGTCAATGCATTTACCCAGATGACGATTGACACTTGGTTTCAAGTTTTAAAGAAAGATGCAAACAGACTCAGAACTTACAAACCTCATACATTCCAGTTTTTCCACAGGACTTCAAACATTATGTCGTGGAAATCAACTACCCACGCACACAAACACACTTTTTTGTCGTTGTTTTTAAAAACAGGCATTCCTTCATTCTCACTGATGTATGATCAGTAATATCACAGACAGCATGATGGGTGTGTGGATGGAGCAATATGATTGGTGACACCTCACAGACGCATAACCACATGATGAAAGAGCTCTGTCAGTGTCCAGTCCTTCGTTGCTACCAAATCTATCAAGAACTTGACTTTAAGGTAAGAACTCTTACTTCACACCCTTCAGAAACTCCACTATTCTTTAAATTTAATAAGTATCTATTGAGAATGACAAAATGTTCCAATATCAATGTGGAAAATCATTTGTTTCATCCAAGAAACGCAGTCTCTTTGGGCAGCACAAGGTTTTTTCAGGGTGCTGACACCACATGTCTACAATGAGACTTTTTTTCTTTTTCATCGTCGTAGTATTTGTTCAGGCTGCTACTGTTTCCCTACTTCACAACTGACTCACACAGACAAATAGACAACAACAGACAGAGTGATATTTACATTATTTACAACAGATTTTATCCTCCGTAAACTGCTGTGAACCGAGGAGAGGCAGTAAGCTCGGGGACTAGACTCAAAGGTGACCTTTATCTCAGTCATACTGCAGGTAGAAACTTTAAAAGGTTGTTGAAATTGTTTTTGAAAATGTGACATTTTGAAGTCCCTCAGTTCATTTCAGATACAGTGCGAAGCCTGGGGGAATAGGTAAAGGGCAGAAGGCGAGTGAGACGACAGGACGTGTCCTTCAGAGGAACAAAAGGAGTCTTTGTACATAAGGCTCATTGTTTTTTGGCTTTCAGTGTTCAGAAAGTGGCTTGAAAAAACCTTCACTGAAAAATTCCAACTGGAAACTATGCTTTTAATTTAACTATTTATCAAAACCTTTAACTGCTTAATTTTACTTAATTTGTTTAATGACATATTTTAAATATTTGCTAACAATTTGAAGTGCTGTAGTTTAATATTTATTTAAACCTAGCGTCCTATTTTAACAGTATATTTACTTTCTGTGCAGTACACAGTTATGTGAAAAAGAAACTAAGTGCACCGCATGATTTTTATCTTTTACAATCAATTTTAATCTTTCTCTGTATAACTTTATCACAGCTAAAGTTATCAGTCTCTCACACTGTCGTGCGGGAATTTTGGCTCACTCTTCTTTACAGCCGGAATCAAATGATTAGTTCATTACCAGGCCTCTGGAGAACTTTAAGATGTGTCAAGGAGGTGATTTAGTTATTAAAATCAGCTGTGTTGGATCAATGACACATCTAAAACCTGCAGGACACCGGCCCTTGAGGCCTGGAGTTGGACATCCCTGTCTTAGATCATCGAGGTTTATGTTTGTGCACAGCTCTGTTAATGTCCTGTTAGAGGACCTCAATCAGGTAGAGGTCAGGAGTCATTGCAAGCCCTTGATTCTTTTGATTTTCCTGTTACATGACCCAATTTCAGCCAAGCGTTTGTTGTAAAAAAGATGGCCTCAAATTTTACTCTAGAATACTTTGATTACAGAGGAGTTCATGGTCAACTCAATGCACGCAAACCATACTTGTTCAGGCTTTTCTGGTTATACAAACCTCAATGTTTGTGTGTAAATTTTCATTTGTTTAATCTACACACAAACTTGGTGTACATGCATTAACGTAAGATTCCATACAGAATACACTCGCAAAATGTGAACTTTGGACAGAGAATTTTTTCTTTTTTTACAGTCTTTTTCCAGCTGATGAAGTATCCTATGTTTAGATTTGCCAGTATCTCGCAGTAGGAAAAGTCAATTTCCCAAAATCCAGACAAATTCTGAGTGCTTCAAAACCAAAGCAAACACAACGAGCCTTCATGTGTGGCTATCATAAATATCAAACTTCTAGGGACTTTAACTTGTAAGAGAAAGCAATTAACCAGCAGTGTAAACAGGCACAGTACTCAATCACCTCCCCAGTTTGCAGGTGCAAGTAGAAGAAATGAGAGACGTCCTTCGGACCAGCAGAAGGAGGGCTGGAGGGCAAAGGCAGAAGAAATGCGACGTTTCCCGGAATAAATGGAAGACATCCTGGTTGCCTAGCAGCAGGGACTACAGAAACGATAACCTCTAAACCAGAGGGAGCATTTGAAAATGAGTCAGGTGTTCATATCTTAATGAAAGTGGTTGATGCCTTTTTACAGCCGTCCAATCAGTTTTTCCAGTGTCATTCAGATAAGAGGTAAGAGCCATTTACAAGAAATGGTAATACAGTCCAATCAGACTCTGGATCATAAAACAAGATGAGTTGAATAGCACCTTCATGGTGTCCCGACATCGATATAGTGTGCGTCCTTCAAGTAGCCGGGCATTGTGTCTCACAACAAAATGGGCATTTAATAGCATTCTAATAGAGCTCATCAGCAGCAGAGACGTGTCTTGTAAAAGTCTTCAGTAGTTTTAATGGCACAGACCAAAGGTGGGATGGTGTTCACAGGATAGACAAATAGTAGAGAAACTGGTTTGTGCAACAAACTCCCATTGTTGCAGACTTGTGCAGCTTCCAGTAGAAATAAAGAAGAAAAAACATACAAAAAAACCCCCAAACAGTACATCCATCCAACCAAGGGAAGCAAAATGACTCCAGAGTAAAAGTAAGGGAACACGACTGCTTCCAGCAAATCAAAATAGTGAACAACTGTTCTAGACACTAAACTAAGTTTGGGGACACTTACTTGGTTGGTTTGAGATGACACAGGTTGTATTCTAAATCATGTAAGAAGGGAAGTGTTGGGTTTTCACTTGATCTAAGGAAACTTATTATTTCCACTAACTTACATATTTGGTTTTCCAGATGGTATAGGATGGGCCACATTTGCTTGTTTTCCAGTCCTCCTCCTCCTTTCCTTTCTTCAGTCAATTTATAGAAAACAATCTGCATTCTTGACTGGACTTTTTGGATTCCACTTGGTGAATAAAGAATGTCTCCATGACCCGATAGGGGATATGTTCTAGACCTGAGAGAACCTGTTTGTTGGTGATATGTTTGGGGTAGATTAGAAAGAATGTATTTTGATGACGAAGATTAAACTGAACATACTTTAAATCACATTCAATTTACTTTTTTCGGTTCTTGGCCAGGGGAGCCAGAGAGACCATATTTAAGGAACTTGTTGGGTTTCCAGACTAATGTTTGCTTTCTAATTAGCAAAGTAAAGTTTGTAAAGTAAAGCAAAGTAAAGATTCAATCACATTTCTGATTAAAGAATGTATAGTATCGTGTTCGATTCAAGCAGATGACGGGTGACTGACAGGACTTGCTGACTTGCACAGGGAGAAATTGGATTAATTCCACATCACAAGAGAGGGAAATTGTTTTATACCTCACAACCAAAATGGGAATATTTGTGGAAGAAAACTGAACCAAATCATTTTGTTTCACAAAGCATGATGGGACTGGTTTCATGTCAAGTAGATTGAACTAGATTGGTTTTAAATGGTGGGACCTCTTTTCGGTCTTTAGAAGAATGAACATGTCCAAGAGAAAGAGGTGTAGAAACTTCTTCAAGTCCGATATGTTCTGTTCAGTTTCCTGAAGATGAAATTAAATAAAAGCCAAGAGGAAGTGATTGGTTTGGTTTTAAATGGAAATGAGAGAAAGCTAGAATTCAAAGCAGAGTTGTTGGCTTCTAGAAGTTAAAACTCATTTAACTAAGGTGACATGATGTCATGTAACAGGTTCTAGACCAGATTAAAGGGAACCGATCTGGTCTGGGAATTAATGAGACGTTCAGATATAAAGAAACTTTCTGGGTTTCCAGTGGACCAAACAAAGACTGTTCTGTTCTTCCATTCAATAAGGGGGATGTGTTTTAGACCAGAGGTGAGGGAACTTGCTTGGTTTCAAGTATTGGGGATTCTTCTGGTTCCTCTGGTTCCAATGTGTCTCCACTGTTCTGCTCTTCAGCGCTGCTCACAGTGTTGGATTCTATAGGAGCCTCATCCTAGACAAACACACCATATTTTACTATGAAAATGAAAATAAGCATTGAGTATCGATGACCACCAAGTTAATAATTACTGTATTATTGCAGTATTGATGAGATTACATGTCTGAGTGCCCTTACCGTCACCCAGGGGTGCGACAGGACCTCCTCGGCAGTGAAACGGGCATCCACATTCACTTGCAGCATCTGACTTATCAGCATCTGAGGACCAGATCATGCAACAGTTACCAGTCTGCAGTACACCGTACCAATGTGCTGCTTACTAGGTCACACTGCTGTATTTCATGCTATGTGCCTTTGCTTTATATGGTTTCTCTTTTCACTTTGTCCTGCTGAATAGCCTCTAATTTTGAGATGGTTAAAATTCAGTTTTGTGCTTCCTAAACCCACTAAATAAGAGATCAAACCACTGAAACTTCATAAAAACTGGAAAAACATTAACTCAAAAACCATCTTAGCAAAATGCAGGGCTTTAGTCAATGGTGAAGCCACAAGATAATCATGTTTGTTCTTGAGCTGATGTCGGATACCAAACAATGTATTTACTGTTTGCAAACTTCATGAATGGTACCTTTGCTGGAAGACTGATGGTGTCCCAGTCTGGAGACGGAAACTCCAGCTTCCCTCTGAGGATCTGATCAAACAGCTCCTCCTGAATATTATTCTCACTGAGGAAGAGCAAGAATCAGGAAAAGCTGTTTATTAACGTAACCAAAATGATGGTAGGTCACATGATACCAAAGCAATACAAAAGACAAGACTGCGTTAATACAACAAATGAAACAATTAACACATGCACGACTGGATAAACAACAACTTTATGCTAACTCACCTTCTGAAAGGAGGAAATCCACACAGCAGGATGTAGGTGATCACGCCTGCCGCCCAGATGTCCACCTTTAGACCATAACTGCACACATACACAAACAAAACAGTGTAATATAAGAGACGGTCAACTATAAATAAACGTTTATAAGAAAAGGTAAGAAGTTTTTTTCTTTACAAGCAAAAAATAAAAGAAATATATATTGATACATTTCTGACTTAAGTTATACTACATGTTGTAAACAATATTTTTTTTTATAGCAACAGGATACAAAGCAATTATTCTGGAGGTCAATTTTTTCAAAGACTTATTACATTAACTGTCACTAAATTTAAATATTTATATTTATTTAACATTCATATATATTTTAATAAAGTGAAATTTTGGTCTTTTCATTTGAATAATTCTTTTAAATTGAAGTTTTTTCATTCATTTAATTCATTCATTATCCATTTAAAATTAAAGCTTTAGAATCAGACAACAATGCATCATATGTAATGTACATATATATAAAACCACCAAATATATTACATTTATTCAGACCACCACCAAATGTAAGGTATATGTCACAGCTGCCCTAAATTCACAGTATTTGTAATTAATTTTTACATTTCTATAATGGTTACTCCACCAGTATGTTCAAACTCTTTAATCAAAGTGATTAATTGCTAAAAATAATGTTGTCACCCTGTGTATTTTCAAATTTACTGTTTTATAAAACAGTTGGAAAAAAAGTAATGCACAACTTTTGAATGAAGATGACAAATTAATGGGTTTTAGAGCTATTTATTTTAGTTTATTTTATTCTGCTAAGCAAAAAACATATTGCATTGTATCAAGAGCCAGCCTTTGACCAAGTCTGTACTGACAATTTTAAATTGGTTATTTATTATTTGGATCTGCTATTTTACATTTTTTATGAATGCAGCTGTAGAAATGAGACAGAAAACAGGTCTTTAAATGTGCTCTTCATGTGCACAGCTTAATTTGCAGTATTTTTCTGCAGACCTAACAATCTAATATTCCTGCTTTCAACCATCTGTCCCAATCGACTTCAGAAAAGGAGATTAGCATAAATTTGGGGTTTTGTGACCTCCCTTACCCGGTCTCAGCGATGATCTCCGGGGCGACGTATGTCGGCGTGCCACAAACAGTGTACAGTGGTCCTTCCACCACTGTCGCCAAACCAAAATCCCCCAGCTTCAATGACTTAGTGCCATCTGGATATTCACAAACCTGCGGGATACAAATACATGAAATCTTCCCAAGGTGTACACAAAGACTGCAATCAGAGGAGGTAAACAGCTCCACAGGCTTATTTTACGAACCTGATAATCATGTTTCCAAATAAATCAGGAAGTCAACAGAAGTAATAATTACTCAGCATAATATATAAGTATAAGATACCTTTATTAGTCCCACGAGTAGGAAAATCATCAACCTATAGTTAAAACAATACAGCTTTTTTAAAAGAATGACCTAAAAGAAGTATTGTAAATAAATTACTTACAAGGTATACACTATATATTACCTTCAATTTATGTTCAAAGTATTCAAAAAAGTAAAAAATTACTCATTAAAACGTGTCATGAACTTACACTGTTCTTAAGTTAAAGTTTGCCTTACTTACGTTAGGTAATCATTTTTAATGGTAAATGGCCTGTATTTGTATAGCGCTTTACTAGTCCCTAAGGACCCCAAAGCGCTTTACACATCCAGTCATCCACCCATTCACACACACATTCACACACTGGTGATGGCAAGCTACATTGTAGCCACAGCCGCCCTGGGGCGCACTGACAGAGGCTGCCGGACACTGGCGCCACGGGGCCCTCTGACCACCACCAGTAAGCAACGGGTGAAGTGTCTTGCCCAAGGACACAATGACTGAGACTGTCCAAGCCGGGGCTCGAACCGGCAACCTTCCGATTACAAGGTGAACTCCCAACTCTTGAGCCACGATCGCCCCAAAAACACATTAAAATTGTAAATGTAAAATAAACAATGAAGAGGTGCATAGTTTGTAGACTACAGTTTATATGATTTAAAATTCAAGAAACTGTTAAAATAAAAGCTTCACAATTGTTTTTTCATCTTTACTGAATTTAAAAAACGTAACTGCAAAATAAAATTCAAGTATTGTGAACACAATGTGTGCATGTTCGTACCAGCAGGTTCTCTGGTTTGATGTCTCGGTGTACGATGTTCATTCGGTGCAGGTACTTGATGGCTCCGGCCAGGTTGAACACCATGGCGCTGGCGTCTCGCTCGCTGTACTTTGTAGAGGAAGTGATGGCGTCGAACAGATCTCCACCCTGAACAAACAAAGGCATGAAAATAATACATTTGTTGTGTTTCATAAAAAGAATAAGAGCACTGGAGTGTTAGCAACTTTTGTGGTGATTGAAAAGTTCTTCGGTTTCTTTATTTTTCTACATGAAAAACAGAGGCAGCAACAGAAGCTGAAACCTGAAAAACATTCAGTTCATAGTTTTTGCTTCAATAAGCAGCTGAAAGTTCCCAATGTAATAACACTTTCTGGAGAAAACAGGAAGAAGAGGCGAAACCTTGACGAGCTCCATGACCAGGAACAGCTGAGTGGGCGTTTCGTCCACCTCGATTAACTGGATGATGCTCGGATGTCGAACCCTCCTCAGGACCGCCACTTCATTTTCTATCAGGTGCTCCTGTTTACACACACAGAGGTTTGGTGTCTTCATCATTTCAGAGGACTTTACATAAACTCAGGATTAGTCAGAGATCAGTGAGTCTTACCTTCCCACAGCAACGAGCTTTGTCTATGATCTTCAGAGCATACTCCTGTCCTGTTGACCTGTCAGTCAAACAAAGATAAAATATTACAGATTCACACACCTCCTGAATCCCAGTGTTGAGCTACTGCACTCAGAGGGCCACACTGAGCCTGAGAATAATACACAAAATCTGTCTGTGTTTGTTTCTTTGACCACAAACTTCTCCAAGACCATCAGAAGTTCAGCAGCCAACCTTGGCACACAGGTATATCTTCGGTCCCTTGAGGTTCTTATGTATATCACATCATGTTGCCTAGCAAACATTTAGCATTTCTGGACCTATAACACCTTATACCTTATAAAAGCATTGCAACGTTTTAATAATAACATCTAATTTATATCTACAAAACTTGAATTATGCATGATATGTCGTAACAGCATCATGTTACCTGGCAACTATCTAGCAAAGGGCTAACATGAGGCATTTTTTGCATATAAACTTCCCCTACCCCTTCTAGTTTTTGACTTTTCTCAGTGTGATTAAGTATATCAGTTTACAAACAGCAGGTGCATTCACTGAGTTATGTGATGGTTATTTACCTCTCCACGCACTCCTTCACCACAGCAAAGTTTCCGTCTCCGATCACCTTTCCAACCTTGTACTTCTCGTTGATGGTTGAGGAAGAAACTGTTCGATTGCCGTTCACTGTGAAAAGAAGACTTTTCAAATGTCACTGACTTCCTAAAGTCTGAACACACAACCTCTGAGTTAACCTGAAAGTTTCAGAGTTTGACAACTTCCTTCAAAGCATCACCTCAGAAAATCTGCTTTCAAACCCACAGAGTCACAGATGTGCTGTCATCCTTACCCCCTCCTAAGCCACTGAGCCTTTTCTCTGGGTTTTTATTTGGTCTTTTGACTTTCAAGCACTTGTGCGACCCTCAGAGTGCAAGCCAGGGAGCATGCACTGATGCCAGAGGCTCAATGCTTTCAGCCTGGCACTGGGCACACAGTGAGGTTCTCAGCCACCATGTGTACTTTTATCAAGAAGCTGTTTTTAAATAATTCACTTTGATATTCAGCCTATAGCCTCTCAGGTCTTTCAAACAGCCATCAAACTCACTCAACTTCTGTGTCATGTAGGAGCTTTTTTTTGTAAAGTTGGATCTGTTACCAAGAAGTTCACATTTCACGGTCACTGACTTCAGATATTACACTCACAAACTGCAGACTTGATTAAAAGATAAACACACCTTCACCTTCACCTTCAGCAGTGTCATCTGGCTGTTCAGCCTCTCCGTTTACATCAGTGGAGGAAGCACGACGAGGTGAGATCTGAAGACAAATGTAAGGATGAACCATTAGACATTTTCATTGCAAACAACAATTACAAATAGAAACAATCCATCAATCATCTGATCATTGTGACCTTGAGGCTGCGTCGAGTCCCGGGGCTGGTGGGGGATGGGCTGGACCTGGATGATTTTCCAGAGGTCTCATTAGCTGAAAGCAAGAAGGAAGTGATCTGATTGGTCAAAATAATTGTATACACATACCTGCATGAGTTTGAAAACAGTGATGAAGAAGTATGTGGTGGAAGAAACAGATGGTTAAGTGTGCTAAGAAATTATTCATGTACTTCATTCTTACTTGAGTGCCCATTTTCTGCAATTTAAACCTGGTCCCTTGTGAAAAAATGCCCACAATTCTACTCAGAGAACACTGACAGATGTTCATTATTCCATGTAAACAGGGACAGCCGTTTATCAGTTTAACCAGTTTGTGAAAATATTATGAAACGATCTTGCTTTGTAGCCCTTGATGTAACTAACTGAACCTATTGCAATACTAATCTAAATCCCTTTAAACCAGGGATAGGCCATGTGAGTCTTCCAGTGATATCTCTTTGTGACTATCAACACTAAATAAGACTTTTACCTACCACAGATGCATTAAATGCTTCACTAAAAAGCAGCAGAAATCAATTACCACACATGCTTTGCCCAATTGTGGGTGCTGACACTGCACCAAGAGCTGGCACACAGTCTGCTGTGCAAATTTCACCGCTAATTTATTTATATTTTGCTGAATATTTTGCACTGAAATATGAATTTACTGTTAATCAGATCTTTGCTTTTTTGTTACGTTTTTTTCCTTTGCTCCTCCATGGCATGTTACACAAAGCGCTATGAGTGGGAAAGTGCTTTTTGAGGACACGCTGTATTGCGAGATGACATATGGCAATAAGTTTTTTTGGCTAACAGCTCTTTAGAATCACTTTGTTGGTGCAAAAATGTTATTTAATTTCTTTTAAAGTGTCTGAGATTTTTCAGAGATTCGAGTAAAGAGGCAGGAACAAGTGATGTTTTGCGTTTGTGTTTTGTTGCAGCAAAGTGTCTAAAGATACATTATTTTTACTACGTAAGCTGTTACCATATGTGTAGAAAACACTGGCTGATTATATGAGTTGTTAAAAAAAAAAAAAAAAAAAGAATTTCGGTGCAAATTTTAATTTGAGTGAGAAAGCACTATGTGAATAAAGGGTTATAGTTCAGATGCCCAAGGCTGAGAAACAAGGACTTTTAGCAACACTTAGATGATAGAAGAACTGTGTATGTACTTTTTGTGACATCAACCTGACAAAAACTTCTTGTTATATCTTTCTACTGATAGTTATTAGCGGCGGTTTTCTTATTGCTTCATACCTGGACCAGGTGACTTTGTCCTGGGCGGACCTTTGGGTAGAGTCCTAGAGGAGGAGAAGCCGGAGCTGCTGGGGGTCTTGGTTGTTTTCTGAGGGGCAGATGAGCGAGAGACCTTGGTCCTGCACTCTGGAAAGAGAGAAAAGGGTCGTGTAAAACTGAGAGCTACACATTCTCTCAGTGGTTAACAGGATTGTGTTATGAGCAGGCTTTTGATGTTTTTCATATTTGTATTTGCACATGTAAACATGTAAATACAACTGAATAAACCCTCCCCCAATTTTGTGAGTCTTTGTTTTTCTTTTTACGATTCAAATAATTTGTTGTTTGCTAACAAAAAACAGAAAAACACTCTACAAACAATACAAAGATGGGTGTGCGTCTGTGTTACCATTCACAAAGGCCGGTGTTTTGCTGCTGTGTGTGAGCACAAAGTCGTCCTGAGCGTAGCGAAACTTCTCTGGACCGCAGGCCATAAACACATCGTCATCCCCGAAAAAATCCTGCAAACAGGTCAGCTGCACACACAAAGAGAAGCACACGCTGTGATTCATCAGATTTTAGGAAAAGCTGCAGCGGCATATGTGTGTTCAGAGTGTGTGTGTGTGTGTAGCAACACCAGACATGTGTGCATGTGTGTGTCTGTGAGAGAGCAACAGAGCAGATGACAGATGGGAAATTTTGAATCATGTTTACAGCTGGCAACGCTTCAATGGGCTCTGACAGACACACACACACACACACACACACACACACACACACACACACACACACACACACACACACACACACACACACAGGCACAATGTGCTGTCTAAGGAACTGTTTTGAGGATTAAATAGAAATTGCACATCAAACTGTCCGAGATTCAGAGAGAGGGAGGAGCAAGAGAACAAAGAGTGGGAGAGGAAAAGATGCAGAAATGAAGGATGAACAAAGGTATAGGAACAGGTATAAAAGATGAGAGGTTTACAGTTAAGGCTCAGTCATCAAAGTGAAATTCATCCCTGTTTCCTCACACAAACGCTGAGACTGCTCACAGGGCTGGTTGGAATAAGAATATGAAAAGATCCTCTCACATCCCAGTTTTTGACGCAAGTGATTGCTAGATTTTAATCAACCCACAGAGCCTCTCAGAGTGACTACAAACAAATTTGATTTTAGCTAATTAGCTCTTTAAGTTGTCCCAGTTTATTCATTAGTCACATTAAATCATTAAGTCCCGACTCGGCACTGTGAAGGATTCCTCTGTGGTATAGACAAGTTATTTTCCTCCCACAGTGGAGCTTCCTCCATTTCAGACTCTGGTCCGTGCTCTCAAAATGGCTCGCTATTGACCGACTGCACATATGATTGATTTAGTGAAAAAGGCAAATAGTCAAGTATTGAGAATTAGCTTATACTCATGGTCTCCGGTCATAGCTTCTAATGCTGGTGTGAAGAGGACAAAAATCTAAAACACAAAACCTTGGTGTTTTTTCAGGTTCAACAACGCAAGTGACCAATTACACTGTTGTGTGATGTGGAAGAAAACTGCACATCTCTACTCTATTTGTGTTAGGCTGAGGTCAGGGACGGGGTTAGGGTTCTGGGGTCAGAGTTTCCACATCACAAAACTATGATATCACAACAGTGTCATTGGTCACTTGTAATGTTGAAGCTGGACCAATATTGATTATGATTACCATGAGACATCTACAAAAAGAGGATATCAGACGACGCCTGCAATTACCAGGTTACCCTAGCAGCCAGTTTCTGTATCATATCAAGTATGGTGGACCACTCTCGAGCACGTGTCACGCATTTCATTCATTCATTAGTATTCCATGTTACTTTTTCCACTCATGACTTATTTGTATTTATTCTTATCAGTCACCAGTGTACACTGACAATATACAGATGAAATAACTTAATATGAGCCAAACCAATACATTAGACTAATTTCTTCACTGTTAAGCTGCTTTCCACACTCAGACAGCAACTGATACAAAGTCATTTCAATGCTGTACGGTTGCCATGGGGACCACACTCCCCCTAACGGTTCCGGAACTGGACTGAACATTCTGTGTGTGTCTGTAGCAAGGGGCTGTTCCTAGATAGCTGGTTGCTACGGTAACCACACTGCAATGTCAAAGTATGTGAATGTGTGTATGTGAAACGGGATTTCTGTCCCACTCTTTAAAGAGGCTGTACAAACTGAAGGAACAGGGCAAGGACGCACGCACGCACGCACGCACGCACGCGCACACACACACACACACACACACACACACACACACACTCTCTCGCCTTGTTCCTGTGAGACTGACTAAATGAAATGAAGCAGTCTGAGGCAGAAAGAGAATAAAAGCCCTCATTACAATTCATGCCTTTCAAAATAAAAACATTCATTTACACAAAACTATTATTTGTTTTTTTTTGTTTCTGTCTGTTGATGTTGAAGTCAGCTGCATTTATTTTCAGATATAAAATACAGTATAAATACAGCAGAAAACACCAGCATGTTACTCAAGAGGTTGAAGAATTGTGTAAATAAAAAGTTCCTGCTGCTACAAGTCAGGGTTGGGCATTTCCACTACCTTATATATTTTCTATTTTCTATTACTGACAAAAATCATCCTCATTATTTTATCCTCTTACAGACAGACGACCATTTACACTCACATCTATGAGCAATTTAAAATCACAAATTAACCTAACACCACTAACTGTCTGCCATTGGACTGTTGGAGGAAGCTATGAGAGAGCCCATGTGAATATGAGGTGAACATGTGAACTCGACAGTACCAACCAACGTGCTATGTTGGTGAAGAGTTGGAGGAGGTAGGTGGGGAGAGAGAAGTCCGAGTATGTATTCCTGTTTTGTGCCAGGGCACCAAAACAAATATGAATGATAAACAAAATACTCATTCCAAGTTTTTTTAGGGTTTCATCAAATTGGTAATGCTGATTGGTGAATCCTGTTTGTGGATAGGTTAATTTTCTCTTTAAGTCTTTTATAATCTTTTCGTACTATAACTTTTCAAGTGTGATATCAGATTAATTTTTTTTAGTTCTTCTTATGAACTTTTGAAAAGGGTCAATGTTCATATATAAACTTTGCCCGGGGGAATGCTTTTAAAGTAAAAACAATGAGACTGTTAAGGAGGCAGATGCAATGGATACTTTTATTTTGAAGGAAGCGTCTGCAGAATGTGTTTTTATTTTTCCCAAGGCAATGGTGCAGCTACATCTTAACAAACGGAGACAGTTTTGTGCCTTGTGTGTGTGTTTCTGAGGGTGAACTCAGTAGACTTATGTGTAAGTGTGTGTGTACAAGTCTGAGCTGCATTCACTACAACAAGCTTCTTTCAGTCACACCGGCGCCTCGACATGCTGTCTTTGCTTTTCTTCAGCTCTCCGTTATCAGCGTCACAGTTATCTGTAACTTCAAAGACAGAGCGCGTGCATGTGTGGGGTAAAAATAACCCTGCCGTGTGATGCGTTTAAATCCTTAACCCAATATGAGCTCACAAAAGCATTTTGAGGAGGATCAGCTCCTAGTCAGACTCTGTTCAAATTAACTTCAGCTGACTGCTGCAGTTCCAGGGCTTCAAACACATGTACTTATAAAGAGCAGAGAGTGCAGATTTAAACTTCAAGGAGACTACGCTAACCACCCGTACACTTTACACTGAAAATTGCACCTTAAATGAACTCTTTTATATATGATGAATCCCAAAATGAAACACATTCCTGGAGTAATTTTATAATGAAGTGCTGTAATTTGATTTCCGCAGTCAGCCCTCGTTCACTGGCCCTGTGTTGTCTGAGTGTGCGTCAGTTTAGAGCTCAGCGAAACGGCTGAAATTACTTTAACTGTGTGTCACAGTCAGGCTGTGAACATTACCCACAGTATGTCTAGTTCAACCCATTTGTTGCTGTCATTTTTTCTAATTAAACCGTAAATTGCTGCCAAAAAATAGAGAACTTCAGAAGAGAAGATATGACACTTAAAGAATGCTGAATAGAAATCAGTGGGAGAATTCTCCACTGCTAGAGACGACAGATGTCCTGCTCCTGAACTGGGAAATGCATGAGCCATGTGTTGTCACTCTAATGCAAGTTCATGGCAGTTCTAAGTAAAGATGATGGTAAGTGGCTTTCGGTATCTATAACCTGCATTAGCATATGATGAGTGCTTTAGTGGTAGGAAGCACAAATGTTGATGGATTCTAGCTTTAATAAGAGTTTTGTGATTGGTGGTTTCAGGATCTCATTCCTGCTTTTTGCAGATGATGCAGTTCTGTTGCCTTCAGCTCCCAAAGGGGAAGTTTTTAAGTGAGTGGGAACCGCAGATAAAAATCAGCACCTTAAAGTCTAAAGCCATGGTTCTCAGACAGAAAAGGGTGTGCCCAGAGGAGTGCCCACTCTGGGTGAAGAACAAGTTGTCGACCCAAGAGTTGGTGAATTCTGTGAGGTTGTCTGTTTATCAGACGATCTAAGCTCCTACATAGCCTAACGTGTAGCCATTAGGTCAGGGTGGATACCGCCAGTGGAAATAAGCTTTCTAGCAGCATGTCTGGGCTCAGCCTTAGACACAGGGTGAAAAGTGTTTTCATGGAGGCAGCAGGCGACCATATGCTGCAAGTCTGAAATGTACCAGCCCGAGTTTGAGTCAGAATCCCATCCCTTTGATGTGTGTCTTCACTCTCTCTCCCTGTACTCCCGTCCCCCCAAAAAATCATCTTCAGCTTTATTCTTCTAATTTCCATGAATAACTGGCTCTTATAAGGAAAAAATACAGTGGGCTAAATGAGTATAAATAGATGTCACTTTTGGTACATACACAAGATGAATCTGAAACACCTGCATTGACTCCATCAGACTAACATCGAACTGTAGAAGCACTTAATAGCTTAATAATTGATGGCACAGGATGCAGGAGTGAACTTTTCAGTCTAGAGGCAGGTGTAAATCATTACTTTGTGTTTCACTCATTAAGGATTTCCTCCTGAGCTTCCTCTAGGTGTAAGTGGGACTGAAAAGAAGTGAGCAGGCTCTCTTTAGTTCATGGATTTCTAAGTACGAGTACTTTATATGTCTATGATTATGCAGGACAGATGTGTTCTCCACTGAAGCTGCTAAAAGTCTGAACATACTGTGTAAGCGTCCATGTTTGCTGCTTTATCAATCCATGAAGTAGCTTCATGTTGCAGCTTTTTCAATGTTTGTGTCAAAGAACAAAACAGGAACACCAAAAGTTATCAAACCTGTTTCCCGTCCAGCGTGTAGAGCTTCTTTACTGCTCCAGAGTCCAGCTTGATGGCCTCGGTGATGTCCGCCAGCACCTGTTCGAAGGAGTGCGCCGTCTTCTTGTTCAGGAGAATCCTCACTGCCTTTCGAGGCTTCACGCCGCTGCGGATCACCGTCACCAACTTGGGTTTGATGAAGTCTTTGCTCTCTCTGCCCTCTCGACTTTCGGGGCGATCTTTGGGGACGGTCGTCGACACTCCTGTGGATGCCGTGGAGGCTCCACTTGACCTTGCTGTTCCAGGCCCAGTGCTGGCACCGGGCTTCCAGCTTGGGACGGAGATCTTGGTGTAGTCGACCTTCCGGTAAGGCTCGTTGGAGGCACAAATGTAGCACTCGCCTGAGCAGCAAGGCAGGGTGTGAGGAGGAAAAGTTACATTAAAAACAAATACTGCAAAGGTTTTACAGGAGAAACTTTTGACTAAAATTAACCAAAAACCATTAAAGCTCAATATCGTACACTGAAAAAAAAAGCATTAAATATCTCATAGTTAACTTAAATATTAGGCTTTTATGAAATGTGTGTTCAAGGACACCAAATGCCACCAAAGACGGACGCTGTTTTAGCACGTTAATTGCAATTTCTATTTCTATTTTGTTGTGTGTTTTAACCGGGGTTAATAAAGCTATTAACTGTATCTTAATTTTCTAATGTATTTTTTATTTTAATTGTACATCAGTTTGCGACTTTGTGCCAATTAAAAGCACTTTACAAATGACCTTTACTTACATACAAAGTGTAGCAGTGGGCAATGGGCCCTGAAGTACACTTTGCAATATCAACAGCAGCATGGAGAAAGGCAGGCACGATTAATCAGCTGCCATGACTGCAGTCCTTAGGCTTTGAATTCACCACATTTAAATTATATTAAAAAAATCCTTCTGCTACATTTTGTTCACCCGGAACGCAGCCCTGTTCTTCATCCTGTGCCCACTTTTTTATATCTGCAGTTCATTTCCGTGTGTCTCAGAAGTATTTTGCTGCCTTCTGTCTTTTCCTTACTTGGATTTTTATTGCATGTTCTTGGCAGTTTTTTGCATAGTACTAATCCTTTCAAGTAAAAATTAAGTTATCGGTTCTTTAATAGACCATCATCACAAAGATTGTGACCATAACAAAGCAACAATATTCAAGCAACAACTTCGATAGAAACATTAAGCAAAGTGAACTGGCTCTAAAAGGCAGCCTTGAATACAGGAAGCTATGCTGTGTCATCTGTACCTGCTGGCTGTTGTCATGGACGCAGTTAAAAGGTGAAATAAGTGAGTGATGTACAGGAGGGCGTTCAGGGTCACAGGCTTATTCGAGAGCGCGGTAATACAAGCTTTGTGTGTGACAGTGGATGAAGAGAAGGTGACAGCAGATGTCAGATTCACTCCTCTCACTCTGTCTGATCTGCTGGAAAACCGAACAGCTCGTCACTCGTCAGAGCGTTCAAGCACCCAGGCAGGAAATATGGAAATGATGAGCATGCAGTGTTTCATATCGCAGCGCAGCTCCAATTAATCTGACTGCGATGAGTATGATAATAAAATGTAAAGTCAGACTGATAATCCAGTTTAGTTTCCACATAAGCTGTTATTCAAAAACAGCTTGTTTCACTTAGTGGTCATATTAGAATTAGTTATACTACCTTAACAGATGTACTAGCTATGAATAGAGCCTTATTTACATAAAGTGTTCCCTACAAAATAAAGACGTTACATTGCTATAGTTTGCAACCCAAATTAAGTAAAAAGACAGTTTAATCTATTTCTTGCAATTTTTTTGGCTGGTGGGAGGGGCTAAGAGTAGAGCTGCTATTACTACACATCAGACTGAGCTGGATGAGGTGGTGGCATCTCACTACAATGCCTCCGGGATGCTTCCTGGGAGTCTTACTGGCAGGAGGCTTCAGGGCAGACCCAGGACATGCCAGAGAGATTATGTCTCTCATCTCAGCTGGCCTGGGAATGCTGCAGTGTCTCTCCCAAGAAGAGCCGAAGGTGGTGGCTGGTCTCTGCTTACACTGCTGCCTCTGAAACCCAGTCAGTAACCAGCAGGAAATAAGCAGTGGAAACCTAAGAACGCCACCATTCAAACCCTTTTAATTCAAGGGGTTCTTTTTTTGTATTGTGTTTTTTTTTTTTTTTTTAAACTACAGCTTCAACATGTTGCGATCTCCAAAATCTGCCAGGAGTGGTTAGAAAATGATCATATTATTAGGGGCAAATTATGGCTAACCTATTATTTAAAGACACTTTTAAACACACTATAATTAAAAAATTTCTTCTGCATCAATGATCTCATTGTCACATTAAAGGGGAAAAGAACCTGTTATCATTTGACATAGACCAAGGTTTCATTTTCAGATTATCAGTCCAAAATCCAATATTTTAAATTTACAGTCCAAAAACATTCAGTTGGGGGGGGGGGGGGGGGGGGTGTTAGGTTAACTGATCATTTTAAAATTGACCATGCGTTTGAATGCGAGTCTCTGTGTTAGCCCTGCAACAGCCCGATGCACCCCGCCTCAAACTTCTCACCCCATCCCACAACCCAGAACTGGATAAGCAGAAGAAAATGGACAGATATACATCCATGATGTGGCCATCACTTCACTGCTTGTGCTTATAGAATCAGAATCAGAATCAGAATACTTTATTGATCCCTGGGGGAAATTATTTTTTGTTACAGTGCTCCATTTTAAACCAACATTAAGACAAGACAGACAATACGCTAACTAAGAATAGTACAATATATACATACACATATATATATATATATATATATATATATATATATATATATATATATATATATAGTGCCTCCAAAACACATCACACCCTTCATGTCCAGGACTGCATGACAACTCTGAAGGTGTCCTGTAGAGCCTGGCACCAGGACATTAGTAGCAGATCGTTAAATTTGTGAGCTGGAGCCACCATAGATCATAGCTGCTGGTTTTGTTTTTAATGTTTTTCCTCATCAGCATCTGCATGAAAAGGAAATGCCTAAGATTCAAGAAACAAAAAATATTTGACATTTTGCTGATCAGAAACAACTAAACTATTAAAATAGATGTTCCCTTTGGCAATTTTAACTTTTATGGCACAGTTTTTGATGTATGTAAAGAAAGAAAAGGATGAACAATAAAGTTCTACCAATGATGACAAACAGTTTAATTCCTTTATTATCCTCTTACTTAGATTAGCGACTAATGTGCATGTGCCTAAATTTATTTGAGCTTTAAATCTGTCATCAGTTAAATCCATTGGGCTGTTTGTATAAAGAGTTTTTAAATATAAGATAAAATTATAAATTATACTAAGGCTCCAGCAGACTGCAGCTGATCACATGTACAACAGCCTCCAGCCACATATCCTGTTTTACCTTATATGGTTAAAAATGGCTCACCTAACACTCCCCTCTCTCTTCGTCTTTATCTCACTACCTTTCCAACGTGCACACCTTTCACTCTCTTTTAAAATCAGACACACGCTTATCTGTGCCAGCAAGCCTCTAGTAAAATGCCCCTTTTTTCCTCCCTTTGTTTCATCCCCATTACATGTTGACACACACACTCTTTCTCTGCAGGTATTGTGTGTGTGACCTTGTCTCTCCACATGCAGGCTTTCACTTTGCAATTCAAACCAGATGGACAGGATTGCTGCAGGTATTCATTCAAATACCTCAGTGACTAAACACAGAAGCACCGTCTGTGTGTCGATACGACATTAGAGCTGAGACACCGGCACAGTCTCTGTTCAGGAGCTGTTTAATGTAAAGACGCGACAAACGGGAAATTTAATGAAGGGTACTTTTAATATTTCAGCTTTTAAGGTTAAGAAATTATCGCATTGATTAATTAACAAACATTTGCAGCTTATTTGTGGAGTTTGTGACAATTTTTTAAGCATTAGTTTCAAAATAAAAACTTTTCTGAAGCTATTGTCTTTATTATTTTTATTGTGTCCATTAAATTCACTTGACTCAAGGTTTTTTTGTCTATAAAAAGCTACAGATTGCACCTTCGTGGCTTTTTATAGACAAAAAATAGACCTTCAACCAGGAGACTGAGGTTTGAGCCCCCTTTTCCCTATTACTTTTAGACTTTTTTGTTTTGTTTCATTTTAATTAGGATTTAATAAAACAACATGCTTTACAAAATCTTATAATTTAAAAGCAATGGAAAAGGATTCAAATAAGATTAAAATCAAGAAGGTTTAAACACTTAAAACCATTTTTGTGTGATTATATTGTTAAAAATAGGGGAAAATTTTAAAAGTTCAAAGAAACTTCCTAGTGATTCATTAATGATGAAGCAAACCAGACTTCCTCAAGCACTGAAATGGTTTAGTTGGGTTTTCTAAAACATGCTTTGGATTAAAAATAATAATAATTTTATTACAACCATAAAACATGATGTATATGAGCTGATTGTTATGGCTGCTGCCAAGCCTAGAAAAACCTGAAAGGTATATGATATTTGAAATCTCTGTCACAGTACTTTTGAAATGCTAAACCAATAATCTTGACATTCAGCAGGACACACTCAGATCAATCATCCCAGTGCATTAGCTGCTTTCCAGCACAGCTAATCAGATAATCCATGTTTCCCCCTCTGTTACAGCTCGAATACTCAGTTAAGTTGTGAGCGATGACTTTTCCACTTCACACTCGCAGCTTTGAGCCGCTGTGGTCTGTTTGTCGTTGTTAAGTGCTTAAGAGCGATGCATCTGTCTTTTAGTAGATCTCCGGCTGAACAGCTTCCTGGCACTAACGCTCATCAGAGGACATTAAACCAGTCACTCATCAATATTGATGATAAGTGATGTTACTCAGCCACTGGTCTGTTTCTCACTAAATGACTTTAGGGCAACAGGATGAGCAGAGTGAGTGGACCTCGGAGTTGCTGTTAAATTATCCAGGAATATTGTTCATGCGTATAAATTTTAGATGTGGAAGACTTATGAGCATTTATGAGATACATGCTTCTTTATAAGATAAAGTACACTTGAAGTTTACAAGAGGATATTGGAGACAGGATATAACACATAATGATGGGTCATTAGATGACTGTGCACTGAATATGTGAAGGCATTAGTGGAACTGCTCAGTTTGGTCTTCTAGATATTATCTTTATTACTGTAATTAAGTCACAATAATTTTGAGGGGTTAAAAAGTGCTTGAAAAATTCTGTCAAAAGTGGTAAAAACTTACATAGTTAAAAGGTTTTATACACAAGATGTTTCAAAATTGTTCTGTGTCTATAGCACCATTATAGCATATCAATAACATAGCCCGCACGAAACCCAACAGGAAGTCCATTTTAACGGCATTTGCACTAAGCTGAAGTTTTGCCATTTCAAGGCATTATTCTTTAGAATAGTCATTTGTCAAACATTGGCAAAAAACTGCAATGTTAATCCCATTGAAGATTTTGAGCTAATTATTCACATAATATATGGGCAGTCCAATCTAAACATCTAGGTGATGCTAAATGACGAAGCTGGTGGGCTTTCCCTGAACGGTCTGTTGGCAACAGCAAAAAACAAACAAACAAAAAAACCCACAACTGTAATTGTTGGATATTCTGTAATGTCACACGTTGGGCAAAACAATTGATGGATGTATGTGTGCAACAGCCAGTTATCCATCCTGGGCTTAAAATATCCACAGGAAGCAGGTAGACCTATCAAAGGTGTGTGATCCCAATCATCACTGCCGGCAGTTTCAATTAACTGGATATCAGTTTAAAAGAGAAAGGAGTGTGACTAGATGGTGGGAAGGTATCATTTTCAATAAAATGTTAAAAAACACAATTTTCCTTTGCTTCAACTTTAATGAGCTATGCGTTTACTGGTGGGTTCAGTTATCCCACATACATACAGTGTCACCATGGACAAAATCTATGGTAGAGATGATGGGATACGTCCCTAAGATACCTAAGTACCTTAAATTGCTCCCACCAAAATTTAACCAACACATATGCACTTATTTATTAATCACAAGCTTTACTTGGAGTCTCCAGCTTAAAATCTTCAATAGGATTAACACTGCTGTAAATCTGCATGTGCATAAAAACTACACAGGGACAACTTCACCAAATTACAGGATATATAGTGTCAGGGGTCGATTCAGTAGTGGACAACATGATACTTTTTATACAGAAACAGCTGTACACCTCAGACAGGTCCTGGGTTATTTCCCCAATGAATATTAAAACCGATATACCCTTGAGTATTACTGTATTGATTATGTACTTATCAGTCTGCTGTTGATGTACACAGAAATAAATAATTCAAGCATGTTTGGATAACAAAAGCCAAGAGGGAGCCGAGAGGAAGGAAACATGAGGAAGTTTAAACAAGACAGGCCACTTGATTGATCTGTGGTGAGAGTAATCAACTGAAGTCTGCACAAAATTATGACTCAGTGACAAATGACTACTGTATATTTATTTTAAGGATATGCAACATTTGCAGACAAAACAAAGATTCAATAGTCAGCAAGACCACTGCTAATATAAAGCACCTGACATCAAAAATCTGACAAAGGGAACAAATGTGTAGGTGGTCAACTAGGAATGGAAATGGCTATAGACCAATTTTGACTAATTTTATGATGACAAATGATCCAGGAGATCAGATGCTTTCGACAAAGACATTATTGATGAGTATTGGCAGAGTAAATAGGGATCAAATTAAAGAATGCCCTAACCACAATCCAGATAATAGTCTTAAAATATTTGTACTAACCACAGTAAGTGTGCACCCATAGCCTACTAAAGCGTGACATTTTCTACCTCAGCTGGGCATTTTTGCTCATTGCCTAAAGGTTTGTGATTGACAAGTTGTTAGAAAATGAAAACCAAGCTGCCAGTCTTACCTTCCACCAGCTCATCCATACTGGTGATCTTCTTGCTGCCATCTATAGTGTAGATCACCCGCACTCCTTGAGGCAGATGCAGGTTATCCGCCAACGAGCGTGTGAGCTCCATTAGCAGAGCGTCGTACGATCTGAACCGGTCACTAGAAACAGCGTACACCAGGCCCTTAAAGTACCGGTCTCCGTTGCGATAAAACCGGACCTTTTTGGCTCGTTTCTCCGAGGTGAGCGCCTGCAGGGTGCGGGTCCGGTAGTAGCTGCAGTTGGCGCTGTGAGCAGGACTAGGGACCAGGCTGCTGCCCCTGGAGCTCGGGCCAGACCCTCCACCACCAGCACTGCTGGTGGAATCATCTCTCTTGGCCCGGGTGGAGCGTCCTCGCCGAACCTTGTCACGTTCGTCAAAATGCTCCAACTCGAGGGTCTTACTCAGAGACATGGCGGATAACAGTCCAGTAACATTCAACGAAATCCGTGCTAGAAAAGAATCATCCTTCAAACAGCAGGAAAAAGTTTATCCAAGCTATGTAGTCCAGATCTTGCTCACGTATAAATAATGTGATAAGTAATCCCTAAAAAATGTGTTATAACTTGGAGACTTCCTTCCAGTAGATAGATTCTCATAGACCAGCTGTAGTCCTAAGACTTCTAAGATGATCTGTAGTCCAGTTGGCCTGAACGAAGAACCAGCACTGTGGCAATCACACCAGTCATGGTTCATTTAAATCAACTGAAATCTTCATAATCCAGGTGAAATCCCCAAAACTACATCAGGTCACTTTGATGTAAATCCAGCTTAAGTCAGAACTCAAAAATATCCTTTATCCAATTTAAAAATCCTTAAAAATCATGTATTATGTTCATGCTCTAATCCGTGATGTCCACTGGTCAATAAGTTTGGGGTTGTAACTGTAAGGTTTTTGTTTCACCTTATTTTTAGCAAATTCAATGTGAATATGAAGGCAAGTCTGATCCTTGAATTACAGATTTTTCCCACCAAGGCTAAACCTCCACTTGATTATCTGTCTGTCCTCACAGTCACCTACCTGCAGTGTCAGGAACGCAGCTGTAACGTCAGTGATCTGGCTTTGAACTCAGTACTTTGAATGAACAGACCTTAGACAACCCATTCAATCGACTCCAGGTTTAGATCTGGGCCAGTGCCTCGAAGTCCCTCTAATCCTGCTTGATTTGGGATTTATGTCTCATTCACAATTTCTCTTCTAGTGTCCTCACCATCCCTCCGTCACTGGGGAAAAAAAGAAGAAATGACAATCACATGGTTTTACTGACAAGACAGAAGTCACCATCATCTCGAGAACAGCCTCCAACTCTATACCAGTGCAGACATAGAGCAGGAATTCATTTTTAAAAAGGTCATTTTGTATAAAACCATGTAATTAAGAGTCGGTATTGCTTGCACATAGTTTGCTTTTATTTAATTATTCAATATTTTATAAACAAAAATAATTTTTAATTTTGATTAAATTAAACCAGTGTTAAAAAAAAACTTTAAAAGTTAGATTTTACAACATTTTTAAATTATTTAGAAAGCACCAAAAACCATGTGAGGAAACAGCTATGACTTTTCCTGTCATGTCTGATACTGAAATTTTTTAGGGCTGAGCTGTCATCTCACAGAGTACCGCGTCAAACCACCCCCAAAAATCCAGTGGGCATCCAAACTGCCCTGAGTCAAACATGACACCTAAAAGCATCATGCAAGTTAACATTTGCACAGTTTTGTCACTCTCTCTTAGCTGACTTGCTTTGGTAGTTAGAAGAGCTCAGAGAGTTTTTAAACAAAAAACATAGAAATATTAGATTAATGAGAGGTCGTCCTTCAACAAACCAATATAAGATTAAATACATAGTAGAACAGAACTCTGGGAAAACACTGGCTCATCTTGGACTCATTCCTGGTTCACATATGTCAGGATGCACAGAGCAGATGCGGAGGGCAGGAAGTCAAACACAGGAGACATTTTAAAAACAAAAGACCTGAAGCTTTTTAAGGCATGAACACTAAACGCTCCACCCCTGAAACACCTGTAATGTCAATCTGTGAAAAAGATAGAACCAAGACTTGATATCGAGGGAAAAAAAGTTGACTAAACCTTTTTTTCCCTCGATATCAAGTCTTGGATGGAATATTGTGGCAACATCTGAGACTCACAGCCTGCTGGGCTTCATTCGATCACAACCATTTAAATTAGCTATCAATCCAAAACCATATTTAAAATGAATACATGTGTTTGTTTTCTTCATGCAATAATAAAATAAATATTCCTTGTCCTGAAAGAGTCACTGGTCCACAACAGTACCTGAAAACGTCAGCATCTGTCGGTCTACAGTGCAGTTTTTGCCATTGTGCCACAAACACTGTTGACTGGGGTAATTCTAGCACTGTGTCCACTATGTTTGCAGGGTCTGTCAGAGGCACGCACCCGTGAAATTTCCAACTGCCCATAAACTTTCTGGCAAAAATGCTGCCACCTTGTGGTGATGGTCTTTATTGCATTTTGCAGTGCGTTTACAAAAAGTACCTTTAAGGAGCTGGCCCGAGCAGAATGGGCTTCTATTGAAGATCATTAAGACCCCGCCCCCCACGATAAATTGCACATGCACATCAGGACTGATAGGCATCATACAGTCAATGTGTTCAAATGTGTGACATAAATTTGGCTGCACAGCCACTGTGGGAGAATTGCATCGATTTCCAGTGTTATTAGATTTAGCTTAAGCCCAATGAGAAATAAAACCCTGCAGATGAAATGCTTATAATACCCGTGCTCTCTCTCTCTCTCTCTCTCTCTCTCTCTATCTGATAACAGAATTGACTTTATCCATCTATCCGCCCTAACACTGCTAAGCTGGCTGACAGCGTCATTCAAACACACACACGTACACTGAAAGGGAGGCACCTACCAATAATGCCGAGGAACCGGTTTGTTGCTATGGAGCGTTTCTCCTCTTTCCCCTCCTCGGTGCTCTGGTTACGGTCTGCTCCGGGGGCTCCCGGCGTGCTGAACCACTCTAACCGAGCTGTTCCGGGTCCGTCCGCTGACCTGGGATACAGGGATGCAGGAGGGAGGCTACACCGGTGGACCGGGATGCACCGAGTCAGGCAGCATGGCCGCTGCTGCAGACAGACACCGGCTGAGGCTCACCCCCGCCCTTCCCTTCTCTCCGCGGCTGTACGTGATGACAGCGTCCCTCCTCCTCCTCCTCCTCCTCTTCCTCCTCTCTGTCTGTCTTTGTCCATCTCGCTCTACCGTGTCTCTCCTCCCTGCCTTTTGTCTGACTCTCCCTCAAATTAAACTTACTTTTCTGTCGTTATTGTTTTATGACAAGGGGTGTCAAACATACGGCCCAGTGCCATGCGGTGGGCCCCCATAGGGTCCAGTTCGGCCCACCGCATGGCACTGGTAATTGCGCGAGTTGTCATTAAAAATATTGCTCTTTATATCCAAGATTCAAGGTTTACATTTTTTTTATATTTTTTTTACAAAAATTTTACATGGATAGATTCAAGGATTAAAAAAAATCTACAAAAATCTACATGGATACTGGATCATTTAGTGTACGATTTATAATTATTTGGTGCATGAACTTAAAAAACCATTCATTTAATTGTCTTTAGGAAATTCTAAAATGATGTAAATTGTGTCTAATTTTTTATATATATTTTTTAAATTATATTTTACACGTTTAACACAGAATAGCTGCAAACTAGAAAGGGCACCACGAGTACATGTCTGTGCAAATCACTCGAAAGTTCTTTATTTTCATAGTGAATAAAACATGTAGCAGCTTAAAAGCTTAAAAATAGCCACTAAAAATCCCAATTTAAATTTCACTGAAGTCAATCTAAAGATCGAGGGTACTGGCAAAAAGCAGTGTTGGCAAAGAAGCATGATTTCTTTATTTACTTCGAAATGTAGTAAATATGAAAAACGTTACTATTCTTAGACAAATCTAAGATTTTTTTTTTCTGAAAAACGTCTGTAAAAGTGAATGAAAACTTTCACCACAAGGTGGTAGCATTTTAACAGAAAGTACCAGCCACTTAGCAAAGGATTACTTACAAAAGGCTGTGAGACCCATATGACGTCTATTAAAGTCCGACTTTTCTCTGAGGCTGAAAGCCTGCTCTACTGGATTATGTAACAGAATAATCCCAAGACACTGATTTTTAAAGCACATGTTTCCCACTTGTAAAGACAAAGACTTCTTACATTTGCATATATTGTGAGGGAAAACAATATTTACTTTAAAGTGTGCACAGTGCTGCACCGAGCAAACAAAAAATGGGACTTTATTGCATGTGCAGGGCATCACTGGACATCGTGTCACTTCAGCCACAGATCCTTGCAGCATAACAGGCTCACAGCTACAAATCAATATATTTGATAGCATGCAGACAATAGAAACATTATCTGTCTAGCTTGCTCATAAAAACATACACAACCATTTCTACTTACTACTTTGCTTTAATTTCCTGAAACATCTGATGTGCTCTGATGATCTGAAGTAACAAACTTTACTGAAGACTCTAATTTTTAAATAAGAGGCCCTGAAAAGGACTGAAGCAGCTGAGAAAAACGTTTTTTTATCACAACATTAATGATGTTCCATAGTTAGTTACATAGAGATCAGATTTTTTAATAGCAGAGGGAACTTAGGTTTTTCATTTAAACAGATTTAGTTACGTTTAAATACAGATGTAGATGATAATGTAGACCAAGAGGAAAACTATAGATGTTCTTCTTTCTGTATTTGTGTTTTTCTTTCACTTCCTGTACTCCATACACAGTACAGCTTACTGTCCTTTTAATGCAGTGTTATAACTCATGTTTGCAACATGAGTCTCAATAATAACTAAATATATAACTCACAAAAAGGTCTGCAACACTTAATTGCAAAGTGATTATTGTAAGAACCACGGCTTATAAATAAGTAATAGTGAATGATTATAATGGTAGAAGTAATAAATAATTCTGCTCAATCTTAATATTTGATGAAGCTGTGGTGGACACAGCTGTGGGAGTCAGTGAAGCAGGCTGGAGCTATAAAACCATTAAGAAAGCCTGAAACTAACTCACCAGGCACGCATTAGGAGGAATAATTAAGAACAGATGGCATCAACAAAAACATGAAGGCAGCATTAAATAAGAATAAAGACCCACACATGAACCCAAAAACTGAAATTTAACAAACTGAGGTTTTGAGTAAACAACAGACCCGTTAGAATGATGGAGCAAAATTTAATCCAGTCAAAGAAGTAGAAATAAAATGAAATATTAACTAAGGATCAACATTAGTTAACACCAGTAAAATTAATAAAACTCTCCAACAACAATAAATGAAATAAATAGAAATGACATGAAATGCAAATTAAGACCAGGAACAACAACTGAAAAGGTTAAACTGTGCTTTTAAAATGAAATGCCTCTAATATTGGAAAACGCCTAACATGAGTCAGTAGGTTATTCCAGCAACTTGTAGCATAAACAGGCAAAAACATGTTGATCAGTGTGGGATCAGAAGACCTGTTCCTGAAAGGTTGAGCTGGTTTCATAGTTCTGAGAGATATCTAAATCCAGTACTTTGCAGGACCTTAACAAAAATAAAAACTTATAAACGAGCCCTAAAAGTAACTGTGTTGCCCTCGGCTCAGGTGTTATAGGGTCCCGTTTAATTGTTTCAAACTAAGACACAGGTCCTGAAAATGTCCTTTTTACTTCAAGCAGAGAACATCAGCTAGATTCATAAATTAGCCAAGACATCATACAGTACTGCCCCATGTTAAGTTATTTGTACTTTGTTTATGTGGACCAATAAGAAACAATGATTTTGGATGACCGTAAAACTATGTCAGTTTTTTTTTTTAATGACTTAAAGATATGTGTTGATGTAATATTTTTAAATTGACCAACTTCATTTTCTGTTTTGGTCTGAAAAGTTCAGTTTGACTGTAGTTTTCTGTTGTGTTTATAGGACATGAATTTCCAATCTAGTGTCCACTTTAGGCAAACTATAAGTTTGAAGATATGAGGGAAACTCAGAATTTAACGTGTTCCTAAATACAGTTAGTACTGGCAGAGAAGATGTGGCAAGTTTTCCATGGCTCTAACCCACATATACTCTGCTGCTCAACCCACAAATGTATTGAGGACATGTGTATTTATAATGCTAAGTTTATTAGGAGAGGTGGGGAGACAATGTGCACTGTCACAATGACAGGGGAGTTAAAAACAACATTAAATAAAACTTTTAAATAACAACTGAATCCCAAACCAGTAAATATACCTGACAGTGATTCATACAGTGGGCTGGGGCCCCCTGTTGTGCTGTGAAGCTACTGCAGTTTTGCTTATTTGTATAAAAACTGAATTAAAAATGGTAAAAGCAGCTGATTAGTTTGCGATGTGACTCATTACTCTGATCTCAGTTTACCTGTCTTGTATTGAAGTGTCCCAGTGTCAGGTAGGTCCCACATTAGCCTTTATGTAGGACTAAATTGTTTTTGTTTGTTTTTTCTCTGGAGGTTTGGTTGGAGTTTGGTGAATGATATCGTGGGATCTGATCTCTAACTTCTGTTCTGTTTCCTTTGATGTAAAAGGCTTTTATTGTGCTGAACAGATAAAGAGCCCCCCCCTTTCTCTGGGTGGGTTGGTGTTGCTGAGAGCAGCTGTGAGGCAGACTGCCCCACCCTTTACTCTCAGGCCAAGTCACCCCCTCATTAACACGGTTAGTGACCTATAGGAAACATGAGCCAATAATAATATGGTTGGATTAATGAAGGTTTTTTATGTTCTCAGATTAAAATGACAGGTGATGTTTGTGTTTCTTTCAAATGGTGCATTTCCTGTATAGATGGCATGTATAAGCAAGTAGACTGCATGCATGCTGAACTGTGAAAAGAAAAAGCTTGTTTGATGAAGTGACTTGGGCTTTGTTGTGACAGGTGTGCTTTGTAGCACCTGTTCTGTGCTCCACAACAGCCCAGCTGTGGACCAGGTTATGTTCAACATAAGAGATAATGCCCAATGCACACATGGGTATTCACAGACGCGGACTAAAGCTTTCTTGGCTGCTGCCTCAAAGCACACTGTGCGCTGTCTATCTTGCGTGCTGCACAATATCGTTTATTACTTAGTAAATACTGATATCTATGACTAGCTAGTTTATTGTGATGGTGCTTTGTTTTCTCTATTATTATGTTGCTCTTTGTTGTTTGCTGTCTCCTCTGTTTGTTTGTTTGTTTGTTTTTTTTTTTCTCCATACAGGTGACCCAGGAGTTTTTTTTTTTTTTTTTTTTTTTTTGTCTCTCTTCCCCCCCCTTCTCACCGTCTCTTCTCCCCTTGGGTTTTCTTTCTTTCTCTCCCCCTCTCTCTCTCATTCATTCCCCCTGTCCTATTTATTAAAAAAAAAAAAAAAAAAAAAAAAAAAAAAAAATGACAAAGGATGAACTGAAGCTCTGCCATCACGTAATGTCGCATACTGCTGTTTCTGATGTCATTTAAAAAAAAAAAAAAAAAAAAAAAAAAAAAAAAGAGATAATGCCCAATCAGGCCTCTGGAAATTAGCGGCATAATTCCTGGAAGATCCCTCAGACCTCTGTGTGTCGGTAATAGGAGAAACTAGTTTTTTTTAACAGCGTCTGAAGTTATTCCTTAATGAGCATCAGTAAGACAAAACTATTAGAAACTTCTGCTTTACACTGCAAATTTAAAAAAACATTTTATTTTTCAATAAGCAGCCTTTTGTGATCTAAAACAGGACACCAGTTTGTACATGTTGAATCACATCTAATAGTCTCACCTCACATTTGAATTCTGATTATTTTTCACTGTCAGACCATAACATGCCAACCAGGACCTAACATTCATTTAATAAAATTGCAGACCTGTGATACTTAGACTTCTGTTAACTTACACAGTATTTGTTCCACACAAGCTTCAAGCTAAGTAAAAATAAAGGACAGAAACTAAACGCCTTTGAAACAGCCTCTCTCTCACACACACCTGATTTGTAGTGAAAAGGCTGTAAAAGATGCTCAGAGTTGCCACACACATTTGATTTAAAACAGAGAAAGGTAAATTCTAAATAAAAGAAGACAAAAGAACATTAATACAGCCACCAACATCTACATTCTGCATGCCGAATGTGGGCAGCATGGTGGTGTAGTAGCAAGCCTCACAGCAGTCCTGAGTTCGGCTCCACCATCTGGTTAGAAACGTTCTGTTTAAAGTGTGCATGTTCTGGGTCTACTGGTTGTGTTGTCCTCTGTAGATCTTCTTGCTCTTTACTTAAACCAGCTGTAGATGGTTGTACTCATAAATTTATGCACTGTTAGTCAGTTTTTTAAAATGTAATCTCCTACTTTGTAATTGTGAAATCAGGCTCATTTACATTGAATGTATTTTTCTTGGCACTATGTTCAATTATCAAAGTGAGTAAATTGCGAATTCAAAGTTACAGATTAGGAGTTCAGAGGTTTAGACCTGATTTTGAGTTTGAAGTAAATACAAATAAGTTCTACAAAAAATACATGAAACAGAACTGCCCACTTAAAATGCTGACATTGTTTCTGACAAGCAACATAAACAAAATATTAATTTTTAAATTTAGAGAAATACAAAACAGGGAAAGTGTAACCAATTGTCACATTGGAGACGGAACAGTTTTTTGTTTGAAGAATGACTTAGTAGTTGAAAATATTATGTAAATCTACCAAACAGATTCATCAGCAAGAGTGCAAATTGCAGTTACAATGCACAGAAAAACGTATTTCCCCCTTTCTGATTTCTTAGTTTTTGGGTTTTTGTTTTTTTGTGGGGGATATTTGTCACACTTAACTGTTTCAGATCATTAAAAAAATATTAGAAAAAGATAGAGTAAATAAAGAATACCATGTAGCTACAATAGGTGAAACATGACCTAGAACTTCATTAGGACAACATGGAAAAACAATGGGATACTCGTAAAAGCAGTTTAATGTGTGGAACTGATGGACAGAACTTGCAGGTGAAACTTAGGTTAGCTGACAAAATGAAGCAGACGACTGAGAGTGAAGCTCAACAGCAGGATAAAGGGGTTCGTTAAAGGCTGTTTTGTAGCTATGAAGGAGGATGCAGCTGTCATTAGAAACCCTGTAGAAGGACAGCGTGCCAGCTGAACAATCCACATACACACCCACCCGACTGGAGCGCCATCCAGCTGAAGGCACGTCTACTTTCTTGTTACGGTGCAGAATGTAAAAACCATCATCAGAGAAAACCAGACACCAGGATTTGTCATCGTATCCCATCTTAAACTCATTTTTCTTTCCTTCTGTGCCTCTTCTTCTGATTGTAATCCCAACGCATAGAAAGCCAAACACTTCCACCTCCCAGTAGCAGCGCCCATTGAGGCTCTGCTCACACAGCACCTGCTGTTTTTTGGAATCAGGATGTGGATGGTCAACTTCCATCCAGGTCACCTTTCTATTCCCATCAGAGAAAAGCAGGTTTGTGTGTGCTGTGTTGGAGTCCAGAGTGAGTTCACAGGCATCTGGAAATAAGAAAACACTTCATTGCAACAACAAAAAGAAGCCATGCCACTTTGAACAATGATCTGTTACTAGATCATAATTTCATTGATTTGTTACTTATTGCCACCAAAAATAACTGAAGTGCTTACATTTCTTGAAGCTTGGTTTCATTCTGTGACTTCCACCGTGTTCAACACTGTGGAGAAAAGTATCTCAGATTTAATTATGTTTCTTAATGAAGTTTTAAAAAATTACTTAAAAAAAATTCCATTACCTGAGTTTGCTCAGCTTGTATCGAGGATCATTCTTCAGCTTAGACAGCTGCTTCTCTCCAGAGTCTCCTGGGTGGTTGTAGCTCAGATCCAACTCTATCAGATGAAACGGGTTGAGCTGTAGAGCTGAAGCCAGATATGCACAGCCTGTCGCTGTGACCAGACAACCGGATAACCTGATAAAACAGACACTTTTTCAGTTGAAATAATTCCAGTAGTACATTTTGTTCTTGCTTACCAAACAAAGCAAGTTATGTGCCTAAACTGATGATTGCAACAGCTGACTATGATTGTTAACTTATTATTGACCTTCTGACCACACATAATAATACCAAACAACCCCCGTCAACCAACCCATGTAACATCACTGTGTGAAAAAGTAATATGCCAATGTTAATGGGCTAGTTCAGATGTTCCTTTCTTTTTCCACTGGTGGGTTGCCACTCTGGTATCAAACCAAGATGGTGACTCCTGAGTGTCAGAAGTGTACAGTGTTAAAGAAAATGCTTTGTCAATCTAAGTATACTATCTGACTTATTATTGATAAAGACCTCACTGAAATCAGAGCAAGAACTATCATTTTTATTATACAGAGTCACATTTCTAGCAGTTTTCTTTTCAGCTTAAATCTGGCTAAAGGAGGTCCATTACTAGTGTCTTTTGGTGTACTTTATGTGTTACTACCTGAGTATCTCCAGCCTGCAGCACTGACTTGATAGTCCATCACAGAGTAACTTCAACCCTGAATCTTTCAGGTCATTGTCACTGAGGTCTAGATCTCTCAGGGATGAGCAGTAGAACTTGAGAGCAAAAGCCAAATGCTCAGCTGACACCGAGGTCACTTTGCAATCTGCTAACCTGTGGGTGGGTGTTTAAGTGTTAGTATAAAGAGAACAAAGCTGTTTCATTCTGTAGACAAATAAAGAAAAAATTAAAGGTTTTAAAAAGTGTTATGAGACAGAAGTTTTGAAACCTTTATTTTTACATTTTGGCCATTCTCATCTTTTTGTTGTAAAGTATTGAGTAGATAATGTCAGCTGATTTAGCTGGATGATCTTGGCCTTCTTTGAGCAGAATGTTTTATTATTTTATCAAATAATCCTATCTTGTTTTATTCAACTTGGGATAAAAAAAAAGTAACAATTAAGACCATAAAGTCATCAGGGAAGTGGTTGCTGTGGTCATAAATTAAATCCATGCCATGACAAAGGTTTAAGGATGACACTTGATCAGCTTGATCAAGAACAGTTCCTTTCCAGCAAACCCTGACCTTACACAATCTGATTGACAGAAAAGTATATTTAACATGTTGTTATTCAACATGAAAGCAAATTATTGCTGCAAACTTACATAGCTTTTCTACTCTTCCTCACAGCCGGTATCAGCCTCCGTCTGCCCTCATCTGATGTGTTGTAACTCTTTAAGTCCAAGACCTCCAGATCATTCTTTGATACCTGTAGCATGTAGGCCAGTGCAGAGCAGTGCAGGGGAGTCAACTCTGTTTTTGAACGATCTGACAGTGCGAGATATTCCTGAATCTCATCTTTGACTTTGTGATCTCTCATCTCGATCATAGTCTGGAAAAGGTTGATGCAGCTGTCTGGAGAGAGGTTCTTCCTTCTGATAGACTTGAGGTAAGTCAAGATTTTCTTGTCAGTATCTTGGCTTTGATCTGGTGAAGGCAGCAGACCATGAAGGACTCTCCGGTTGGGTTCAACTAGGAGGCCAAGAAGGAATCTCAGGAAGAAGTCCAGGTGGCCATTTTTCTTCTTCTCCAGCACTTTGTCAACTGTCACCTTTACAAGATCAAGTAACGTATGGTCTTTGTCCTCCAAAATGAGGAAGTTTTTAAGTTCTGTAGTATTATTGTTAATAAAACAGTCATAGACAAAGAGAGCTGCAAAGAACTCCTGTACGGTCAGATGCACAAAGCAAAAGACCCTTTTGTTGGAAAAGAGTTGTTCTTCCAAATGGACTGTGGTGCAAAATCCAGAGTAGATGGATGCTTCTTTAATGTCAATGCCAAAGTCTTCCAGGTCTTCCTCATAGAAGATGAGGTTGTTCTTCAGCAGCTGCTCAAATGCAAGCTTGCCGAGTTTCAGAAGAAATTCTTTGTGTGTCTTCAGAAGCTTTTCTTTGTTTGTCTCAACCTTCTTGTCATATTTTCTGCTTCTACGCTTTGTTTGTGCAAACAGGAAGTGTGACATCATCTCTGTCAGAGTTTGAGGAATTGCAGTTTCAACATCTCCTCCAAAGACTTCCTGGAATAACACTGCAGAAATCCAGCAGAAGATCGGGATCTGACACATGATGTCGAGACTCTGTGAAGACTGAATATGTTTAATGATCCTTTCAGCAAGACCAGGATCATGACTAAATCTCCTCCTGAAGTATTCAGCTTTTTGAGGATCATTGAAACCTCTTATCTCTGTCACCATGTCAACATGTTCTGCAGGGATCTGATTGGCTGCTGCTGGACGGGAAGTAATCCAGAGGTTTGCATCAGGAAGAAGGTTACCCTGGATGATGTTTGCTAGGAGATCCCTCACAGGTGCTGCTTCCTTGACAGATGTTATAGTCTTAATGCCTTCAAAGTCCAGATGAAACCTGCTTTCATCCAGACCGTCCAGGATCAGAACAATCTTGGTTTTGGTATAGTCCACTGAATCTTTGAGTTCTGACAGTGTGGGGTGAAATAAAGTTAGGAGCTCATGTAGGCTTTTTTCACCTGAAATCAAATTCAGCTCTCTGAAAGCAAGACTGAAAACAAAGTCAAGATCTTGGTTTTGCTTCTCTTCGGCCCAGTCAAGAATGAATTTCTGCACAGCCAGAGACTTCCCAATGCCTGCAACGCCCTTCGTCACAACTGTTCTGTGGGGTTTGGTTTGGACAGAAAACGATTTGAATATGTGACTGAGGTTTACTGAACAGTCATTGGATGATTGCGTTTTCCATTTACTTTTGAATTGATGCTCTTCATTTAGTCTTCCACTCTCTCCGGTGGTGATGAACAACATTGTGTAGATGTTCTGGAGTAGATTTTCTTGGTCACCATTACCTTCAAATGTCAGAGCAAATTTCTTTTTCACTGCCTTTTTCAAATTTTCCTTTACTTTGACAGGGAGGATGTTCCCTGGAATCAAACAGAGCAATGTTTTCAGATTTGTAAACAGGAATTTATTACATTTTGTTTAATAAATAAAAGCTGCGTTGGGCAAAATTGTTAAAATTTGGCATCTACCTTTGGCATCCTAAATTTAGATGAAAACTGGAGTCTTAAAGTGTTTTCACACCTATGTTGTTTAGTTCATATAAGTACAACTCTGCTCATTTTCCCCTTTGGTAAAGTTTGTTTGTGCGGGTGTGAACAACAAGTATGATAATCACACTTGAGGAGAAGGTCTTGGTTTGGTTCCAAAGTCCAGATTGGTGCAGTTTGTTTAAAGTGTGAAAAGTGATCCAGCTTCGATTCAACCTAACTACCAGGTGTATTTTCCAAGTGTGAGCTAAACACCTTCCTGTAACTACTTATTCTTTGCATTCTGGACATTGACAGCATTTTAATCCTTGGTGATTTTAATATTCGTGTTTTTTTGTCACCAAAAACAACTTTTGGATCTTATTAATTCCTTTAATCTCATTCTGATCAGTAAAGACTCCCACCCATGAGCGTGGACAAACCTTGGACCTAGTTTTATTCTGCGGTCTGCAGCTATAGGATATTCAAATTTGTAACCTTAACCTTTCGGATCATATGCCTGTTTTATTCAAAATTTCTGTCCCATACTTCTTAGTTAAGCCTCCTCTTCCTGTCCGCCAATACCGCATCATTACACCAGTTACTGCGGAGCAATTCTCTGCTGCTTATCAGAATTCTGGTCTCCCTATCATGGACAATTGCTCCTTTAAGCAAAATGTTGATCATTTGCTTACCATGTTTAATGTCACCTGTACAAATGTCCTAGATATGGCTGCTCCTTTTAGAAAAACTAAACGCTCTAGACCTAAAACTGATCCCTGGCTAAACAAGGACACCCGGGCCATTAGAAGGACCTGTAGAAAGACCGAAAGAAAATGGAAAAAGACAAACTTCAGATTTCCTTTGCTATGTTAAGAGATGCTCTGTCTCTTTATCAAGATGCTGTGCATAAAGCAAAAACTACCTATCCAATAGTACCTATCGGATATTATCAGCAAACACAGCTACAGCCCTTGTATCTTATTCAATACTAATCACTCTGTTATCAACCCTCCATCCACCTCTCAATTACTAGGGTCCCTTGGTACCTGTGAAAACTTTTTACGTTTTTTTGTTGATAAGGTGGATACTATTAGGTCTTATTTCATTCCTCCGCCCTATGATCCCTCTGTTCCCTTGTTTTCCTCAGTTGTGTTTGATCACTTCGAGCCGATTTCTCTGAACTCTCTGGCTGAACTAGTCTCCTGTCTTAAGGACTCTATGTGTTACCTTGACACTATCTCCTCTAGTCTTTTTAAAGAAGTCTTTGACACTATTGGCCCTCATGTTTTAACTGTTATCAACACCTCTCTTTTTACGGGAGGAGTTCCACTTGATCTTAGACATACTATTGTCCACCCAAGACTAACCTTGATGCAACTGTTATTTCAAATTTTAGACCAATCCCTAAACTTTCTTTTCTGTCTAAAATTTTAGAAAAATTTGCTTTTATTCAGCTCCAGGCCTTTCTGGAGACTAATGCCATCTTAGAATCATTTCAGTCTGGTTTTAAAGCACCACATACCACTGAAATTGTGCTTTTAACAGTTCTTAATGGTCTTTTATGACTACCGATTCTGGTAATCACATCATTTTAGTGCTTTTAGATTTTGAGTGCGGCATTTGATACAGTGGATCATGGGATTCTGCTATCGAGATTGGAAAACTGTGTGGGCATTAAGGGTACTGCACTTAAATGGTTCAGATCCTACTTAACTGATTGGAGTTTTAAAGTTTTACTTGACTGACTTGATGACATTAAATCATGGTTCTTTTTGAATATTTTGCATATAAATGATTAAAAAACTGAGATTATACTATTCGGACCCTCTGACCTCCGTTTTTCCCTTAATGTTGACCTTGGTCCACTGGAAAAGTTCAGAATGCCGTTTGCTAAAAATTTAGGAGTGTTTCTCGATAGCTCTTTCTCATTTGAGAAACAAATAAATTCTGTTATTAAAACCAGCTTTTTCCAGTTGAGAGCCATTGCAAAAAACAAGACCATGTTGTCATCTGCCGATTTCGAGAGAGTGATTCATGCATTTGTTTCATCTAGGCTTGACTATTGCAATAGTCTCTATTTTGGTATTAACCAGGTCCTACTCTCTCGTTTGCAGCTAGTTCAGAATGCGGCGGCCCTACTCCTAACAGTCACTCGCCATTTTGAACATATCACTCTAATCCTGGCACGTTTAAACTGGTTACCAGTACGTCGTAGAATCAAAATCAAGATTTTGTTGTTTGTTTTTAAATCTCTGAATGGATTAGCTCCATCTTATCTCTTGGACCTTTTAACTAATACTTTTAACTTTTTAACTTTAAATAATACTCCAAGCAGAGTTCTTAAGTCGGCAGATAAGTTGCTTCTGGATATCCCCAGAACCAGACAGAAAGACAGATATGACTGAGCTTTTGCGGTTGCTGCCCCCAAGCTCTGGAACAGTCTGCCCCTTAACATTAGGTCTTCACCAACGCTTGACATCTTTAAAACCCGCTTGAAAACGCACTTGTATTTTCTAGCCTTCAATTGTGACTAGTCTTCCATTGTATTTTCTATGAATGTTCACCATTTTCATTATGTACAGCACTTTGGTTCAACCCGTGTTGTTTTTAAATGTGCTCATGAATGCATTTGATTTGATTGAAATTTGAAGTTTTATAACTTGTCAACTAAGTCAGGCCAGAGTAAAAGAACTATAGATGCAAAAACAACCTTAGGTCAGAAGCTATACACATAGTAAAATGGTAAATGGCCTGTATTCATATAGCGCTTTACTAGTCCCTAAGGACTAGACCCCGCTTTACACATCCAGTCATCCACCCATTCACACACACATTCACACACTGGTGATGGCAAGCTACTTCTCTCTATGTCAAAAGAACATGTCACACAACAAGAAAAGGTTATCAGTATAAATGCAGTTTAGCTGGTGTAAGATTGCTGCAATCACTTTTATTTCCAAGGAGAAATGGTGCACACATATCAAAGATCCCAGTGACAGTAGCATTTACCTGTGGAAGCTTACCTGTGCTTTCAACATTCTTAAGGTGGCATTTCTCAATACAACCCAGGCAGAGATTTTCTGCATGTGAGCCAGATTGATCCCAGTTTGAGCTCACACACTGTTTGCATAACCAGTGTCCACACTTGAAGTGGACTGGATCCCTCAAAACCTTCTTACACATTAGACAGCTGTTTGGATCCACATTGGGATAACTGTAGGAAAAACAATACAAAGCCTTCATTTATATTCATGAGCAGTTTATATGATAACATAAGCAAAACGATTTTCTCAGAGGCCAAATTCTTAAATAACATTTTTAAAACGCTTCTTCACTCTGTTAAGGTGAGGTTATGCCCTGTTAACATCTTGTCCTCACCTGTGCTGATGTTTTGCCAAATATCACTGCTAAATATAATCATGAACAAAAACTTTAGGTCAGGTAAAATTCAAGGACGATGCAGCACAGGTTAGGTTTGTAAAGTTGCATCTGAATAAACCACAAGAGTTCTGGAAAAACATCCTTTGAACAAATGAGACCAAAGTAAAGACATTTGTCCATGATGCACAGCAACACGTTTGATGGAAACGTCTGTTTACCAAAGTATTCTAGAAACAAATGTGAGGCCATTTGTCTGACAGTTAAATATTGGCAGAAATTGTTTAATGAAACAGAACCTGTCATGTTATTAATTATACACGTGTCCACTGTATGATTCCCATCCCTGGTGCTTCCCAACTTCTGGACATACATATTTGAAAATTACAAACTTTAGCTTTTCCCTTACTGTGCAAAGAATACTGTGACAGAGGGGTGTGCTTTTCATGTGATCCGTTACAAGTCTAGTCTGGTTGGTCTCACAACTACTCTCCCAGATCTGGTTCTGGGTGTAGATGGAAGTTCTGAAGAAACTGTCACTGGAATGTCTGTGGAGCACTGCTCCCCGGATCCTGCCAATTCTGGCTCCCCACTATCACTCTGTTTGGTCTGGAGGGCGTTTCATGGGAACAAGATGCCGAGGGTTCCGCCTAATTGTCCCACGAGGTCCCTCCACGAGATATGATTGTGGTGTGGTGTGGCTGTCAATAATGGCGCCACTGGCTCTCTGGTCTGTGATCCACACTTCTTGCCATGGAGTGAGCCTGTCGAGGGTACGTGCGCGATGACGAAGGTTGTATGACCGCCTTGAGGCGACTTTTGTCGAGATTTGGCACTATATAAATAAAACTGAATTGAATTGAAATTGAATGACTGTGCCTCTTTAGTCCTACTCTCCTTCTTTCTCCGGGCGACAACCACACTATCAGGATGTGCAGGGTCAAGCAGAGATAGCAGTATTGGCACTGTGGTGCAAAGCTGTCTCCCCATCAAGAGTTGGGCTGGACTAGCCATTCTGTAGTGGGATGGCTCTGTAAGCGAGTAGAGTCAATTGTGGATCAGCAGCTTTCTGTAATAGGTTCATGACAGTCTTAACTGCCCGTTCGGCTTCGCCGTTGCTTTGGGGATATTTCAGGCTGCTCGTGATGTGACGAAAGCCATACACTTTTGCAAAATTTCCACAGCAGACTCAGCAGCAGCTCATGGTTTGTTTCCATTTGAAAGTGTATGCCAATAAGAAAGCTGCGGAACCTCCCACAAGCCCAGGTCAGACCTAAAGCCTCCTTTTTAACCTGAGCGTATCTCTGTTCTGTTGCAGTGAGGGAACGTGATGCATAGGCAACGGGTCTCCACTCCTCATCCCATCTTTGAAGCTGCACACCCCCTAAGCCATACGATGCCCCTTTCTTGCTGTCTTCTCAGAACCCACGTGTTTTAGCTTGATGACTATCAGTCTGGAGAGGTTTGATTCTAGCAGGCTTACGACTAATTTTGTGCACTCTATCTATGGACTTAGCATCGATAGCCTCAGCTCTGGAGTCACCTCGTAAGGAGGATTGTTGTTGCTTTACCTCTTCACTTTGCCTCGTCATCTTGATAGCTTTCTGCAGGGTCAAATCTGGGTCAAGCTGCATGCGTTCTGACAGCCGTTTGTCCGTGAGACCGACAACGAGCCTGTCGCGTATCAGTTCATCATGTAGCCCTCCACAGTTGCAGTGTTCTGCTAGTACATACAGTGCAGTCACAAAAGCATCCACCATCTCATTTTCTCCCTGTCAGCGCATGTTGAATTTGGAAAATTCATAGATCACATTTTTTTTCACAATGAAAAAAGCCTGGAATCCATCACGTACCCCCACGTACGTTGTCCTTTGCTCAGCTGTTAAACTCAGACTGCTGCTGTGCCAAAGTAGGTATCCCCAACAGAATTTGTTTCCCCTGCGTCGGGAGCACACAGGAAGTACTGATGCTTTACTTTTGTGAAAAAGTTAACAATTATTATTTGTTACATTACCATTCAGTTTGAGGGTTACAACAGAGAATTGTATATATTTATTGTTCTCACGTGGTGACGGGATTATTTTAACACAAGAACATTTTGCCTGATAATTGTTTTTATCCTCCTGTAACTTTACTGTATAAAGAGCTAAATCCTCCAAAGTTTCTGGAGTAATACCTCATAATAAGAAGTGTTTGTGTACTACAAATCAGGAATGTGGGATACTGTTTGTCCATGATTTACACAGGAGGGACAAATTGTGGCAGGATCATCCTGATATTATTTGTATCCCACTATAACTTTCCCGTATAAAGAGGTAACATCTCAAAAATTTCAGGAGTAGTTAGTCATTATAAGAAGTGTTTGTAAAGTAAAAATCAACACTCTGGGATACTGTTTGTCCTTGATTTGGACAGCGCAGCGTTTGCTCCCGACGCAGAGGAAACAAATTACAAACTACTTTGGCATGACACCAGCGTTCTCTGTGCACTTTCATCCGCCATATTCTCCCTCTCATTTTCCACAAGCTCCACAAGATACAGGTTCATTCAGTCGAGGTTGCATGGATCAGTACAGGACTTCTGACACCATGCCGTGCTATTAATTATATGCGGGTCCACTGTATGATCCATAACCAACTCTTTATTCTTCCGTTCTTCTCTGTTCCACATAACATTCCATTTTTGTTCAAACCCACCGGTCTCGCCCTCTAGCTGCCATCAGGCCTAACTACACTGACTGGCTCTATTAACATCTACTGTGCAATGCAATTACACCACAGAACCATGATCTCAAACACAAAAGCAAATCTGCAACAGAAAGGCTGAAAGGAAATAATTAAGGTGTTGCAATGGTCAGTTGTCAAACTCGAGACCTAAACCTGATTGAAATCCTGTACTAACGTAAAGAGAGCTGTGGATAAATGAGTGCTCACAAACCTCAATGAAATCAAGAAATGCAGTAATGATCAGATATTTTGTGTGGTAAAACTGATGTCATTTCTGATGTCATACCACAAGGCAACAGTATCTATTTTGTAGGGACGAAGGCATGATCTCTATGGTAGGAAGGTGAAAAAAGATATAGCCTGGTGTGCTGTACATTCTACTTGCCTAAAGTAAAGGAAAATTAATAGAGGTATGTTGCAGGGGCTTAAATGACTCATTCTGCAGAAGTACAGAGACAAACAGTGCCAGGAGCAAAATTCCAAGCTTAAGTGCATTGTAGAAAACGATATGTTTGAAGCTGATAGAAAATGTCAACAGTAAGTGGCACACCTTCCAGCTGTATATCTGAAACCAAGCCGGATGTAAGAAAGGTAATGTTATTGCTCACAATAGCAGGGCCTCAGATTATTGAAGTGTTCAACACATTCATATGCAGCAAACCAGATTAGGATGAAGGGAAGTTTGATAAAGTTATCTCGAAGTTTGATGCCCATTGTCCTCCTAAATATACTAAAACATCTAAGATATAAATTTTTCACTTACAAATTCAATACCAATGTGAGTCTTTTGAAACCTTTCTGATAAACCTGAAGCTCATGTACAACTTTGCTACACTAAGTGAGTCTACGCTATTAACATTGGGGACAAACATTCAGAAAAAAAGCTTCTGAGGGAAATCAACATGGCATTGAAAAGATTATTAAAGCATGTGAGTTTTCACATCAGTATGTCAAGACATTCAGCGAAATGGCCACAAATGCCGTCAGTGACATCTCTACTGCGGGAGCAGGTCCCAGCCAAAGAGGGAGATGCACACATGCAGTCTGAAAAAAGGATCTTTGACTGACTTGTCACAAAGAAACTAGAAATTGGTGCATTAATATGAACACTGAAAGAGATATCCTGGTAAAAAAAAAAAAAAAAAAAAGACTCCAATATTCCTTAGAGTTACAAAAAAACAACTCAATCACTTCTAATCCTACCCTTCAGTATTTTTAAGAAACTGAGAGAAGATTTAGCAGAAATGAGAATTACCTGAGCTGCTGGTGAGTGGATTCATCGCTCTGCACAGAAACGGAACTTTCAGATGTGAACTCCGTTGCACTCTGTAAACTATAAAGATATATATATTTAGTGTAAAAACTTTATAAGCATTCACTGAGCAGTCAACGCTTTGCTCAACTATTGAAACTTTTTATGGAAATGCACTTTTTATCTATACACTGTGGTTTATTGTAACAGAAAGAGATCAGTAAGATATTTTATATTAGTAAGAACAATGTTTACTGTTTCCATTTTGATTCCTCATCTCTAAAGACGAGAGGTTCAATCCTGGATCGATCACTCTTAATGGAGACACATCTGGGACCCGTGGACCCGGCAACACTTTTCTGTGAACTAAGACGAAAGTTTATTTAACACTTTATTGATGTCGAGAGAAGTCACCTACACAAAAAATTTACACATTTAATGCAAAAACTGCAGGGGAAATCCTGAGACCACTCAACTGCACTAAAAAAATTTTTTTTTCACAAATCAAATATGCCGTCAGCAAAACACACAGGATACACATCACACATACAGTAAAAGACACCCTAAACAAGTAAAACATCAGGATTTCCATTAAATGTATTTAAACATTTTACAACCCTGTTTATTAAATTGATAACACAACATATAAATTGTAAATATAAACAGAATCCAGTGACATACATTGGAATAATTGGAAATAGCACAAAGACGACACATCAAACATTGAAACTAGGAAAATGTATTTATTTATTGAACAAAGTAGGCTACTTTTTAAATTGAATGCCAGCAGCGCATTTCAATAAGATGAAACAGGGGTGTGTTTACTGCTGTAATACATCGTCTTTCTCTAAGAGACTGATGACACTAAGTGTTGGAAAACATTATTCTTTAAATTCCCCGGCACAATCTTTGAAGTCCCGAACCCCAACTTTACTTCTGAAGAATGTCTTGCAAATCATTTGATTTTGCATTTATTTACATTTTACACTCTTTCCCTCTGCTTTGGAAACATGGCTACATGTGATGATTTATGAATAGTTGAGTAATACCTGGCTGATGGCTCACAAGGTTCAGAAGCTGTTGTTGAAAGCTTCCTCTTCTTCTCCTCAGACATATCTGAACAGGCACCTGCTGCAGAAAAATGCATCCTTGAAATACTAATTTAATAACACAATCCTTCCTCATTGGGTTTTGAGTCATTATGAGACATTATAAGTCCAAGTTCACTGAGAAACTATCATGTTTGTATTGAAATAAGGGGTTCAACATAACCAGTGGCCTGTAGTATGAAGCAGGAGTTTAGCTTATCCAGGACTTCAGGATGAACCCTGGGTTAACCCTGCGACCCAGCTCACTTGCTGTGTATCATCCAAAGCAGGTCAAGTTTCAGATTAGAGACTAACAGGTACTAAATCACCACCTACTGAACAATCAGTTCTCCAGAAAATAGTAAAAAGTAAGAAGTGAATCACCTTCACAGTACAGAAATCCAAGGTTATTCCTGAAGGTACCTGCATAAGTCAAAATCCAGCTTTGTTGTATAGGCCTCTATACATAGGTTACAGGATCCTGCCATCACTTCAGTCTTTACTGTTAAACCCTTAAACTGCACCATGTCTGCAGCTGAGAGAATAAAAGCTTTAACTGTCTGGAGCAAGTTATATCAAAATACCGGGTCTTCAAAAATTGTCAACAATGTTTTCACTGATTCTCTATTTTACAGCATGTATAAGTGTGATATAGATTATCTGATGTGGCAATACGTTTTATATGTTTTGTTTAGCCGTCCTTAAAGCCACTAAATGAAGTACAGATTTTGTTATAAGTATCTAATCTAATCTGAATCTAATCTATGTCAAACTGATGTTTTTTTTTTTTTTTTAGGCTTTTGAATTGTAAGCTTCAAGTTTCAAAGGATCCAGTTTATATTTCCAGAGCTCTGATGGGCATCTATCACCTTAGACATAAACAGCAGCACTGAGAGCAAGCTTGGTTATACAATTTTAATTAAAATGTTTGTTTTCCCATCATGTGCATTAAATCATCATATTAATGATTTTCTGCACCAACAGTGTTGGTTTTTAAGGTATTTACAAAGTTCTGATCAGAATTTTATCATCATCATGTAATGTCTCTAATAAAATGTTACACTCATAGGGATCACTTTGCGCAGTGGAAGAGTCATATGACCCATGAAACGGCTCTTTTACATTGATGCTGCCAAGACCACCCTGTTCTTGTGAACGTGTAGGGCCGGCATGGGGAATTCCAGGCCTCAAGGGCTGGTGTCCTGTAGGTTTTAGATGTGACCTTGATCCAACACATCTTATTTAAATTGCTAAATTATCTCTTCAATATGTCTTGAAGTTCTCCAGAAACCTGTTAATGAAGAGGGTGATATCTAAATCTGCAAGACACCGGCCCTTGAGGGCTGGAGTTTCCCAGCCCTGGCGTAGGGGAAACCCAAATTAATGTCTGAACTTGTTAACCAGCTTCATGTGACGGTTTATCCTGATCGCCAGCTCAGTCTGGCAGTAGCAGACTTTGTGGATTGACAAAAAGGACCCAAAATGCAGACTCCAAGGAAGAGAGAAAAAAATTTGAATGCTAACAAAAACCAAGCCGTTTAATGAGGCTGGTAAAATAAGGTACAAACAAAGGGCAAGGCAAACTGAAGCAAAACTGACATTAACCTAAACTGGGAGAACTAAACAAACAAGAAGAAAAACCTAGACATGAAACTTGGAAACATGGCGTGGAAAACATGACGTGAACAATAGATGACCTGACAAAGAATGAACACACAGTCTAAATACACACAAGGATGATTAGGGGAAGTGGAAACACATGGGGAAACAGCGGACACAAGTCTGACATAACGACACAAAGGCTGTGTCCCAATTCAGAGACCGCACGCTTGAAGTACGCGCACTACGCGTACTACGTACGGTGCGTACTATAAGTACGAGAAGTGCGGAAGTGAGAGGCTTGTGAAATGGGACGGTCTAGCCTTCGTCGCACTGTTCAGGTTGCCTAGCAACCATGATACTAATCGCGAGAAACGTTACATACAGCTTTGTATGTAAGACCGGAAGACGATCAAAGCAGCCAAACGTGAGTACAGGGACAGGGTGGAGCAACAGTTTGACAACCCTCGGAGGATGTGGCAGGGACTAAACACGATCACAGACTTTAGAGGGAAAACCAGCACACCGCAGACCACGGCCTCTCTGTGTGAGGATCTAAACGTATTCTACGCTAGATTCGACACAGCGAACACCATGAGACCGGACAGTGTGCGCACCGCGGATGACGTCAGTGCGCACACTGTGTCTGAGGAGGATGTGCGGAAGTGCTTCAGGAAGGTGAACGCACGCAAAGCTACTGGTCCGGACGGGATTCCCGGCCGCGTCCTCAGGTCATGCGCGGCTCAGCTGGCTGGAGTGTTCACGCACATCTTCAACCTTTCCCTCTCTCTGTCTGTAGTCCCAGCCTGCTTCAAAATGGCCACCATCGTCCCTGTACCCAAATCCTCCACCATCTCCTCATTGAACGACTGGCGACCTGTAGCCCTGACCCCCATCGTAAGCAAATGCTTCGAGAAGCTGGTCAGGGACTTCATCTGCTCTGCACTACCCGACTCACTGGACCCTCTACAGTTTGCATACCGCCACAACAGGTCCACTGATGATGCCATAGCCCTGACACTACACACTGCCCTGTCACACCTGGAGAAGAGAGACACGTATGTGAGGATGCTGTTTGTAGATTACAGCTCAGCATTCAATACCATCGTTCCCTCGAAGCTGGACAGGAAACTGCAGGATCTAGGACTGAGCAGCTCCCTCTGCAGCTGGATCCTTAGCTTCCTGTCTGACAGACGCCAGGTGGTCAGACTGGGCAGCATCACCTCATCCCCCATCACACTGAACACTGGTGCTCCACAGGGGTGTGTACTGAGCCCTCTCCTGTACTCACTCTACACCTACGACTGCACAGCCACTAACAACTCCAACATCATTGTGAAGTTTGCAGACGACACTACAGTGGTGGGTCTTATCACCAACGGTGATGAGACGGCTTACAGGGAGGAGGTCAGCGCCCTGACCCACTGGTGTCAAGACAACCATCTCACCCTCAACGTCGCAAAGACAAAGGAGTTGATAGTGGACTTCCGGAGGTGCAGAGAAGTACACACCCCCATCACCATCAACGGCGCTGCTGTGGAGAGAGTGAGCAGCTTCCGGTTCCTTGGAGTACATCTGGCTGAGGATCTTACGTGGTCAGTACACACAAACAAAACAGTGAAGAAGGCGCAGCAGCGCCTCTTCTTTCTCAGGAGACTGAAAAGATTCGGCATGAGCCCCCGCATCCTCAGGACCTTCTATCACTGTGCCATTGAGAGCATCCTCACTGGATGCATCACCACCTGGTATGGCAACAGCACCGCCTACAACTGCAAAGCTCTCCAGCGAGTAGTGCGGTGCTCTGAACGGATAATTGGAGGTGAGCTTCCCTCCCTCCAAGACATCTACAGGAAGCGCTGCCTGAGGAAAGCGGGGAGGATCATCAAGGACTCCAGTCACCCCAGCCATAAACTGTTCAGACTACTTCCATCAGGAAGGAGGTTCTGCAGCATCCGGTCCCGTACCAGCAGACTGAGAGACAGCTTTTTCCATCAGGCCATCAGACTGCTGAACACGTCATAGACACCTCAGCTTCACTACTGGAACTTCAACATTATGCACTCCACACTGTATATAAATGCCACTTGTTTTGCACATATTCAACTCTGTATATTTTATATATTTTATTATTATTATTATTATTTTTTTTTTTTTTTTTGAGGTACACCTGTGCACTACTCATGATGTCAGATCAGCATCCTGATGTGGCACACCTGTGAGGTGGGATGGATTATCTCAATATAGCAGATGTGCCCACTACCACACATTTGGACTGATTTGTGACCACTGTTTGGGAGGGATGGTTATATTGTGTATCTGGAATGAATTTTAGGTCTCTACGTCCATCCCATGGGGAATGGGAGCAAAAACAAAAGTGTTGCGTTTATATTTTTGTTCAGTGTATATATATATATATATATATATATATATATATATATATATATACACACACATATATATGTGACGATTGACGAGTCAGGACGCCAGGTCAGGGGGGAGATATCATCAGCCAAGATTACCAAGATTACGTGAAGTACCCACAGAAGGTCTGCTAGATGATGTTAATGCAGCACTACGGACGATACCTACAACCATGATTACCGACACTAACAAGCTGATCTACAATACGGCAGCAGTGATCAGTGAGATGCTTGGCTACAAGTTGAACAGCCACAAGGGGCAGTACCCTCCATGGAGAAGGAGGCTAGAGGGCAAGATCAAAGTAGCACGGAGGGAGGTTAGCCAACTACCGGAGTTGCAGAAAGGTGCAGCAAAGAAGGTACATAAGAAATACAGCAAACTGTCCATACCTGAGGCCTTGGAAACTGCCAAGCAACGACTCACAGCCTTGGCCAGCCGCTTGAGGAGGTACACCAGAGAGATAGAAGGTAGGAGAATAAACCAGCTGTTCTCCACAGAACCAGCAAAGGTGTACTCTCAGTGGCAAGGGAACAATAAGAGAACAGCACCACCAAGGCTGGAGACGGAGCAATACTGGAAGAGCATATGGGAGAAGGACGCAACCCATAACGGCAATGCTCAGTGGCTTGTGGATCTGAGGGCAGACCACAGCGACCTCCCTGAACAGGGTCCAGTAACCATCACAGTGGCAGATATCCAAGAAAGGGTCTCCAGTATGAAGAGTTGGACAGCACCAGGGCCCGGCATGGTTCACGCCTACTGGCTAAAGAAGCTGACTGCACTCCACGAGCGTCTGGCAGCACAAATGAACCAGCTGCTAGTTAACGAGAGACACCCGGAATGGCTAACCGAAGGTCGGACGGTCCTGATCCCCAAGGACCCCAAGAAGGGACCGGTCCCCTCCAACTACCGACCAATAACCTGCCTCAGTACTGGAAGTCCCACAGGAGCTTAGCTCGGTCATTCTCCACCACCCTTGGGGGCATCTCCCATTTTGACCTCGGGACTTCCAGGTTATACTCGGCACAGATGTTCCTGTACACTATGCCGGCCACTTGGTTATGGCGTTGCATGTATGCCTTGCCTGCTAGCATCTTGCACCCTGTTGTTATGTGCTGGATTGTCTCAGCGGCATCTTTACACAGCCTGCACCTGGGGTCTTGTCTGGTGTGATAGACCCCAGCCTCTATGGATCTTGTACTCGGAGCTTGTTCTTGTGCTGCCATGATTAGTGCCTCTGTGCTGTCTTTCAGTCCGGCTTTGTCCAGCCACTGGTAGGATTTCTGGATATCAGCCACCTCCTCTATCTGCCGGTGGTACACACACATATATATACCAATATTAGGGGGGATTCGTGCACAGTCGTAAATTCCCACAGTGTGCACAATGTGCTTCGAATATTGTGCGTAGTTTTTGTTTTATGCAGTGTCAGCCAGGCATCTGACTATGAAAAAATTACACTCCAAAAGACCCCGGGCTTCTGAAAAAAAACCCGGGCTTAAGCCCAGTAAGCCGCCCCACCCCCGCTCCGCCACTGGGAACCATGAGGGCAGACGAGACAATATAAACTTGACAACATAAGACACGCAGCAAGAAAACAGGGAGAGGGAAACTTAAGTACAGGGGTAGAAAACACCAAGAGAAACTAATAAACAAACGAATTTAGCTACCCTAAAGAACTTAAACATAACATCCAAATAAACTAAAACTCAAAAGGCTGGGTCAAAATATACGTTTTTAAGTTATAAAAAAATCATCTGAACATATAATGAACCCCTCTCACAAAATAAGCTTAGTAACAGTAAAAACTAGGAAAACAGGTCTCAGGATCTCTTTTCTTATAAACATAAAGCGATGATGTATATATAATCTATTAACTGAGTCGGTGTAAACCTGGTCAGTCATAGAAACTGGTCACTGTGCAGACATCACCTTAGAAACCAGCCACAACTGTGGCTGAATTCATTAATTATTCAGGTAAGCCGGTTTTGGGAAATAAAACCATGGAGACAAAGGACACGAGTCACTTCCTCTAACGACTACAATGCAATCCAAACTGTAGCTGTTTTAAGGAAGCACACTAAAAAGAGGGAAAACTCGCAAAATATTCTTCCTTTAATCAAATAACAGATATTTTAATCAAACCCAGCGGACATGCTCGCTGCCCACGTGATACACGGATCTTACTTACTTTTGTTTGAAGGACAAAAAGCCTCGTCCCGGTCCCTCTTGCCTTCGTTGTTCTTGTTTAAATAATATATAAAGTCAGGTCTCTGTTTCGTTTGCTTGTGTCCACAGATGATGGACACAGCAAATCCACGTGCTGCAACAGACTTCGGACCTCACAAGCTCCAAGTGTTTAAAAGTAATTATCGTGAATACAACTACTTAAATGAACCTAAAGTTTCATTAATGGAGTTATAGCTGTCTTTTTCTCTTTATATCGTTACGTTATAGTGAAGCACGATCCCCCCCTACCAACACGTTCTAGTCTGTGAACCCTCAAAGCGGCCCGCATGCGCAAAAGAAGACGTCACACACAACGCGCTCTGTTTAGATCCAGACCGAACAGTATTGTTTGACTGATGGTTCTTAATATAAAGACTTCGGACATTACGTTTCCCAATTTTTCTTTAAACTATAAAGTTATCGTGTTATTTACATATGGCCTAATAATTATCCTAATTGCTGTTTTAGAGAGGAGCGGTGCTTCAAAGGATAGTTGCACATTTCTGTCAAAATCTGACAGCCGTTCACACTGTCATACCATGATCGGATATGGGTCGCATAGGGTCAGAAAAGTCGGATTTGTTGTGCTTTCGCCTGCAGTGTGAACGTAGCCAAAGAGTGAACAGTAGACTCTCACTAAATTATATATTTTTCATCTCTGTTCACAATTTTCTGGATTTCTTTTTTATAAGACTAAGACTGAACTTTATTTTTCCATGTTTGGCAATGTTCATATTCTGTTTAACTTGTTGCTTTTTTGAAGAAGTGATGCAGACTAATGAATCAGTCTAGTGACAAAAGTTACAAACAGTTGTTTGAAAGGAAAGCTGTTTGTTCAAAACAGAAATTGTGAATGAGTTTATTATCTAAATAAATTTGCTGCTAGGCTTTCTGTCATAGTTTTGTTTAGAAGGATTCCTGCCATGTGGGGAATGATGTAAAAAGTTTGAGAATAACTGGATTATTGCAATATCAAGTTGTGCCTTGTTCTCAGACGGACAGCAAGTGGAGAGTGATAGATGAGATGAGGAGATGGAAGGAGGAAGAGAGGCAAAGAGTGATTCACAGGCAGAGCTGAGTTTATTTCTCACTTTTGTTGCCTTATGGTTCCAAGCACTGTCGCCAAACTTTGCATTTTATTATTATCTCATAACACTTGTTCAATAAGCTACCATTTCTCCTGTGGACTTTCTAATGTCTACAGTCTCAGATCAGCACAGCCCTGCCCTCCAGCACTATAAGCAGCAGCAGCAGGAACAACATTGTACCCATCAGGTAACACATAGACTACGTTTGCTTTGCATTGCCTCGCCTCTGTCAGTGCGCCCCAGGGTGGCTGTGGCTACAATGTAGCTTGCCATCACCAGTGTGTGAATGGGTGAATGACTGGATATGTAAAGCGCTTTGGGGTCCTTAGGGACTAGTAAAGCGCTATACAAATACAGGCCATTTACAGGCCATTTACCATTGTCCCTACCTGATGACACTAATATAGTATGATATGATCCCATATTGGATTCTTGGACAATTTACAGTATATAGGTACACTTCTCAATCAACACGACAAATACTAGAACTACTGATAGCTGAATAAAAGGGGAAAAAAGTCATATCTCACAGAATCCCACAGAAAATAAAAAGCAATATCACAAATGAATGAGAAACATGCCTGATTAGCTACATCAGAATTTTTTAAAATAGCCAGTGCTGGTGCTTAGCTTAGGAACAGATGGTGCAGCTGCTGTGATGATTTATTATAGGGGTAGCCACAATCCAAAGCTCAGTCATTCCAAAGTAATTTGTCAGTGAGACAGGATGACATCTGTGAAGGGTAGGGTCTTTTTTCTTTAAAACAAACTAAGTTTTTTTTTTCAGAATCAGAATCAGAATCAGAAAGGGGTTTATTGCCAAATGTTGAGCAGGTTTACAACATTAGGAAATTGCTGCGGTGCTTCAGTGCAAACATAGTGTCATAAATAGCACTTAAATAGACATGGAAAAAAATAAAAGTAGGGATAAGAATTAAAAGTGCTACGTGGAAAGATATGTGCATGAGTGCAGGTGGTGATCAGTGCCAAACATGGAATGATGCAGTGAACACAGCGTGGGTCATGTGTTAGTGGTGGGAACAGTCGTACGTTTATTGTTCATGTGTCCAACAGCAGAGGGGAAGAAACTGTTCTTATGGCGAGAAATTGTGAAACAAAATATTTGATTAACAAAAAATACAAAAGGACAATAAAGTTTATGGTGGCTAAACCTAGTGGGTTTAAGTGAAAGTAAAAAGCAAGTAAAGAAGAGAATTTCAATAGAAAACAATTCCCACAGGAAACAAACCAGGATGTGTTTGGCAGTTAACTGGTGGTGTTATGTTTAAGTAGCATGGGTGCAAAACACAGTTATGCTGCTCTTTGATCACACAGTGAATGAGGCTTGTAGAAAAGGGACAGAACTTGACACTGAGAACAATGTGAATAGTCTGTCAGTAGACGATCCACACCACTGCCGCCTGCCAGATTGTGTATATTATGTATTTGTATGAATTCTAGCTGTGCCAGCTGGTTTAGAATTTCACAGTTTACGAGCATCCTGTGTTGAATCTGTACAAATACAGTGACCATTAGAAATAAGTGAGCATCTGAAGGTACCCATTTAGGTACCCATTTATTTTATATTTATTTTGTGACTGGAAACATGATGTCATTTATTTAAAAAAAAAAAAACTAAGAGGGTTTTTTTTTTAAAAGCAATACTACTGCTAAGGAATATCTTTCTCATATGATAAATGAAATGAACTGAATTCTGGTGAGAACATCAAAAATACTTTAGGATTAAGACGTAGTGCATTGTAATGATGTGTATATTTGAATAAATACACCTAAATATTGTTTGAACATATTTAGATAAATTCCTGTGTTTTCAGAGCTTTAAATTTTCCAAATTTCATCAAAACACAGTTAATACAGTTGCTTTGAGTGTACCTCCCTTACTCCTGGGTACTACTTTATCTGCTAAACAGCAGCTACCTGACTGTAGCTGTTTCTTTGGGGGTTTTTTTTTAAAAAAATAAACAGACATTAGTGATTTATGTGATACCAACCTGTACCACTGTGTGCCAGTCAAATCCGCATTTAACCAGGTAGGTCACAGCCTCTTGAAGAAACCTGAGGTGCTGAAAAGATATTGCAAAAGTTAACAGAACAGCAGCACTTGATGGTACAGGTTACTTTAATATTCCAGTCTATTATTTAAAAAGCACATTTAAAACTAAATGTACATATAGAAAATATTAAAAGCAGTTTTTCATCAGTCTAACATCAGAGGAAGGGGAACAAACTTGCTGCCAATCAAAAAAGAAACACACACACACACTGCTAAGGTATCTTTTATTCTCTGCTTTATTGTATACTTTACATTCAAATCGACATAAAAGAACCAGACTAATACTTAAGATAAACGCTTATCTTAAGTACATAAAGACTAGTACATAAGGAATTAACATTTCTTATATACTAGTGCAACTTTGCTGCTTGCTCCACTTTTACTTCATCCCGAGAGAGCAGCTTAAGCTATCAAATCAACACTGACATAATGCTTTTAAAGTAGTGAGACTCGACCATATTTACCTCGTTAATGTATCTCAAAACTTTAATGTGAGGAATCATTTTTTCCTACAACACACTTGTTTCAAAACTTTGAGTATAATTTTGATATAAAATATTGTGAGCTGGAAACCAAGAGACAAACACTTTTTTTCCTCAGGGTGGTTAGTTTTATTTCAAACTAACAACACTCCCTTTAGCTGTAAATAAATATAGTATACACTTCATGTAAAACACTTTTTTTTAGCACTGATACTGTAAGCATGTTGGTCTGCTAAAGAAAGTATGTAATACAAACGCATTCATTCAAAAGATAATATGTTTAAAATGAGATCTACACCAACAGGTAACAGCCAGTGTGTAGACTTAACCTGGGCTGCGGTAAACTGCAGGTAAACTAGCAAATTAACAATGTGGCTTATGTGTAAGTACAAGAAAGAAGATCTGCTATCAACCACCTGCCTGCTTCCTGGCTGTTCGGCTACTATTCTGTTGTTTACCACACTGTCAAACTCAATGCTAACATTATTTTCCCAGTCCTGTGTGACAAATATGTGGTTTTAGAACTCATGTTTCATTATGATGAGTCATATAAATAACTCATATTACATATAATATTTTATATGTAGCATAAAAACTGTTAGGCCACTTAGTGAAGACAGGAGCTCCACGCCCTTTTCCACAACTTAGGCACTATTCCAGAGTCAGGAGAGCTTATTTTTGACATTTTATGACAGTATTGACAGTATCCATATAGATGTGTTGGCTAAAAGTGTAGCTATTTTGCAATCAAGCAGTTGAGGGTTTAAAATAAAAGTGAAATGAAAATTATCTATGGATGTTCACGGTTTCCTCAAATGAACCAAATTTTTATTTATTTAACTTAATCTGTCAAGAAATCATGCACTTCTTAAAAAACCTGAAAACATTTTTCATCACTTTAAAAACTATATGTGTCACTAAAATAACCATATATACATATTCATACTTAAGGTTGTGTTTATAAAACAAGGTTACTAACAGAATAGTGAGCACATGTTTTCTTGTCTTATCCTCTCTGCAGGATCAACTGATCACTTCAAGAGGGCAACTTTTTTGACCTTGTGTTTGTCTGTTTGATAAAGATAATGAACTGGTTCCTATACACCACATTTCTGCTCTATTGGAGCACTCAAAGCACTTGTCTTATTTACCCATTCACAAAAGCACTATTTCTCTGCTCTTTCTACCTAACATTCACACTCCAACAGGTGCAGAGTGTCAGAGAGGGCGGAGTTAGTATCTTATCCCAGGATAGTTGGCATGCAGGCTGAAGCAGACTAAGATTGAACCGCCATCCTTGTAATTACTAGGTAACCTGCGCTACCACCTGAGCTACAGCCTTCTCCACAGTGCTCAGGCTTCAACTGATGTCTAGCCTTCCTGAAGTTGTTTAGCAGGCATTCATTTTCTAACCTACAGTGAAACTTCTTTCTACGGTAGCTGACAAAACAATACAGAGGAACAGGTGTGAAGTTCAACGGCAGGGTAGAGGGGATCAGTGAAGGTTGTTTTGAAGGTGTGGAGGTGAATGAGGCTACCAGAAAAAACTCTGTAAAAGGACAAAGTGCCAGCTTCCCAATCCAGATACACCCCAACCCGACTGCAGCGCAAACCCTGAGATGATACACAGACCTTCTCTTTGTTGTGCTGAACAAAACAACCATCATCAGAGCAAATCAGACACCAAGACTTGTTGTTTTTTCCCAGCTTGCAGTCATCCACATCTCCTTTCCTGCCAATGCTTCTGTATGTTAACCCAACACATAAGGGCTCTGACACCTCCATCTCCAGGTAGCAGCGCTCTTTTAGTCCCTGCTCACACAGCACTTGCTGACAGCAATCAAACCTCTCTGTATGATCAGGATAAGCCTGCTCCTCCTCCACCCAGGTCACTTTTCTTTTGTCTTCAGAGAGCAGCAGGTTCTTGTGAGCTGTGTTGGAGTCCAAAGTGAGCGCACAGGCATCTGGAGGTAAGAAAACACTTATAGAATCACTAAAGACTTTAATAGTATACCGTTTGTCCACCAATGGCAGTATGAAGTACAGAGCTGTTGGGCAGTAATTTTAAAAAAAAATCCATCAAAAGAAAGTTGTTCCTGAGTTAAAAGTCAACATTCTTCTCAAAATAACATTTCTGAATACACGAGTGATGTTTATTTTTCCTCTTAAAGGCAGAACCATGACAGGAATGTTTAAAATTGATCTTAAAAAGAAACAATGTATTTCTACGATTCTTAATATTTTATTGCTGTCCTTCAATATCCAGTATTTTTACATGTACCATTAGATCTAATAAGTCTAAATCCTTTCTCACAGAAAACACTATGTAAACTGATGGTGATTGTTTGTGGTGGTGTGTGGTAGAGACTGAGGGAGGCTCCTCGCTGGAAGCTCAGGTGAAACACAGAAAGCTGCTTTAAAACAAAAGTTCTGCCACATTAACCTGAAATGAGCATGTCGTAATTAAGTCCTGTAGCATCTTAATGCCTCTAGAATTCAGGCATTGCAACATTCAACAGATTCCTGTAGATACTCACATTTCTTCAATCCTGGGTGTATCCGGTGACTTCCACCATGTTCAAAACTGTGGAGGAAATTGAGTTTAAGAAATAGAAATGGAACTATTAATTAGTAATATATGCATCTATTCTGTTCACCACCCAACACCCAATATTGGTCTCTTGCTGGCCAAGAAAGCAGAGTAATGATAAAGCTGAGTGCATGCTGACCCCAGCAGCCGGAGTCTGATCTTCACCAGGTAACAGAGGTGATGATTATTCAGGATTGCAGCATTTTAGCTTTAAAATGGCTTTACAGGTTGATATATTAAATTTACTGTAGTCCAAGCTTTTCTTTGTGTTGTACTCACTAAAAGAAAGACAGTGTAGGGATTTGTTTGGTAGTAATGTAATAAGAGGTGTAACAAATTACCTTCTTCAGTGGGTGATTAAGTAAAATACTCCATTACGTTTAAGAAAAGTGTGTTACTTTTTGAGTAACAACCAGGGTACTTGACTTGTTAGGAAACAGAAAATTACTCTGTATCACTCTACGAGTATTCACAGCATGAAACCACAGTAAAAAGGTGGCGGTGCTCTAATCTTTAGGAGGTGAAAAAGCAAAAACTAAAGTTTAAAACACTTTAGATTAAGATCAGATCTGTCAGGGTCCTGGGTCTCCTGACCCAGCGTTTTAGTTCTTTGTGATTTTTGTATTATTGTACTTGGTGTGAGTTTCTATGGTTTCTAGTTTTGATCCCTTGCCCTTCATGTTTCTCTGTCCCCTCTGTTCTGTGTAAGTCTGTGTCTGCATGTTTGAGTTCCCCTCTGTGCCTCTCGGTTCTTAGAGTCCTCTGCCTTATGGTTTATGTCTCTGTGTCTCCTAGTTGCTGTCTCCACTGTGTCAAGTTCGCGTCTCTGTGTGATCCTTCCTGTTTTACTTTGTAGGTCCGTGTCTTATGTGAATGTGTCCTGCTTTGCTTGTCTCATCAGTTCTAATTTCCCCCAGCTGTGCTCTCCTTCTGTGTCTCATTCTCCTCGTTACTTCCCAGTGTATTTAGTCCCTGTGTTTCTCTGAGTCAGTGTTGCGTCGTACCCTCAACAAGCTGTGTGTGTTTTGCCTCCGTGTTGCCAGTGTTTTGGTTCCAGTTCAGTGTGTTGTGCTTCAGTGTTTTAGTCCACCAGCGTTTTTGATTGTCTTTTGATGCCTTTAGTTAGTAAGAGGGTTTCCAGCAATAAAGCTGCGCTTTAAGTTGAACTTCTGTGTCTGAGTCCTGCATTTTGGATCCACCACTCCTGCTTGCCCGCCTGCCACACAGCCAACCATGACAGAACGACGCAACCATCAAATGGATCCTGCGGACTCACAGTCTCAGTATCTCGCGCAGTTGTGGAATTACTGCCGGGAGGTAATCCACGCTGAGGACACCCCCAAGAGACTCCTTCAGGTGGTCTTTTTTTGACAACTTTTTGTCAGCCACCCTCTGCACAGCTGTTTTTTTGGACATTAACAGATTAAAACAACTAATAACAGCTCTGAGGGCTAGGATTTGCTTCGAACTGTTTGGCATGGGCGGTCCAGGCAAGGAAGGGTCAGCTACCCTCCTGGAAGCCCTCGCTGCCTGGTATTCTCAGCATCAGCATCCTTTCCCATCAAGATTTATCACTAAATCATTCGATCCTCCCTTAAGAGAGGGACTGCATCCTCGTTGCCTTCACCCCAGTACACCAGTGTTACCTGTGTCTCCAGTAGCTCAGCTCCCAGTGTCGCCTGCTCAGCAGCCACTCTCGGCTCAGGCTCCTGTGTCGCCTCTGTGTCGGCCAGTGGCCTCCATGACGGCTGGCCTAGTGATCTCTTCTGCTGGAGGGTCCGAGGGACCGCTCCGGCCTTCGTCTCTTGTTTCCGCTGGAGGGTCCGAGGGACCGCTCCGGCCTTCGTCTCTTGTTTCCGCTGGGGGGCCCGAGGAGCCCGTCCAGCCAGCTGCCTCGTCAGCTGGGGGGCCCGAGGAGCCCGTCCAGCCAGCTGCAGCCTCATCACCATCACCATCCTCGCCTGGCGCAGCCTCAGGGTCCTCCGCATCGCCTGGCCCAGCTTCTGCCTATGCTTCGCCTGGTCCGGCCCCGTCATCGCCTGGTCCGTCTGTTCCTGCCTCGTCTGGTCCTGTGCCCACCGGGCCTCAGCCAGTACGCTTGACACTGGAGCGCCGCCGTTGGCTTCCGCACGGCCGGCCCCCTGACCTGTTTGGACTCCTGTGCTGCCGGCCCCCTGAACTCTTCTGTTTTGGCCTCCTGTGCTGTCGGCCCCCTGGCTGGCCCCCTGAACTCTTCTGTTTTGGACTCCTGTGCTGTCGGCCCCCTGGCCGGCCCCCTGAATTGTTCTTTTTTTTTTGGGCTCGTGTTTTGTTTTGGGGCTTTCTTGTGCTTTAGTGTTTTTGTTTCATTTTTAGTTTGTTCAAGGGCTACAAGAAGGGAAATAAACTTATTCTCAATCGTTAATAGGAAATAGAAAGCATTTTGGGATGAAGACTAACAGAACATTTTGAGCTGGCTCTCATCCATTAAAAAACTTGTCAAACAGCTTCCTGGGGTGTTTCCGTGCTTGCTTTGAGCTTGGGGACCATTTTCCAAACAGTGGATGATAAAGGAAAACATTACTTGACTTGGCTGAGCCGGTATTGTGGATCATTCCTCAGCTCAGAGAGCTTCTTCTCTCCATATTCTCCTGGATAGTTGTAACTCAGGTCCAACTCTTTCAGATGTGAGGGGTTTAACTTCAGAGCTTTGACCAAATAATCACAGCCTTGTTCTGTCACCAGACACCCAGATAACCTGAGAAAAGAATAGTTTGATACATATAAATGCAGCTTTTAGAAGATTTAGAAATCCATCAGCAGGACTACATCTGTTGCATCGCTGAAAGAATAAATGACTGCAGGAATGAGTATTTACAGGGCAGATGCTATGAAGAACAAGACCTGTGCTAAAATAACTTCTGCCAGGTGATATCTGTTTCACTTTGTAGGAGGTTGGATGGGTTGTCTATGTTTATATTATGATACATAAACATGTAATGTACCTCAGAGTTTCCAGTCTGCAGCACTGACTCAACAGTCCTTTAGAGAGCAGCTCCACTCCTGAATCTTTCAGGTCATTGTTGCTCAGGTCCAGATCTCGTAGAGGTGAGAAGGGGTATTTGAGAGCAGCGACCAGATGATCAACCCACTCTTCACTTACTTTACAGTCTGCTAGTCTATGGAGGGTGATGGGTGTTTATTAATTTTTATAGAAACAGATAGATGTAAAGAAAAGGCATGTTTAAAGATACTTAATGGCCAACCATGTGATTGCCATTTGTAATACAGAGGACTTGTCCCCTCTCCTTCCTCTTTTGCATTCTGGCTAATAGTCCAGTTTGCTGAAATTATTTAAGGGTGAAGAGTTTATCTCACAAACAAGAGTGAAAAAAACTTACAAGGCCTTTTTGCTGCTCCTCACTGCTGGTATCAGCCTCCGTCTGCCCTCATCTGATGTGTTGTAACTCTTTAAGTCCAAGACTTCCAGATCATTCTTTGATGCCTGCAGCATGTAGGCCAGTGCAGAGCAGTGCAGGGGAGTCAACTCTGTTTTTGAATGATCTGACAGTGCGAGATATTTCTGAATCTCATCTTTGACTTTGTGATCTCTCATCTCGACCATAGTCTGGAAAAGGTTGATGCAGCTGTCTGGAGAGAGGTTCTTCCTTCGCATAGATTTGATGTGAGTCAACATTTTCTTGTCAGTATCTTGGCTTCGATCTGTTGGAGTCAGCAGACCATGAAGGACTCTGTGACTGGGTTCAACTGTGAGGCCAAGGAGGAATCTCAGGAAGAAGTCCAGGTGGCCATTTTTCTTCTCCAGCACTTTGTCTACTGTTATTTTAAGAAGTTCAATTAAAGTATGCTCCTTGCCCTTTAAATCAAAGAAGATGCTGAGATCTTTAGTATCATTGTTAATGAAACAGTCATAGATGTAGAGAGCTGCAAAGAACTCCTGCAGAGTCAGATGCACAAAGAAGAAGACATTTTTCTGGAAAATTATTTTTTCTTCCCGAAGAACTGTGGTGCAAAATCCAGAGTAGATGGATGCTGCTTTAACATCAATGCCACAGGCCTCCAGATCTTCCTCATAGAAGATAAGATTTTTCTTCAGCAGCTGCTCAAATGCAAGCTTGCCGAGTTTCAGAAGAAATTTCCTCTGTGTTTTCAGAAGCTTTTCTTTGTTTGTCTCAACGTCCTTGTCATATTTTCTACTTCTGTATTTTGTTTGGACACAGAGAAAGTGTGCCATCATTTCTGTAAGAGTTTGAGGAATTTCAGTTTTCTCGTCTCCTCCAAAGACTTCCTGGAATAACACTGCAGAAATCCAGCAGAAGATCGGGATCTGACACATGCTGTCGAGACTCTGTGAAGACTGAATATGTTTAATGATCCTGTCAGCAAGATCTGGATCATGACTAAATCTCCTCCTGAAGTATTCAGCTTTTTGTGAGTCATTGAACCCTCTTATCTCTGTCACCATGTCAACATGCTCAGCAGGGATCTGATTGGCTGCTGCTGGACGGGAAGTAATCCAGAGGTTTGCATCAGGAAGAAGGTTACCCTGGATGATGTTTGCTAGGAGATCCCTCACAGGTGCTGCTTCCTTGACAGATGTTATAGTCTTAAAGCCTTCAAAGTCCAGCTGAAACCTGCTTTCATCCAGACCGTCCAGGATCAGGACAAGCTTGGTTTTGGTATAATCCACTGAATCTTTGAGATCAGACAGTGTGGGGTGAAATAAAGTCAGGAGCTCATGTAGGCTTTTTTCACCTGTAATCAAATTCAGCTCTCTGAAAGCAAGACTGAAAACAAAGTCTACATCCTGGTTTGCCTTCTCTTCGGCCCAGTCAAGAATCAACTTCTGCACAGAAAATGATTTTCCAATTCCTGCGACGCCCTTCGTCACAACTGTTCTGTGAGGTTTGTCTTGATCAGGCAACGGTCTGAAGATGTCACTCAGACTGACTGATGAACACGTTTCCAGTTTACTTGTGCCATATCTGAACTCATGCTCTGTGCGAGGCCCTTCACTCTCCCCAGTGGTGATGTAGAGCTCTGTATAGATGTTGTTCAAAGGACTCGGCTTGTCATTGTTACCTTCAGACACCAAAAAAAATTTCTTTTGCATCGCTTCTTTCCATGTCTTCTTTGCCTCAAATAGTTTGATGTCATCTGTAACAATGAAATGCAAGATGAACAAGCCCAAAATTACATTGTTAATACCAAATGATTTCATTTTTTTAAATGGTAAAAATGCAAAATCACAAAATGACAAAGAGAACAAATCTTGAAATTAAAGTTTTCATTGGTTTAATTGTTTAAATTTTGGGTAAGATGAAAAAAAAATTAAAATCTAGAAAATTCACCAATTAAAAAGAACCCTACACACCTAAAAAACTGTGTATAAAAGAGATGTTTTATTAACAAGAAAATCCCAAATATTCAAACATTCAAAATACCGCTCAAACTCATTTTACATCTAATAAGAGTTTAAAACTTTTCTCATAGTAGTTATACAAATTCTTAATACTTACCATTGTCATCTTCAGTATCTTTCAAGCTTTTCAATGTTATTCTGGATTTCTTTCCACACTGTGGACAGGAGTCCTCTGCTGGTGAATCAGACTGATCTGAACTTACACACTGTTTGCAGGACTCATGTCCACACATGAACTGGACTGGATCCTTTAAAACCTCCTTACACACTGGACAGCTGGATTAGATGGGAGATGAAGAAAACATTTCGTTATTATTGTGCATCACACACAGTGATATCACTGTATCTGAGGCAGCATTTGATCTACAAACAAAGAAATTATTCTCCTGTATTCAGAAACCTGTTGGTCTGGAGATTTATATCTATATTGCTATGGAAAATAAACAGCCTTAAAACATCACCTTCATACACCATCAACACCACATGATGCAGAATTCATAATTGAATTTGTGACTGTTGGAAAAGATTGATCTATATTCTGCATGAAAGCTCACTGTTGTTACTAGATCAAGGTTTTTCTTTGAAAAAGCTATCTATTGTGTGCCAATATCTATTGAGGCCACATAACTGTTTCCCAATTAATCTGTTCTACGACATTATTCCAAAAAGCCTGCCTTTGTGTTCACGAGCAAACTAGATTTAGTGTAATGTTTCTGTATGAAAGCAAAGGGTTTTCCTGGTAAAATCCCATGCAGCTAAAACGTGCTGAACAGCTGTACTTAACAACACCGACAGTTGAAGAGCACATTGTCTCATTGGGGCCCTTGAAGATTTCTTTTTTTCATCAGATACACTATTGTTAGGCTAAATTTAATGAAGCATTAAGCATTACTCCACCAAAGTGACTGTGAGTGCTCTGAAATCGAATCCAGTTTTGTATTATGCTTCTTAAGGTGAAATGATTATAACTTTTTCAAGGAATCAAAATCTGAATCGTAGCATGAGCAAATCTCTCAGGACTCACTCACCCCCTCCCTCCTGGCTCACAGCTTCTTCTTCTTGGTTGGCAACTAATGTTAAGGCGCATTACCGCCCCCTGGCTCACAGCTCAGTGGACATTTACATGAGAAAATATATATTTGACACATTTGAAGAAAATACTAATAAAATAAAATAAAAATAAATAAAATAAATGTTCCCTTTAGAATTTTTTCCCTCGTTTTTCCTCCATGAAAAGAGAAACAAATTAGGTTTGAGTGAAAATGTACATTTTTTGCACTCTCTGGGCAACTGACTAAGTGACTCAAATGACGCAAAAATTCGATTCAATTTGGTGAGTGACTCATTCAAACTCGATTCAGTAAAAAGAATCAAATTTACCATCACTATGATGCTCATACACAACTTTGTGATCTGTAGTGAGTAGGGATGGGTATCGTTTAGGTTTTATCCGATACCGGTGCCAAATCGGTACTTTTGAAACGGTGCTGGTGCTCAAACGGTGCTCAAACCGGTGCTTAAAGAATGGAGAACACAAAATTGGTCCAAAAACCTCTCATATTCAGCTGGTTTTATGTAAAAAGATAACAATGTTAGACTTTTCTGCAGCTATGGGGCATATATGGTATCACTCTTAGCTGGAAGCAGTGCTTAAACAATGGAAAAAATACAAACTTTGTCCAAAAACCTCTCATGTTTAGCTGTTTCCCTCTTTTTCTTTGGTCATTTTAGCCTTTTTGGACAGGGTGAAGGGAGTACCTGCCATCAAACAAGAAGACAGCCGCATGTAGCTATGATGATGTTTGCTAGTTCACCTTACATGCATTAATGTAATAACGTGGTTAGCCTACTCAGCGTAAATTACACGCGAACAACAGAGAAGAACGGCTGCTGCTGCCATCAAATACGGTGCATTTCTCGGCTTTTAAAAAAAACCGCTATGCGTCGCCAGGTGTTTCATCGGATTTGAGGTGTTACCTCCTTTGCACAGTATCAGCTTAAAGCACTTGTTGCAGGCTGCTAAGTTTGCATATTTTGCTGTGAAGTACAGCCAGACTTTTGACCGCTTCGCCTTGGGCATTTCTAATCTGTAGCTCTGCTCTAACAGAACGTACGTACCTGGCCCCGCCTACTATCCTCGGAAACGTAAAATGATTGGCTAGAAGTGTATCACAGCTCAGGAAAAAAAAGCACCGAAATAAAGCACCGAAATGTGCGCTGCTTTTCGGTCTGGTTACTACAGTTTATGTCAGAACCGACACCGGTACCCATCCCTAGTAGTGAGAGTAGGGAAGAAGTGGGAAAGAACCAGGAGAGGTGGAGGTACGCTAATCCTCTGACTATTAGTGCTAAAAGTCTACTCCTCAGTATTATACTTCGGATGGGAACATGTTCAGTGCGGTTCAGCACTGCTGAGAGGTGTGTCGGAGGTGTAACGTACTTGCATTCCTGTGTGAGTTAAAACTGTGTGTGTGGTTACCACGTGAGTATTGTAAGATAAGAATGATGTTTGTTTAACTTTATCTGTGTTTTTTGCTAAGTAAGAAGCCATCCCATTACTATCGCTAAGATGCGGGAGAAAATTCATTTGTGGTCTTAGGGTGCTATCTAGTGGCTATCATTATAATTTAGATTGTATAACATTACGCTGAAAACCCACAGTATAGTGTTATACATAGTGGTTTATACACATATTCATTCTTTCTGTTTACAGATGACCACACACACACACTCACACCCCCTTTACCTGCATTTAAATATATTGTAATTCAATCACATCCTGTTTATGCCATCGGCTACCTCCTTCATTAAACCTATTTGAACTGCATCACTGTGGTGGACCATTCCTTCTGACCGAGGACGACTCAGTTGAAGCGTGATCGGCAATCAGTGCAATCATATATTACAATTAGCATACCTGGAGAGAAGAGGAATGATAGTCAGTGGAAACAAGACAGAACAGGTGAGAAAGAGAGGGAGACATGTGGAAGGGTAAACATGCAGAGATAGTGAAGGTGGATGAGTTTAATACCTGGGATCAACCATCCAAAGCAACAGACAGTGCACAAGTGATCTGAAGCATAGAGTGATGGCACGGTGGAGCGGGTGGAGATGAGTGTCATGGGTAATTTGTGATAGAAGGCTAACAGTAAGAGTAAAAGGGAAGGTTTACAAGATGGCAGTAAGAGCTGTTACAATGTACGGTTTAGAGACTGTGACTGAAAAAGAAACAGGAGGCCGAGTTGAAAATCTTCATTGAGAGTGAGCAGAATGGACAATATCAGACATGCATACATCAGAGGGACAGCTCAGGTTTGGAGACAAAGTTAGAGGTAAGGCTGAGATTGTTTGGACATGTGCAGAGAGAGGATGGTGGATTTACTTGACAAAGGACTCTAACAGAGAGCTGCCAGGCAGGAGGAAAAGAGGAAGACCTCATGACCATGGATGTGGTGAAGAATGACACGCAGAGGATTGTTGTAAAAAAAGGAGCATGCTGGGAGCTTTATGTGACTCCTAAAGAAGATGAACACAGTCTATATAGGTGCTGTTTTTAAGAGGATCAAACGTTTACTTATTCAGATGGGTTTGAAAACTCAATGTGAAAACATGTCTTGGTGGAGTGTACACTTTGTTTCCATGCATGCTATGATTTGGGTAACTGGGTAAATATTGGGATCAAATTGAAAATTGAACTGAATAAAATTGCCATGCAAAAATACAGAAAAATCAACATGCCACATGTGAAACTGCAGGTCAGTCAGTCTGTCACTTAATCTTTAATGTGCTACATTTATTCCTTTGGGGGGGGAAAAAACTTTACCTTTGTGTCTTTCCAAAGTTGACTGGTGTGTACATGGATCCTTCACTCTTCATAGAGACAACACTGGGAGCTCTGGACTCAGTTCCACTAAAAACGGAAATATTTGTATTTATTCCACAAACAAGAAACCACCTGTGTTTCTATTGTATTTGTTTCCAGGAAAAGTGAAAGAAGAATACAGTAAAGTAAAGTACAAAATAAGGATTACCCCTGATGTTGCTTGTCACCAAAATCAACTGGCTGATACATGGATCCATCACTCTTCATAGACACAGAGCTGGGACCGGGAGAGTCATCTCTATTCTTCTGTGAACTGTTCAGAACAGGATATGAATCTTTTTTTTTTTTCTTTAAAAAAATAACAGTGAACCTTGATCCATGATGGACCTCTGAGCTAAATGCTAATAGGATGGCAGAAAAGGAATGTGAAGGCAGGTGACAAATGAAAGAAAAAACAACAATATGTTGGTGCGCTGGTTACAGGAAGTGCATCAAGTGTCTTGTGAACTTTACGTGAGGGTGAACTCCATTCTCCTAAAAGATTTCCCTCTCACCTGATCAAGAAGCCCCAAACTTTTCCACAGCTGCTCAGCTGTTTGAGATCAGGCAAACATGTTAGACCAGAGTAACATCATTTTCATCCTCATCAGGTTATTCAGTGAGACCTCGTGTCATGTTCTATCACTCAGAACAACTCATGCTCATAACAACTCATCACCAACCTCTCACTGGATCAGGCAACCATGCCATCCTGTCTAAAATCAGCCACAATCATCCCAGTGCCGAATAAGTCTCCCATTTCCAGCCTGAATGATTACCGCCCTGTGGCCCTCACATGAAATCATGAAATGCTTTGAGAGACTAGTCCTTCAGCACATCAAGGATTACCTCCCCCCAGAATTCGACCCCCACCAGTTTGCATACCGTGCAAACAGATCCACAGAAGACGCCATCGCCACATCCCTGCACGCTGTGCTGAGTCACCTAGAGCAGCGGCAGAGCTACGTCCGAATGCTCTTTGTGGACTACAGCTCAGCCTTTAATACAATCATCCTGGACATCCTCATCACCAAACTGGTCACTCTTGGCCTCCCTCCTCTCACATGTGCCTGGATAAAGGATTTCCTCACAAACCGGCCCCAGACTGTAAAACTTGGCCCTCATCTCTCCTCCACTCGCACACTGAGCACCGGCTCCCCACAGGGCTGTGTGCTGAGCCCCCTCTTGTATTCTCTCTACACCCACGACTGCAGTTCGACCCACAACAACACTCTCATCATCAAGTTTGCTGATGACACCACAGTAGTCGGACTCATCTCGAAGGGAGATGAGGCAGAGTACAGAGAGGAAGTCCTGAAGCTGGCAGCCTGGTGTTCAGAAAACAACCTGGCACTGAACACTAAGAAAACCAAAGAGCTCATTGTTGACTTCAGGAGACACAGCACCGACTTGGCCCCCCTCTACATCAACGGGGAGTGTGTGGAGAGGGTCCACACTTTCCGGTTCCTTGGTGTCCTCATCTCTGCTGACATCTCCTGGACAGGAAACATCTCAGCGGTCATCAAGAAGGCCCAACAGTGGCTGCACTTCCTGAGAGTCCTCAGGAAGTACAAGCTGAACTCCAACCTGCTGCTGACCTTCTACCGCTCGTCCATTGAGAGCCTGCTAAACTACTGCATCACAGTATGGTACGGCAGCTGCACCAAAGCAGATAGAGTGAGGCTTTAGAGTGTGGTCAAGACAGCACAAAAGATCATCGGCTGCCCTCTCCCCTCCCTGATGGATATTTATTCCTCCCGCTGCCTCAGCAGAGCAGCAAACATTATCAAGGACAGCTCCCACCCTGGCTTCAACATGTTCAGCCTGCTTCCCTCAGGGAAGCGCTACAGGTGCATCAGCACAAAAACCCACAGACTCAAAAACAGTTTCTTCCCCAAAGCGATAACCACCCTGAACTCACACATGCACAGATAACACAGCCCCCCACTTCCCACTTCCTCTATGGACCACCACTGTGCAATACCAATTCCATGTGCAATACACAACTGTATATACATAACACTATTTATTACATATTACTTACGTCTTGTATATTGTACATTTTATATATATATATATATATATTTTTTTTTCCCTATGTTAATACTGTCCATATGTACATAGCGCTGCAGAACTGTAACCCCCCCCCCCCCCCCCCCCCAGCATGTTTACACTGAGTAGGAGATGCTCTGTATCTCATTATACAACTGTATAGTGACAAAAAAGGCATTGTGTTCTATTCTATTCTATTCTATGAATGATTTATAGACTCTTCCCTCTAAGGGGGTTCAAATCCTGCCAGCATAACATAGCCACTTTTTTCCTTTAATATGTCACCTATCTGTAAGTATTAAACAAAGAGAGCTCTGTGTAGATGATAAACTGTAACCACACTGCACTAAAAACCGTTTTCCAATGTAGAGTTTATTCATTTATGATCGGACATACCTGACTAGCAGCCCACTGCGGGAGCTGACTGGCTGTTTGGACAGTGAAGGGGTGGAGTCAGCTTGGTTTCTCTTTCTTGTCTCAGACATTTCTGCAGCTGAAACACAACTAAATGAAAAAAACAGAGAATAGTTTGTAAATGATAAAAATCCAGCTGTACAGACTTCATACAGTTTATTGGCAATTCCAGTGTTAAAGATCCTTCTTCCTGAACCTGAACTGAGATGAGCTGCAGTGACAGCTGGCAGCCTGTAGGTGGCAGCAAGATCTCATCATTATTTCCCCTCCTAGACCCTAAATATACTTTGTTAATATTCAATAAAGTTACTCTTTATTTACAGACCTAATATTTTTTGGTAATCACTGCACTGTCAGGTAAGATTTAAGATTATCTAGATTACTAGTAAATCACCAGCAGCAGTGGGTGAGTAAAGTGAAGTGGTGCGCCCCTGGACCTGTATCTATTATCGGCACTGGAGCTGTGAGTACAATCAGACTGTGAAAACTAAATTGGTGAGCGTGTTTGCCACTAAATTTCCCCTGGATGTAGATGCAGAAACTCTCCGTTAAGGTCTTTTGTTTACATGGATGATCAATGACAGCGTGAAGGTGAAGCAGGTATTAAAAAACAAGTTAGAGTATCTATTTCAATCATACTATGAAGCAAGTCAATGGAAAATGGAAGTAAAAGAATAACAATGCGAATTTGACTCGGTTTTATGACGTTACTGGAGTGTTTACAGAGTTAAACGTGGACATATGGTCGCTCCTAAATAGTAAATTATAAAAAGAATCAGTTTGAATTCGTTTACGCTGAGTCGCCGTAAACTGTGAAATCTGCTGCTGCGATGATCCTTCTTATGTGCGCAGTTACTGCAGTAAAACAAGATGTCGGCTGATTAAAAACACACGCATCGCTCTGCCCGACAAAAGTCGACATAAAGCAGGAAGATAGGCGGTGACTTACTTTCACGCTATAAGAGTTTTGAAGTCTTTCTTATAACTCAATCAGTTATTGTGAAGGTTTCCTGACTCGCTGCTGCACTAAAGAATGGCACAAACTGGAAACCCTCTGTGTGTGTGTGTGTGTGTGTGTGTGTGTGTGTGTGTGTGTGAGCGTGTAGGGCTTGCTATTGTTGTTGTTGCATTTCTTTTTTTCACTTTCGTTTCTATGCTCTTTTATGCGCCTTTTTTGTCTATCGGATCTGTTGCTGATTGGACTGGATCGTTAGAGTCACATTAAAAATATATACTTTTGATCATTTTGAGAAAAAAGTTGAAATTTTATTTGTTGTTTCAGGACAAACTGCCACAGCTACTTATCTGTCTACAAAATACCTTGTTTAGATGAATTAGTGAAAACTTACTTCATAATCAGTTTTTGTAACAAAGAAAAAAAAATTTAAAAAAATAAAAATAAAATTACAAATATTAAAAAACATATTTATAATATAATAATATAATATTTATTTTATTTATAATATTTCTCTTTTAACACATATTATGTGTTGATCAGGATAAAGACACTGAAAAGAAAAATTGGTGCATCTTGAAAGTAGATAATTAAATGTCTGGTAATGGACAGATGCAAGTTTATCGATAATGACGATGGTTAAACCCTAAGGCAATAAAGAGGGCGATGATAAAGTGGCAAGAGAAGTTATTTAAACATATTTTATATTTTCAAAAGAATCTTTTTTCCCCTTCAGGCTTTTAGCCGAGTCATCATGAAGTGTTCACTGGAGCCTTTTGTGGCTGGTATCTGGAATTGGTTGGATTATAGGAACTCGATAAGTAAGTATTAAATCTGGTTCTTGTCATTCTTTCACTGAATAGAGAGAACACGACTCAGTTGGTCAAAACATTTATAATTATTTATTCAATCATCTTCTGGAAGAGAGAGACATGTATGGGCTCAAAATGCTTTTTTACGCACACAAATCTACAAAATATTTATGACCACACTTTGAGCCCAAAGGACATGCACAGCCCAAAGCCAGTTGCAAATCTCTAGCATTAGAAACCAAAAATGTGTATCATATAGGTGTTATTTTGGTCCTTTACACGTCACACATAGATTCAATAAAAATAACTCATTCTGAGCTAACTTGATGGGTGTGTGTGTGTTACTTAGTTCTGCTTTTTCTCCCTGTACATGACTGAATTAACTGAAGTAAACTGAAGCTAATGACAAATCAAAGGTGCATCTATGTTCCTTACCTAATGTGTGGTTTCTATAATCTCAAAAATCAGGAATGTAAAAGAACCCAAAACCCTGTAATAACTATAATTAGCTGACTCTTCAAGTCTCTCATTCTGCAATTTTAAATGGTAAATGGCCTGTATTTGTATAGCGCTTTATTTAGTCCTTTAACTTCAACTTCAGTTGTAGCAACCTTCAGCAGTTCATTAACTCCATCTGGTTGAGTAAAATGTCACTAACTTGCACGACACCTGCTATAAACTGTGCACATATGGAAGCCAATCAGAGATCGTACACTGTTAAACTTTCAACATCTGAGTTTATTATTAGCTGTTGAGGTTAAGCATTCAGTCAACACAGAAACACTGGGAAGGATGTCTTTTGTGGGGTGATCGTTGCTCAAGAGTTGGGAGTTCGCCTTGTAATCGGAAGGTTGCCGGTTCGAGCCCCGGCTTGGACAGTCTCGGTCGTTGTGTCCTTGGGTAAGATACTTCACCCGTTGCCTACTGGTGGTGGTCAGAGGGCCCAGTGGCGCCAGTGTCCGGCAGCCTCGCCTCTGTCAGTGCGCCCCAGGGCGGCTGTGACTACAATGTAGCTTGCCATCACCAGTGTGTGAATGGGTGGATGACTGGATATGTAAAGCGCTTTGGCGTCCTTAGGGACTAGAAAAGCGCTATACAAATACAGGCCATTTACCATTTACTATGTCCTTATGGTATAGTGAGGGTGCTGAAGCCAATCCTAGCTACCACAGGGAGAGGCAGGGTTCATCTTGGACAGGTCACTTCAGGTCAAACTCAGGACCTTGTTGCTGTGGGGCAACAGTACTAACCACTGTGCTGCCCATGAGACATAATCACTGTTATTTAATAAATTAAAAAAAAATCACAGTTTTACATACCTATTCTGTGTAACTTTATCACAGGTTTCCGGATGGTCTCCATCAGTCTGAGCTGCTCTTCATCAGTCCAGACGATAATGCCTTCAGTCTCCTGCTTCAGTACAAGCTGCTCTCCCTCCTGACTGCTGCAGAGCTCCTCCTGTTCCTCTTTAATCTGTGGAGGCTCTGGGTCCTCCTGGTCCAGACTGGAGTTCCTCTCCTGGTTACAGACCTGCTGCTCATCCAGACCCCCCTCTTCCTCACAGTCATGTTGTTGTGGGAGGTCTTGGGCAAGACACTTCACCTACCGCCTACTGGTGTTGGCCAGAAGGGGCGATGGTGCGATATGGCAGCCTCGCTTCTGTCAGTCTTCCCCAGGGCAGCTGTGGTTACAACTGTAGCTTGCCTCCACCAGTGTGTGTGAATGGGTGGATGACTGGGTGTGTAAAGTGCTTTGGGGTCCCTAGGGGGGACTAGTAAAAAGCGCTATACAAATACAGGCCATTTACCATTTTGTTCTCTATAAGGACCAGCGATGGATGTGGGGCTGAAGCCTTTAGGTTTATATTGTTAAAAAGTAATTATGAGAGAATTTGTTTCAGGTCATTTTTCAGAGTAACATGAAAGTAACATAATGAATAATGTAACAAATTAATTTTTAGTAAACTACTGCATTACTTCTAAGAAAGGTGTTCTGTGTAATATATCACCTTTCTTGAGTAATAACCTCAACAGCGGTAAGCACAGATAATTTTTGTTGATGATGAGAAACGCAAACATACTGCTCATGTATATGCACAACATTAAGTTGCTGTTTTTTAAAGTTTTAAAATTACTTTTTAAAAGTCAAGTAAACAAAATGTGTGTCAAAACAAGCAATTAGCTCGATTTTGAATTCTCTGGTCTCTGCAGTAACCTCTTTGTGGTGTATTTTTGATCAATTTAACCGATGTTTCTTTCCCATCTTCCTGTTAAACAGTCAAATATTAAGCACAGACCAGGGGCAATTCTAGGATCAGAGCTTTGGGGGTGCTGAGCACCCAGAGAGCTGCCCAGCCAGGTATGATAAACTTTACTCGTCATAATGAGACGTCTTCCCCGTCTCTGTCAGTCCCTGCATCCTTAAATGTCTCCAGTTGTCCCGAGTTCCCTCTGACTGTCTCCTTGGTGCATTTAAACCCCTGTTCCTCCCTGTCCTCATCCTCTGTTGTCCTTGTCTCCGCTATCAGTCATCATAATATTACCATCTCTGTGCAAGTCTACAAATTTCTTTATTAAATCATAAGATTCTTAAATTCATCAAGTCTCTCTGTGCTTGGGTCCTCGTCACAAAACATGACATCACTGTTTTGTACATTTTAACACAATTTAATCCCCACATTTGTGAAAGAAAAACAAAACACTTTTTGAAAAGTTTGAAACAAAACCATCAAATCTGATCATGGTTATTTAAATGCTGCAAAACATGGATTGGAATAAAAAAATACATATTCTAGCCTAAATTACTGGAGGAGAATAATGAATGATGCTCATAGTGAGTAAAAAAGTAAACTGAGTAAACAGAGATTCACTTTTAATGTGTGTGTATAATATAATACAGATACATGAAAAAAAAACACTCCCAAAAAAGAATAAATTATTACAAATAAAAATCTTTACTGCAGACACTAATTTTACTAATCTAATAAGACTAATTTTGTGTTGTAAGATTTATGAGTTTCATACTTTCATAGTGGTACTTGGAGAGCTTGACATTTTATCAGGTGGTACACACTGTAAAAAGTTTGAGAAACACTGATAAGTGTCTGTGTGCTTTTGGAAAACATTTAAAGCTGCAGTACAGAATCTTTGGAACAAGCTTAAAACATTTTTAGAATATAAACGGAGCACTCTGCTTCTCTTTACAGCTCCTCACTCCACCAGGGCTGTTTGGCACTTTCTGATAGTGTGCAAATGTGATGTACGTACTGCGGCAGTCATACAGACAACTGGACGGTCCAAATGTTGTCCTACCTATTAGTGGCTGAGGTTTTAGTAGAGTTGTGGCTGAACCACATAAAAATATATCATTAATTTTAATCTCCCCAATCAATTATAATGTTATGTTGGAATGTTGTTAAAGAGGGTCAAAAATGTTTCAACCCAGCTTGTTTTGCAGATTCTGTACAGCAGCTTTAATATAGGGAGAACACAACTTCCAGATTGTGAGTAAAATCAGGCTTTTCCTCTTCGTCAGTTTAACAGTTTTTGTTTTGCCTGTCACTGTTCCCTGTTTTCTTACCTGGTTCTTCCTGACCTTGTACTTTCTCCGCACGTTCTCCTCTTTCCTCTCTCCCTGTTTTAAGCCAGGCACTTACACCTCCGCTCCGCTGTGTCTCAGCCACCATCACCAAAGTATCTATACTTTTGTTGTTAAAATATTACATCTCAGCAAAGTACCGTATGCTTTTAATATTTTTAGCAGTGTGTAACACAAACAGCAAATATTGTCAAAAAAAAGTAAGAAATCTTTGGGGGTGCTTTGATTCATTTTTGGGGGTGCTGAAGTATAATTTAGCCCATTTTTTTACCCCCAAAAATGGGCTAAAATCGCCCCTGGGTGAAAACGTAAACTCAAAAGGAGTCAAAAGTGGCCGGTTGTATTTCAGACCTCAGTGGGTTAATCCAACAAAACATGAAAAATTAGGTTTAAATCTTTTGTTCATGACAGTGCAGATTTCTGACATTTTGTGTAATTTAAGCTGTAACAATGTGATTGTTAGACTTGTGTTTGTAAACGAACCGCCCCATGTTGTGTAGCTTTCTGGATTTTATACTTATTAGGCTACATATTTATTTATTATACAGGCTATACAGTACATAACATCAAAACTCATATGTTTTATGTAACTAAAGTGTTTAAGTATGTGGGCTACAGCCAATAATTAAGTTATAGACTATATTTACATGAAAAACATGTATACTTACTGCATTTGAATCATTTTAACCACATGTAACCACCTGCATGTGTGTTTGGAAAAAAAAAGGCTTTGATTTTGCCACCCCATTTGATTTCTTTGCCACCCTAAGAAAATTTCTTTGTAGCACAAGTAATTTTCTAAAGATACTTGCTGTAATTCCTTGTGTTTAAATTGAATTAAATAACGTTCAGCACAGTGTATGGAATTAACCAAAACATCTATTCTGTGTTGAAAGAACTGAAGCTAAACTAGTGGCACGCTGGAGTCCGTTTTGTGTAATACCAACTTGTAACACAAGATGGTGCAGTGATGACATAAACTGAAAATGTCACTCTGTCAGGCATAAATAAAACTTTGAAATTTGCAGTGTAATTAAAAAAAGAATATCTTAAAGCCAGATATGTAACTCTTCTGTGTAATTACTGTTTTTTCATATAATTAAAGCTTTTTTTTTTCCTTTTTTCTCTTTCTCATATAATTAAAGCTGACACAGAAAGTAATGAATGCAGCTTTTTAGTGGATACAGGATAAACTCACTTCTTATCAAGACACGTTTTAGGAATCTAATGACTTATTTTTAACTGCTACAAGAAATGCACACAGTAAAAAAATACAGCAGGTAATGTGGAAAAATATTTATTTTACATACTTTTAATAATAACAAAGAAAGAGACACTTTCATTTCATATCATGTGGCTTTTCTCTCCTAAACCGATCTCAGCTGAATCTACACAGAGCAGCAGAAGCTCACAGCAAGCAGATCATAAAACATACAAATATAATTGATGTGGGTGGGGGAAAGGATAGTGTGTTCCCATTTGGAGAAGTCTTCATTAACTTTATGAAATTTTACCTTTCACTGCTTTGTCAATAATCTCTTTTTATAATAATTTATTTTTTCTGCAGGCCTGAGTGGTCGGAGTAATCCATTGTAACAGAATGCTGCCAAAGTATTCCTTCCTCATAAAGAGTACGTCACCTCGCTGCTTGTTCCACTTTTACTTCAGGCTGAGAGAGTAGCTTGAACTATCAAATCCGCACTCACATGCTGTTTTAAAAGTGCTGAAACCTGGATCTTATTTGCTGTTAATATATCACATCTCATTACGAAAGGATTTATTTTTGACCACAAGATGCAAATTTCAAACACTGCTGAAGTAGATAAAAAGTGCTTAGGAGACATTTCTTGTTTTTGCGGACGTGCATATAGACGTTATACAGTTAAACATAGTTAATGATGTAACACACGCAGTGGAAAACAGTGCATCTCTAAACAGCAAAATGCAACAACAAACTTTAAAGTGAACTTCTAAAATAGTTACAAACACAGAAATCACACAAAATACTGTTGGTGGACAAAGCAAAGGATGAATTCATGAATAATCATTTCAGCAGCATGGGTCATTGGATAAGAACACCTTGGTATTTAATGGTTAAAATTTTTATTTTAGGAGAAGCTTTTTGGAGAGATATTCATAATCAACCACAGAAAACACCTCCTGGATTTATTTTGCTGCTGCCATTTTTATAACTTTTGGTTTGAGCCTTATATTTCAAGTTTGTTGACTTGGTTTTACTTCCAAATGTTGTTTACTTTTGTTTAATTGGATAATAATAGACAATAATTACTCAGTCAGCATCAACTTCTAATAGCTTTTGTTAATGTGCTAAGCTAAATCTATTCAGTCATATAATGTGTCTATTTTTACAGGGCTGTTCTAAGAAACACTTCCCATTAGACCGCCCTCCCGTTTTCCCCAGTTCAACAAGGTGTTACTTGTTTTTACTTTACTATCATTTTTATCAGTGTGAAGTCTTAACACACATTTTCTGGTGTTGTGTGTTCCCAACAAAAACTGCTGACCAGTTTCTTTAACAATCCCCCCCCCCCCCCCTCCCCCAACAAAACCATATAAAAGTCTTAGCTTACAATTCCCATTAAAGGTGTACACATTAAAATAGCCAAATAAATGTTATTGTTAACAATAATGAAGTAAAAGACAGAATAAGGTTTGTTTGTGCTATTATGCATATTATGCGTTATTGAAGTACAAGGATTAGCAAAGCAAAGCACTGCATTTCAGTAAAAGGAGCTGAGCTCCAACACCAAAATCCTAAACCTGCTTGTTGGCAGGTTTTCTCTCCCCATTCCTCACGTTGCGCCCAAACCAACTGACTGAAACTCTCATTCATTCCTTCATTTTGATAAGTTTACATTTTTACAAACACTGATATCACTGCACATTACTTTTCCTCTGTATACCTAACATCACTTACATATAACATATTTTACAATGTTATATGTAACGATTTATTATCAGCTCAGAATAAAAGTCTCTAGTCTTCATCTTTCTAATTCTGTGACTCTGTGAACAACAATGCAGTCAGACTATCAGTTTCCTTCCAATAATTTTTCATTCACAATGGCCTAATTTTTCCAGCATGAACTGAGATCTATATTTAAAATGCTGCATCCTTGCACAGCTTTCCTGAAATATTAAAAATGTAAACTCAGAAATATTAAATATTAAGCATTTATATTCAGTAATGGCAGAAATAATGAAAGTGAGATTATTACATTCCATTACTACATACATGTTTTTTTGTACTGAATAATTATTCAAATGGTAAAATGGCTGTAAACTATAGTAAAATCTGTTCATAAAAATGGCATAAAGGGGATCAGGTTGATTAAAATGACTCTTTTCTTCTCTTGTTTTTATAGATAACCATCATCTTCAGCACTGACCTTGTTTATTACTCGTTGCCATGGTGAGTTGTAGCATGAGAAGGCTTTCTTTCTTTACATACTTAAAACAGACTGAACATACTCAGAGTTGATTGAACTTGGATCGGTTGTTGTGGAAAAGGGAACTCAGAGTTTATTTTTAAACTCAGAGTTTGTTGGTTCCTGGGAAAAGGTACAGACCAGATACATCAGCATATAAATATAAAAGCAAACAGTGATCCTGCTAATGTGTAGGTTTCACCTAGAAATTAAGTATCAAATAATTAATTAGCTTAATTATGTGGGTGTGTGGGGAAAATGGATTTTAGTTTTAAAAAGAAAGTTTTGGGCTTCTGTTTCTGAAAGTGGTTATTTAAATACAGAATAGTTTTGGTGGTTTAAATTCGGCTTTAGGCTCCATGTTCTGGTTCAGCAGGCCTACATTAAGCTGGTATGGTCCTCTTTATTTGCCTCTAGATTTCAGGTCTTTCTCTATCTACTTTTCTCCTGTTGAAAAGAAATGATTACTGGGAGCAATGTTTAGATCGGACTCACTAACTAAGGTTTAGTCATAGATAGTAATTGCTCCTATTTCTGTGAAAATCTACTCGTTTGGCTGTTAACCTGCCTGCAGTGAGAGATGTTTCTATGTTAGCTGACAAAACAATACAGATGAATGTGCGTGGAGAGCAACAGCAGGGTAGAGAACATCAGTGAAGGTTGTTTTGAAGGTGTGAAGGCGGATGATACTGTCAGAGGAAACTCTGTAAAAGGACAAACTTTTGGCCTCCGAATCCAGATACACCCCGACACGACTGGAGCGCAAGGCCTGAGGAGTTACACAGACCTTCTCTTTGTTGTGCTGAACAAAAAAACCCTCATCAGCAGAAATCAGACACCACGACTTGTCATTGTGTCCCAGCTTGCAATCATCAACATCCCCTTTCCTGCCAATGTTTCTGTATGTTAACCCAACACAGAAGGGCTCTGACACCTCCAACTCAAAGTAACAGCGTCCTTTTAGTCCCTGTTTACACAGAACCTGCTGACAGCCATCAAACCTCTCTGTATGATCAGGATATGGCTGCTCCTCCTCCACCCAGGTCACCTTTCTGTTCCCTTCAGAGAGCAGCAGGTTCTTGTGAGCTGTGTTGGAGTCCAAAGTGAGCGCACAGGCATCTGGAGGTAAGAAAACACTTATAGAATCAGTAAATACAGTTTATGTCCACTGTTGGCAGCACTAAGTACATGGCTCCAGGGAAATAAGTCAGAGACTGAGGGAGCTGTTCTCTAGAAGCACAAAAACAAAAATCTGTATGTGACAGTTAACCTGTAGAATCTGTTCAACAAATAAATACCTTGTGTAACACTGTCAATGACTCCTAAAGAACAAACCGTAAGATTTAGACATTACAACATTCAGCACTTCAGATTTACACAGATACTCACATTTCTTGAACCCTGGTTTGTTCCGGTGACTTCCACCATGTTCTAAACTGTGGAGAAAAATTATAGTAGTCAAGTATTAATATACAGTGGGGCAAAAAAGTATTTAGTCAGCCACCGATTGTGCAAGTTCCCCCACCTAAAATGATGACAGAGGTCAGTAATTTGCACCAGAGGTACACTTCAACTGTGAGAGACAGAATGTGAAAAAAAAATCCATGAATCCACATGGTAGGATTTGTAAAGAATTTATTCGTAAATCAGGGTGGAAAATAAGTATTTTGTCAATAACAAAAATACAACTCAATACTTTGTAACATAACCTTTGTTAGCAATAACAGAGGTCAAACGTTTACTATAGGTCTTTACCAGGTTTGCACACACAGTAGCTGGTATTTTGGCCCATTCCTCCATGCAGATCTTCTCGAGAGCAGTGATGTTTTGGGGCTGTCGCCGAGCAACACGGACTTTCAACTCCCGCCACAGATTTTCTATGGGGTTGAGGTCTGGAGACTGGCTAGGCCACTCCAGGACTTTCAAATGCTTCTTACGGAGCCACTCCTTTGTTGCCCGGGCGGTGTGTTTTGGATCATTGTCATGTTGGAAGACCCAGCCTCGTTTCATCTTCAAAGTTCTCACTGATGGAAGGAGGTTTTGGCTCAAAATCTCACGATACATGGCCCCATTCATTCTGTCCTTAACACGGATCAGTCGTCCTGTCCCCTTGGCAGAAAAACAGCCCCATAGCATGATGTTTCCACCCCCATGCTTCACAGTAGGTATGGTGTTCTTGGGATGCAACTCAGTATTCTTCTTCCTCCAAACACGACGAGTTGAGTTTATACCAAAAAGTTCTACTTTGGTTTCATCTGACCACATGACATTCTCCCAATCCTCTGCTGTATCATCCATGTGCTCTCTGGCAAACTTCAGACGGGCCTGGACATGCACTGGCTTCAGCAGCGGAACACGTCTGGCACTGCGGGATTTGATTCCCTGCCGTTGTAGTGTGTTACTGATGGTGACCTTTGTTACTTTGGTCCCAGCTCTCTGCAGGTCATTCACCAGGTCCCCCCGTGTGGTTCTGGGATCTTTGCTCACCGTTCTCATGATCATTTTGACCCCACGGGATGAGATCTTGCGTGGAGCCCCAGATCGAGGGAGATTATCAGTGGTCTTGTATGTCTTCCATTTTCTGATGATTGCTCCCACAGTTGATTTTTTCACACCAAGCTGCTTGCCTATTGTAGATTCACTCTTCCCAGTCTGGTGCAGGTCTACAATACTTTTCCTGGTGTCCTTCGAAAGCTCTTTGGTCTTGGCCATGGCGGAGTTTGGAGTCTGACTGTTTGAGGCTGTGGACAGGTGTCTTTTATACAGATGATGAGTTCAAACAGGTGCCATTCATACAGGTAACGAGTGGGGGACAGAAAAGCGTCTTACAGAAGACGTTACAGGTCTGTGAGAGCCAGAGATTTTCCTTGTTTGAGGTGACCAAATACTTATTTTTCACCCTGATTTACGAATAAATTCTTTACAAATCCTACCATGTGAATTCATGGATTTTTTTTTTCACATTCTGTCTCTCACAGTTGAAGTGTACCTCTGGTGCAAATTACTGACCTCTGTCATCATTTTAAGTGGGGGAACTTGCACAATCGGTGGCTGACTAAATACTTTTTTGCCCCACTGTATCTATTGCCATATTAGTAATATGTGCATCTATTGTTTTATTGTTTTCAGCCCCCAACATACGGCACTGATATCTTGCACATGATCAAAATTTACTAACAGAAAAGTTGAAAAACATTACAATTTTCAAAGCCGGAAACACCAGCAAAGAAAGCTTAAGGATGTGATGTTGGACTGAATTTACTCAGGTGAAAAAATTAAAAACCAAACACCAAAGCTGTAAACACTTCAGATAAAGCAAAGTTTTATTGTGTAATCTTAATCTACACAATAATTTTCCATAATCTACAATTATGGAAAATGACCTATAAGTAGCTGCTAAGGTAGAGAAAACATCTACTGATATTTGATGGTTTGTTAGAGCCCCGATTATTATGAGTCTTGTTTGTCAACAATCACAAGGAGAAACATTACCTTATTTTATTTTGATTATTCTTTTTTTTATCATTAAAATTATCATTTTAGGGAACAGACTAATAGAGTAGTTTGTATTAGACCACATCTTTTAAAAATCAGCAGAAATGGCTTCCTGGGACATTTATATGCTAACTTTGAACTTTGCTCAGCTCAAGAAGTGTTTTAGAATACACCTCTTGACAGTCTTGCATATTAATACCTTATAAATTTGTTTGAGGATTCTATAACTATGACAGAATCAGTCTTTTTTATAAAATATTGATATAGATATATTTTTCTATTTCTGTTTTTTTCTTCCCGCTGTTTCCAAATCACTGTCATATGATTGTTGAGGTTTTCTCCATTTTCTTTGTAATAGCGTACAATATAAAGGGTCCTAAGGCAACTGTTGTGGTGATTTGGAACTATGTCAATGGAAAACTGTACTTAGTAGTCAGTATAGTTTTTTAATTATATAAGTTTGCATATGGTAGAATACTGCATGTAATCATTTGCGTTTAGAAGTATATAGTTGGTGGCATATTGAAAGAATGTCTCTTCCTAGGAGGTCTGTAACATTCCAGGGTGTTCTGGCGTTCACCCCCACATCCTAGGAGCATGGGAAAGGTTGTACCTTGTCTTATTGTTTTACGGTAGGATTAACGTAGTTATGTCAGTTTTAGTCTAAGTGCCTTTTTTACATATAGATGAACTGTTGGACTTCCAGACCAGCAGGTTAAGGGAAGTCGTTTATGGGATCACACTCTGACACACACACACACACACACACACACACACACACACACACACACACACACACACACACACACACACACACACACGCACACACGTACACCTCCACATTCCAATGTAAGGAACAAGCACCCACTGAAGTATAAATAAAGACCGGGGCAGTCTCTCATTTGCGAATCTTGGAGCCTCACTCTTGGTGTGTGAGCTCTGGAGGCTGCCCTTGCTAGCAAGAAAATCTGTGTGTTTCCCCTTTCTGATTCTCTGCTAAAGAAGTGTTTTAGAATATATCTCTTAACAAACTATTTAAGTAAAATGTAATTTAATTGGAAAAATTGAACTATGGTTCATATTTTTTTACTGCGCTTTAAAACAATAGTCAACTATTAATAAAATGGGTTAATGTATCTGAGACTTTATTATAGACAATTCAAGATTAAAAGGAAACTGCATCCACATTTAGTAGACTATTAAAGTTATATAACAGGATATACTCCATGTATTTCAATTATTTATTTATTTTTAAATTTATATAGCACTCTTCACAGACACAAAATCACAAAGTACAACATAAATTGTCCATAATGTCCAACATGGTTCATTATCTTAAATGTGTACCAGAAAAACTAATTTGCCCAATCCATTATTGAGATTCCAATGTGACAAAAGTTGAGAAGCAGACATTACACATAAAATGTTATCATAATGGCTTTAACTGAACTTATTGTAAGTGAGACAAGATACTCCTCTTGTTTCTAAAAACAATGGAACATTTATGTTTTAATCACTGATGATTGTTTCACTATTTTTCCCCTTTTCTCAGCAAAATTATCATTTTTGTCTAAAATAAAGAAAAATAAATAATAATTACAATTTCAATTGTGTGCTGCTGTTTATAAAAAAAGGCTAAACCAAAACTTAGAATTGAAAAAAAAGAAAACAAATTGGTATCAGATAATGACTTGATGAATTAATACTAAAGTAAAATAGAAAAAGACAAAAGACAACAATCATTTAAAAGTTAGACGTAGATATAATTAACTGGGTACATATGCAGGCCACTGTACATCACAAATAATTACAAGTGGAGAAAAAAATGCCTAACAATGTTACATCTTACATCTTTATGTTATTAAGGTAATTTTTTTCACCTCAAATTTCTAAATTTAAACTTTTCAAACCACTAAACAGCCCCTTAAATTTGTCACCATAATGTCCAAACCTGTACCGAAGTCCTGCCATAATTCCTTCATCCACTCTGTTGCGCATCTCCACCAGTTTCTTGACCTTCTCTGTGTCTTTTTTCTCAGTCATCTCTTCAATGAGGAAGTCCAAGTGGACATAAGTGAACACTGAATCAGCATTCAGAGAGATCTGCTCTAGAGTGACAACATGTTGGTAAGCCTGATCCAAACAGGTAGTTTGGGCTTTTTCAAGATTTTCTTTCCCATTTTCAAGTTTTGAAAGAAGGTTCTCACACTGCTCTTGATCTGCTTCATACTTCTTTTTCAACGCCTCAATGGTTTTTTTTACTTTTACTGTCTTGTTGACATACCGCCACTGGCCTTTCACGTGTTTTGATGCAGGACAGTTGTTGGTACAAACAGTACACTTGCCTCCTTTCATGACCTCACAGTGTGCAGGTTTCCAGGCCAGTGTACACCCAGGATAGTGACAGGTCTCTTTACACTCTTCACAGCAGACGGCTCCACCATACCAAAACAACCACATACCTCCATCAATCTCTTCCTTGGCCTTGTAGTGCTCATCAACTTCTATGGTGAAGCACTCACCTGTTTTCAGTTTTTCCTTGTGTTTCTCTAGACCTTCCTGAGTCTGTTTGATCTCTATCTGCTTTAGTTTAATCATCTCAGTTCTGTCAATTAGATTGTTAATGCAGGCTGCAAGTCTGATCCGCTCATTTAGGACTTTCACAGTTGTCTCCAGCTTCTGAGGTGTCGTTTTTTCCAGGAAAGCTGTGAAAAGACTCATTCCTCTCATTGTTAGTGCCCATGCTTGTTCTAATGCAAACTCAGTTTCATCTGTTATTTGTGTGCTCAGGCAGTTATTGAACACAAAGTAAACAGGCTGATTATTTGCCTTTTTGGCACATTTAATGCTTCCATCTTTAAGAGCTTTAAGGGCATTAGTTGGTGGCATTCCATCTGAATGTGTGATGAAGGCAACAATCTTTTCCTCCAGGTCTTTTCCAAACAGTGACACAACTGAATTAAAGACATATCTCAGTCTGTCACTCAGTCTATTCTCAGTTGCCTTCATCACCAGACCCACTGCATGAACTTCATGAACTCCATCTTCTGATCGAAACAAGTCGTGTAATTTCTGAGTAATAACAGCATCATATTCAAGAGCTTTGGTGTCTCCAAATCCAGGAGTATCGATGATGGTCAAAGAATATGAGAGCGTTTTACCTTCAAAACCAAAGATCTCATAAACTGACACCTTTGATGTCACACTTCCTGATTTCATGTCTTTCTTGGTGTCGTCTACAATCTTATACCAGTGGTTGTCACCATTTTTCACACCCATTGCATAGTTTAGAATAGTGTTGATTAATGTAGATTTTCCTGATCCTGTCTCTCCAACAAGCAAGATAGTTTTATTTGGCTTGCTTGGATCTTTTTTACCAAGAGTACATCTTCTAAGCTTGGACACTTCTTCCTTGTCTCCATCAAGATTGCTCACATTTAGTCTTAACTGATAACAAACGGGAGGCCCATCACTGGTCACAGAATTTTCCAAAATATAATCCTGAAACATCTTTTTGGTCCTGTGTGTGTGTGTGTGTGTGTGTGTGTGTGTGTGTGTGTGTGTGTGTGTGTGGGGGGGGGGGGGGGGGGGGGGGGGGGGGGAGCAGTAAAAAACAAAAAAATTAAAAGAGCAAATGCATATACAGGGACTCTATGACTATTTCTTAACGTGTTTAGCTTTAGTTTTCATAGGACTGAAACATCCACATCCACACAAACATCTGACTATATACAACTTCATTGTGTAAAATCTGTAAAACAAACAAAGACATCATGCAATGAATAATAAATTCATTGCATGATGTATGGCAAATAAAAGACATGGTTCACAATCTAAACCATAGCAGGGCTCTAGAGTGCGACCAATTTGGTCGCAAATGTTACCTTATGTAACAAATTTGTAACAAAAGTACATAAAGAATTACTAGTTAGTTAGTTACTAACTAACTAGTAATGTTACCTTATATAAAAACATGCTATGTAAACAAAAGGTAATGATCATCATTAGTTTTCTTACCTGTGTATTTAGGTTTGCCAATGACCAAAGAAAACAGATGAGAAGTCAATGTTGAGAATGCTGCTTTTATAAATCTTCATAGACAAGGAAGAATTTCTGAAAACACACAAAAAAGATTAACACAGTAAATTTAAGTGGAAAATGAAAATGATAGCAACCCTTTACATTCCCTTGACTTCCTAGTTAAATAATAATTGTTTAGCTGAACTTGTGCCCTTTCTATGAAATCACGTGACATCAGACACACATACACACACTCAAACAGACAGACCTCTGAGTGCAATCAATACATGACCACAAAAGAAATAACACTTGAAATTAATGTTTATTTTAAATGAAACCTCACACCCACTTTCACAGTGTCTGCATTTTGACAATATGTTGTATTATTAGCAAAGGTGTTAATGCTATTAATGCACATTGTTATGCACAATAAGCATATTATATGTGTGACTACTTTAATTTAATGTAAAACCCTGCATTACACCTTACAGTTTATCAGTGTTGAAAAATTAATTTATTTTACTGTGACAGTATGTTAACAGGTTTGAGAGTTAGCAAGTAGGCTAAATCAAACAGAGAAAAATAAATGTAACTTCTGTTATCATACTGTAATCAATTTTCAATAAAGCGACTGTTTTTGAGCAGAAAAATATTCTTGCATCTCCCTCCTTCCTTGTAAAAAATGCCACCTTTCACTTTTTTCTTTAACCAAACTGAAAGTAAAAAGAAAAAAAAAGGGGGGGGGGGGATTAAAGAACACATTATTTCTAATTTCTTACCTGCGAATGAGCGAGAATGAATGAGAAATCAGTCTTGAGCCTGAAGCACTGCAGCTTTACATGAAGAGAAACTTTACATACTGTAAAGCCAGAGAGAAGTTCACCATAAGAACAAGCCTTTGCCTTCACTTTCTGTTTAGCTGAAACTTCCCCAGTTCTATGAAATCACATGACCTCTAAAGACACACCCAAACACATAGACTTATATAACTATCTTTTTGATCTTCACAAAGATAGCTTGTGTGACGTGTAATAAAACATATCACACTCCTTAAACAAAAAGAGAGATAGGAAATTGATTTGTTCTTTTGATATGAATGCTGTAACTCTGAATTTTAAGTTTAATAAAAAGTTTAATAAAAGCAACAATTACATTGATTTATTGATTTGTATAGCACACTTCACGGGATAAAAACCACACAGTGGTTCACAATAATATAAAAAGGAAAAACATAAAAGAGCAGAATCAAACATACGACACAAATCTAGTTAAAAGCCAGTCATAAATGAGTCTTAAGATGATGTTTAACGCTCTGGGGTTCAGGGTATAATTGGCCATTTTTGACTACTTTTGATTTTACCTCTATATTTCACCTTTAAAAAACTTTTTTTTGCCTTATTTTGCATTATTATTTTCAGCACAACCTCAAATATCTGAAATTTTAAGTTTCAGATATTAGCTGTATTAGCACAATTGATCTAAATTCAGATAAAAAACTTAAAATCTGAGTAGTAAAAGCGAGTGATATTTTTTACTATAAAAACCACAAAAGTACTTAACGAATCATTTTCATTACTTGAAATGCAAATGGAAATTGTAAATGTGTTAAAATTATGCACAAGTTTTGCAAACAACAAAGTTATATAAGGATAAGGATTTTATTTGTCAGCTGCAGCTGAAAAGATGACCAAGTCGACCATACAGACAATACATACAATATACAGACTTACACTGGGGAGGCAGGTCAGGTTAGGCAGCAAAAAAAGGGATAGACAGTGAGACATGTAACATTTAGGGGCAAATTCAGGAGAGAAAAAGGATTCCTGCCCATAAATAATTACGCACACCCCACTTTTCAGTTATTTATTTGTAAAAAATGTTTGGAACCATGTATGATTTTCGTTCCACTTCTCACGTGTGCACCACTTTGATTTTGGTCTTTCACGTGGAATTCCAATAAAATTGATTCATGTTTGTGGCTGTAATGTGCCAAAATGTGGAAAAGTTCATGGGGCCGGATACTTTTGCAAGCCAGTGTATTATTCTTAAATAGTTTTCAGTTGATTACTTTGAATTTGTCAATTATTTAGAATTGCGGCCTTTTTTGGTTTGTCTTCACAGGCCCTGTTACTGCGAGTCCCCGTCAGTTCAAAACTTATCAGAAAAATCCAACTGTCCACTGTTCCAGAATCTGTGAAGCAGCTTCAAGATGAACTACAAGTATATGGCGTTATTTTTGTGCCACTATTCTGAGCGCACGTAAAAAAAAAATTGCAGGTGCAAGTGTTGCATTTTGAGGAGAAATTTATTTTGAGCGAAGGACAGCTACATTTGAGTGAGCAAAACTCATTGCTGCGTGCAAAAATATATGACAGTGTTTGCTATTATCCATACACACACACAATAGCAGCCCCTCTCACTCAATTTTTGCATTTGTGCTTGCTCGCAATGTGTTGGTTGTGCTCTCAACATTTCTGCCCGTGCACGCTCAACTCTTTCTGTACACCGTTATATTTGTGCCACAAAACCAGCCAATCACAGACTTGGATGCAAAAAAATCTGATTGGCCGTTTTCGTCTCCGATCAGCTCGAAATGACGAAATGCAATATCCCAGAATCCATTTTGTCCAAACCTCAAATGAGGCAGTGGTGGAGGAACACAGAGTGGCGGAGTTTGAAATATTTCTCTTTCTGGGTCACAAAATAAATTTTAAGATATTTTCATGCGAGAATGGTGTCTTATCAAGACATCACATATTTGCATAAGTGCTCTAATGTTTTCGGAGATGTATGGATAATAGCAAACACTGAAATACATTTTTTGCACGCAGCAATGAGTTTTGTTCACTCAAACTGTTCTTCGCTCGAAAGAAATTTCTCCTCAAAATGCAACACTTGCACCTGCAAATTTCTTTTACGTGCCCTCAGGACAGTGGCACAAAAATAATGCCATACAAGCAAAGCTTGGACTTGAAGGTAATTTTGCAATACAATATGAAGACCCAGATTTTGGGAATGCACTTTGCAACCTGATGGATATTAATGAGCTACCTGCTGAACGGGCAGTGTTGCACCTCATTTGGGAGGAAAATGCACCAGACCTACATGCGTAGCACTTCACAGTGGCCAAATCCATTTCCTATCCCAACCTTTTCCTATGATGTAGAGTTAAAACTTTGCAAAGGGCAATGAGGTATATGAGAAAGCAGGGGCAAATTTAATCATCTCACGCTGTTTGGATTACACAGAGCCTTGGCTGGACTCTTTTACTCCAGACACTGCGAGCTAGCGGGCCACGCTACGTTACAGTTAAGTAAAGAAGGGAATTTCAAAAGGAAACAGTTCCCACAGGAAACAAACCAGGACGTGTTTGGCAGTTAACTGGTGGTGTTATGTTTAAGTAGCATGGGTACAAAACACAGTTATGCTGCTCTTTGATCACACAGTGAATGAGGCTTGTAGAAAAGGGACAGAATTTTGACACTGAGAACAATGTGAATAGTCTGTCAGTAGATGATCTACACCACTGCCGCCTGCCAGATTGTGTATATTATGTATGTATGAATGAACTGAATTCTGGTGAGAACATCAAAAATATTTTAGGATTAAGATGTAGTGCATTGTAATGATGTGTATATTTGAACAAATACACCTAAATATTGTTTGAACATATTTAGATAAATTCCTGTGTTTTCAGAGCTTTAAATTTTCCAAATTTCATCAAAACTCAGTTAATACAGTTGCTTTGAGTGTACCTCCCTTACTCCTGGGTACTACTTTATCTGCTAAACAGCTGCTACCTGACTGTAGCTGTTTCTTTGGGGGGGTTTTTTAATAAACAGACATCACTGATTTATGTGATACCAACCTGTACCACTGTGTGCCAGTCAAATCCGCATTTAACCAGGTAGGTCACAGCCTCTTGAAGAAACCTGAGGTGCTGAAAAGATATTGCAAAAGTTAACAGAACAGCAGCACTTGATGGTACAGATTACTTTAATATTCCAGTCTATTTTTTAAAAAGCACATTTAAAACTAAATGTACATATAGAAAATATTAAAAGCAGTTTTTCATCAGTCTAACATCAGAGGGAGGGAAACAAACTTGCTGCCAATCAAAAAAGAAACACACACACACACACTGCTAAGGTATCTTTTATTCTCTGCTTTATTATATACTTTACATTCAAATCGACATAAAAGAACCAGACTAATACTTAAGATAAAAGCTTATCTTAAGTACATAAGGACTAGTACATAAGGAATTAACATTTCTTATATACTAGTGCAACTTTGCTGCTTGCTCCACTTTTACTTCATCCCGAGAGAGCAGCTTAAGCTATCAAATCAACACTGACATAATGCTTTTAAAGTAGTGAGACTCGACCATATTTACCTCGTTAATGTATCTCAAAACTTTAATGTGAGGAATCATTTTTTCCTACAACACACTTGTTTCAAAACTTTGAGTATAATTTTGATATAAAATATTGTGAGCTGGAAACCAAGAGACAAACACTTTTTTCCTCAGGGTGGTTATATTTCAAACTAACAACACTCCCATTAGCTGTAAATAAATATAGTATACACTTCATGTAAAACACTTTTTAGCACTGATACTGTAAGCATGTTGGTCTGCTAAAGAAAGTATGTAATACAAACGCATTCATTCAAAAGATAATATGTTTAAAATGAGATCTACACCAACAGGTAACAGCCAGTGTGTAGACTTAACCTGGGCTGCGGTAAACTGCAGGTAAACTAGCAAATTAACAATGTGGCTTATGTGTAAATACAAGAAAGAAGATCTGCTATCAACCACCTGCCTGCTTCCTGGCTGTTCGGCTACTAGTCTATTCTGTTGTTTACCACACTGTCAAACTCAATGCTAACATTATTTTCCCAGTCCTGTGTGACAAATATGTGGTTTTAGAAATCATGTTTCATTATGATGAGTCATATAAATAACTCATATTACATATAATATTTTATATGTAGCATAAAAACTGTTAGGCCATTTAGTGAAGACAGGAGCTCCACGCCCTTTTCCCACAACTTGGGCACTATTCCAGAGTCAGGAGAGTTTATTCTTGACATTTTATGACAGTATTGACAGTATCCATATAGATGTGTTGGCTAAAAGTGTAGCTATTTTGTAATCAAGCAGTTGAGGGTTTAAAATAAAAGTGAAATGAAAATTATCTATGGATGTTCATTTTCCTCAAATGAACCAAATTTTTATTTATTTAACTTAATCTGTCAAGAAATCACGCACTTCTTAAAAAAACATTTTTCATCACTTTAAAAACTATATGTGTCACCAAAATAACCATATATACATATTCATACTTAAGGTTGTGTTTATAAAACAAGGTTACTAACAGAATAGTGAGCACATGTTTTCTTGTCTTATCCTCTCTGCAGGATCAACTGATCACTTCAAGAGGGCAACTTTTTTTGACCTTGTGTTTGTCTGTTAAAGATAATGAACTGGTTCCTATACACCACATTTCTGCTATATTGGAGCACTCAAAGCACTTGTCTTATTTACCCATTCACAAAAGCACTATTTCTCTGCTCTTTCTACCTAACATTCACACTCCAACAGGTGCGGAGTGTCAGAGAGGGCGGAGTTAGTATCTTATCCCAGGATAGTTGGCATGCAGGCTGAAGCAGACTAAGGTTGAACCGCCATCCTTGTAATTACTAGGTAACCTGCGCTACCACCTGAGCTACAGCCTTCTCCACAGTGCTGAGGCTTCAACTGATGTCTAGCCTTCCTGAAGTTGTTTAGCAGGCATTCATTTTCTAATCTAGTGAAACTTCTTTCTACGGTAGCTGACAAAACAATACAGAGGAACGGGTGTGAAGTTCAACAGCAGGGTAGAGGGGATCATTGAAGGTTGTTTTGAAGGTGTGGAGGTGAATGAGGCTACCAGAAAAAACTCTGTAAAAGGACAAAGTGCCAGCTTCCCAATCCAGATACACCCCAACCCGACTGCAGCGCAAACACTGAGATGATACACAGACCTTCTCTTTGTTGTGCTGAACAAAACAACCATCATCAGAGCAAATCAGACACCAAGACTTGCTGTTTTGTCCCAGCTTGCAGTCATCCACATCTCCGTTCCTGCCAATGCTTCTGTATGTTAACCCAACACATAAGGGCTCTGACACCTCCATCTCCAGGTAGCAGCGCTCTTTTAGTCCCTGCTCACACAGCACCTGCTGACAGCAATCAAACCTCTCTTTATGATCAGGATAAGCCTGCTCCTCCTCCACCCAGGTCACTTTTCTTTTGTCTTCAGAGAGCAGCAGGTTCTTGTGAGCTGTGCTGGAGTTCAGACTGAGCTCGCAGGCATCTGGAGGTAAGAAAACACTTATATAATCAGTAAAGACTTTAATAGTATACCGTTTGTCCACCACTGGCAGTATGAAGTACAGAGCTGTTGGGCAGTAATTAAAAAAAAATCCATCAAAAGAGTTAAAAGTCAACATTCTTCTCAAAATAACATTTCTGAATACATGATTGATGTTTATTTTTCCTCTTAAAGGCAGAACCATGACAGGAATGTTTAAAATCCATTACAATGAAGTTAATGTACATGGAATTGAGCTTAAAAAGAAACAATGTATTTCTACGATTCTTAATTTTTTATTGCTGTCCTTCAATATCCAGTATTTTTACATGTACCATTAGATCTAATAAGTCTAAATCCTTTCTCACAGAAAACACTATGTAAACTGATGGTGATTGTTTGTGGTGGTGTGTGGTAGAGACTGAGGGAGGCTCCTCGCTGGAAGCTCAGGTGAAACACAGAAAGCTGCTTTAAAACAAAAGTTCTGCCACATTAACCTGAAATGAGCATGTCGTAATTAAGTCCTGTAGCATCTTAATGCCTCTAGAATTCAGGCATTGCAACATTCAACAGATTCCTGTAGATACTCACATTTCTTCAATCCTGGGTGTATCCGGTGACTTCCACCATGTTCAAAACTGTGGAGGAAATTGAGTTTAAGAAATAGAAATGGAACTATTAATTAGTAATATGTGCATCTATTCTGTTCACCACCCAACATCCAATATTGGTCTCTTGCTGGCCAAGAAAAAAGAGTGATGATAAAGCTGAGTGCATGCTGACCCCAGCAGCCGGAGTCTGATCTTCACCAGGTAACAGAGGTGATGATTATTCAGGATTGCAGCATTTTAGCTTTAATTTCTACCCATTCAGGTTGATGTATTAAATTTACTGTAGTCCAAGCTTTGCTTTGTGTTGTACTCACTAAAAGAAAGACAGTGTAGGGATTTGTTTGGTAGTAATGTAATAAGAGGTGTAACAAATTACCTTCTTCAGTGGGTGATTAAGTAAAATACTCCATTACGTTTAAGAAAAGTATGTTACTTTTTGAGTAACAACCAGGGTACTTGACTTGTTAGGAAACAGAAAATTACTCTGTATCACTCTACGAGTATTCACAGCATGAAACCACAGTAAAAAGGTGGCTGTGCTCTAATCTTTAGGAGGTGAAAAAGCAAAAACTAAAGTTTAAAACACTTTAGATTAAGATCAGATCAGACTTCCTTCTCCTCATTGTGATGCATCTTCTTGTAAATGGTACATTTACAAATAATAATAAGAATAATATAGTGATGTGTTCGGTCTGTTTGTTAACTAGCTGTTATTATTATTATTATTTTTAGTTTGTTCAAGGGCTACAAAAGGGAAATAAACTTATTCTCAATCGTTAACAGGAAATAGAAAGCATTTTGGGATGAAGACTAACAGAACATTTTGAGCTGGGGACCATTTTCCAAACAGTGGATGATAAAGGAAAACATTACATGACTTGGCTGAGCCGGTATTGTGGATCATTCCTCAGCTCAGAGAGCTTCTTCTCTCCATATTCTCCTGGATAGTTGTAACTCAGGTCCAACTCTTTCAGATGTGAGGGGTTTAACTTCAGAGCTTTGACCAAATAATCACAACCTTGTTCTGTCACCAGACACCCAGATAACCTGAGAAAAGAATAGTTTGATACATATAAATGCAGGTTTTAGAAGATTTAGAAATCCATCAGCAGGACTACATCTGTTGCATCGCTGAAAGAATAAATGACTGCAGGAATGAGTATTTACAGGGCAGATGCTATGAAGAACAAGACCTGTGCTAAAAGAACTTCTGCCAGGTGATATCTGTTTCACTTTGTAGGAGGTTGGATGGGTTGTCTATGTTTATATTATGATACATAAACATGTAATGTACCTCAGAGTTTCCAGTCTGCAGCACTGACTCGACAGTCCTTTAGAGAGCAGCTCCACTCCTGAATCTTTCAGGTCATTGTTGCTCAGGTCCAGATCTCGTAGAGGTGAGAAGGGGTATTTGAGAGCAGCGACCAGATGATCAACCCACTCTTCACTTACTTTACAGTCTGCTAGTCTATGGAGGGTGATGGGTGTTTATTAATTTTTATAGAAACAGATAGATGTAAAGAAAAGGCATGTTTAAAGATACTTAATGGCCAACCATGTGATTGCCATTTGTAATACAGAGGACTTGTCCCCTCTCCTTCCTCTTTTGCATTCTGGCTAATAGTCCAGTTCGCTGAGATTATTTAAGGGTGAAGAGTTTATCTCACAAACAAGAGTGGAAAAAAAACTTACAAGGCCTTTTTGCTGCTCCTCACTGCTGGTATCAGCCTCCGTCTGCCCTCATCTGATGTGTTGTAACTCTTTAAGTCCAAGACTTCCAGATCATTCTTTGATGCCTGCAGCATGTAGGCCAGTGCAGAGCAGTGCAGGGGAGTCAACTCTGTTTTTGAATGATCTGACAGTGCGAGATATTTCTGAATCTCATCTTTGACTTTGTGATCTCTCATCTCGACCATAGTCTGGAAAAGGTTGATGCAGCTGTCTGGAGAGAGGTTCTTCCTTCGCATAGATTTGATGTGAGTCAACATTTTCTTGTCAGTATCTTGGCTTCGATCTGTTGGAGTCAGCAGACCATGAAGGACTCTGTGATTGGGTTCAGCCATGAGGCCAAGGAGGAATCTCAGGAAGAAGTCCAGGTGGCCATTTTTCTTCTCCAGCACTTTGTCTACTGTTATTTTAAGAAGTTCAATTAAAGTATGCTCCTTGCCCTTTACATCAAAGAAGATGCTGAGATCTTTAGTATCATTGTTAATGAAACAGTCATAGATGTAGAGAGCTGCAAAGAACTCCTGCACAGTCAGATGCACAAAGAAGAAGACATTTTTCTGTAAAATTATTTTTTCTTCCCGAAGAACTGTGGTGCAAAATCCAGAGTCAATGGATGCTGCTTTAACATCAATGCCACAGGCCTCCAGATCTTCCTCATAGAAGATAAGATTTTTCTTCAGCAGCTGATCAAATGCAAGCTTGCCGAGTTTCAGAAGAAATTTCCTCTGTGTTTTCAGAAGCTTCTCTTTGTTTGTCTCAACCTCCTTGTCATATTTTCTACTTCTGTGTTTTGTTTGGACACAGAGAAAGTGTGCCATCATTTCTGTAAGAGTTTGAGGAATTTCAGTTTTCTCGTCTCCTCCAAAGACTTCCTGGAATAACACTGCAGAAATCCAGCAGAAGATCGGGATCTGACACATGCTGTCGAGACTCTGTGAAGACTGAATATGTTTAATGATCCTTTCAGCAAGATCTGGATCATGACTAAACCTCCTCCTGAAGTATTCAGCTTTTTGTGAGTCATTGAACCCTCTTATCTCTGTCACCATGTCAACATGCTCAGCAGGGATCTGATTGGCTGCTGCTGGACGGGAAGTAATCCAGAGGTTTGCATCAGGAAGAAGCTTACCCTGGATGATGTTTGCTAGGAGATCCCTCACAGGTGCTGCTTCCTTGACAGATGTTATAGACTTAATGCCTTCAAAGTCCAGATGAAACCTGCTTTCATCCAGACCGTCCAGGATCAGGACAGTCTTGGTTTTGGTATAGTCCACTGAATCTTTGAGTTCTGACAGTGTGGGGTGAAATAAAGTCAGGAGCTCATGTAGGCTTTTTTCACCTGTAATCAAATTCAGCTCTCTGAAAGCAAGACTGAAAACAAAGTCTACATCCTGGTTTGCCTTCTCTTCGGCCCAGTCAAGAATCAACTTCTGCACAGAAAATGATTTTCCAATTCCTGCGACGCCCTTCGTCACAACTGTTCTGTGAGGTTTGTCTTGATCAGGCAACGGTCTGAAGATGTCACTCAGACTGACTGATGAACACGTTTCCAGTTTACTTGTGCCATATCTGAACTCATGCTCTGTACGAGGCCCTTCACTCTCCCCAGTGGTGATGTAGAGCTCTGTATAGATGTTGTTCAAAGGACTTGGCTTGTCACCATTACCTTCAGACACCAAAAAAAATTTCTTTTGCATCGCTTCTTTCCATGTCTTCTTTGCCTCAAACAGTTTGATGTCATCTGTAACAATGAAATGCAAGATGAACAAGCCCAAAATTACATTGTTAATACCAAATGATTTCATTTTTTTAAATGGTAAAAATGCAAAATCACAAAATGACAAAGAGAACAAATCTTGAAATTAAAGTTTTCATTGGTTTAATTGTTTAAATTTTGGGTAAGATGAAAAAAAAATTAAAATCCAGAAAATTCACCAATTAAAAAGAACCCTACACACCTAAAAAACTGTGTATAAAAGAGATGTTTTATTAACAAGAAAATCCCAAATATTCAAACATTCAAAATACCGCTCAAACTCATTTTACATCTAATAAGAGTTTAAAACTTTTCTCATAGTAGTTATACAAATTCTTAATACTTACCATTGTCATCTTCAGTATCTTTCAAGCTTTTCAATGTTATTCTGGATTTCTTTCCACACTGTGGACAGGAGTCCTCTGCTGGTGAATCAGACTGATCTGAACTTACACACTGTTTGCAGGACTCATGTCCACACATGAACTGGACTGGATCCTTTAAAACCTCCTTACACACTGGACAGCTGGATTAGATGGGAGATGAAGAAAACATTTCGTTATTATTGTGCATCACACACAGTGATATCACTGTATCTGAGGCAGCATTTGATCTACAAACAAAGAAATTATTCTCCTGTATTCAGAAACCTGTTGGTCTGGAGATTTATATCTATATTGCTATGGAAAATAAACAGCCTTAAAACATCACCTTCATACACCATCAACGTTCACTCAGTCTGCATCTGCATCCGTTTAGAGTTCACAAATATCAAACGTAATATTCCTCAGCAGAAACTAATGTTGCCCCTTTAGCAGGATTAATCTAGACCCTGTTGAAAAGACCTCCAGGTTCTTCAAGTATTTTGTCACACGATGCAGAATTCATAATCTAATTTGTGACTGTTGGAAAACATTGATCTATATTCTGCATGAAAGCTCACTGTTGTTACTAGATCAAGGTTTTTCTTTGAAAAAGCTATCTATTGTGTGCCAATATCTATTGAGGCCACATAACTGTTTCTCAATTAATCTGTTCTATGACATTATTCCAAAAAGCCTGCCTTTGTGTTCACGAGCAAACTAGATTTAGTGTAATGTTTCTGTATGAAAGCAAAGGGTTTTCCTGGTAAAATCCCATGCAGCTAAAACGTGCTGAACAGCTGCACTTAACAACACGGACAGTTGAAGAGCACATTGTCTCATCAAATTTGGGGCCCTTGAAGATTTATTTTTTCATCAGATACACTATTGTTAGGCTAAATTTAATGAAGCATTAAGCATTACTCCACCAAAGTGACTGTGAGTACTCTGAAATCTAATCCAGTTTTGTATTATGCTTCTTAAGGTGAAATGATTATAACTTTTTCAAGGAATCAAAATCTGAATCGTAGCATGAGCGAATCACTCAGGACTCACTCACCCCCTCCCTCCTGGCTCACAGCTTCTTCTTCTTGGTTGGCAACTAATGTTAAGGCGCATTACCGCCCCCTGGCTCACAGCTCAGTGGACATTTACATGAGAAAATATATATTTGACACATTTGAAGAAAATACTAATAAAATAAAATAAAAATAAATAAAATAAATGTTCCCTTTAGAATTTTTTTCCTTGTTTTTCCTCCATGAAAAGAGAAACAAATTAGGTTTGAGTGAAAATGTACATTTTTTGCACTCTCTGGGCAACTAAGTGACTCAAATGACGCAAAAATTCGATTCAATTTGGTGAGTGACTCATTCAAACTCGATTCAGTAAAAAGAATCAAATTTACCATCACTATGATGCTCATACACAACTTTGTGATCTGTAGTGAGAGTAGGGAACAAGTGGGAAGGAACCAGGAGAGGTGAAGGTACGCTAATCCTCTGACTATTAGTGCTAAAAGTCTACTCCTCAGTATTATACTTTGGATGGGAACATGTTCAGTGCGGTGCTGAGAGGTGTGTCGGAGGTGTAACGTATTTACTTGCATTCCTTTGTGAGTTAAAACTGTGTGCGTGGTTACCACGTGAGTATTGTAGGTTTAACTTTATCTGTGTTATTTGCTAAGTAGCTAGTCCCATTGCTATCGCTAAGATGCGGCTTTGGGCTATTACAGGCAGCCTTGGTTTTAGCCCATATTCCATTTCATATATGACTTACTATTGTAGCTGTGAGTGGATGTAACTATCTTTATGGTTATTGCCTGAGTAGTTGTAACCTGTAGAGGTCCTGTTTGCTAACAGATATATATATATATAGATAGATAGATAGATAGATAGATAGATAGATAGATAGATATATGTATACACACACACACACACACACACGGGCAGAAAATTCATTTATGGTCTTAGGGTGCCATCTAGTGGCCATGTTGTTATATTACAGATGGTATAACATTACGCTGAAAACCCACAGTATTGTATAAGCAGTGTTTTACATAGTGGTTAATACACAAATTAATTTTTCTGTTTACAGATGACCACACACACACACACACACACACACACACACACTCAAACCCCATTTACCTGCATGTAAATATATTGTAATTCAATCACATCCCTACCAATCCTGTTCATCCTGTTTATGCCATCTGCCTTCTCCTTCATTAAACTTATTTGAACTACATCAATGTGGAGTACCATTCCTTCTGACCGAGGACGACTCAGTTGAAGCGTGATCGGCAATCAGTGCAATCATATATTACAATTAGCATACCTGGAGAGAAGAGGAATGATAGTCAGTGGAAACAAGATAGAACAGGTGAGAAAGAGAGGAAGACATGTGGGAGGGTAAACATGCAGAGATAGTGAAAGTGAAAGTTTAAATACCTGGGGTCAACCATCCAAAGCAATCGGCAGTGCACAGGAGATCTGAAGCATAAAGTGCAGGCACGGTGGAGCAGGTGGAGATGAGTGTCATGGGTAATTTGTGAAAGAAGGGTAGCAGTTAAAGGGAAGGTTTACAAGATCAGAATCAGAGACTATATATCACCAAGGTGCAATCACGAAAATAGCAGATGGCAGTAAGAACTGTAACAATGTATGGTTTAGAGTCGGTGACTGAAAAAGAAACAGGAGGCTGAGTTGAAAATGGTCATATTTTCATAGGGAGTAAGCAGAATGGACAATATCAGACATGCATACATCAGATGGACAGCTCAGGTTTGGAGACAAAGTTAGAGGTAAGGCTGAGATTGTTTGGACATGTGCAGAGAGAGGATGGTGGATTTACTTGACAAAGGACTCTAACAGAGAGCTGCCAGGCAGGAGGAAAAGAGGAAGACCTCATGACCATGGATGTGGTGAAGAATGACACGCAGAGGATTGTAAAAAAAAGGAGCATGCTGGGAGCTTTATGTGACTCCTAAAGAAGATGAACACAGTCTATATAGGTGCTGTTTTTAAGAGGATCAAACGTTTACTTATTCAGATGGGTTTGAAAACTCAATGTGAAAACATGTCTTGGTGGAGTGTGCACTTTGTTTCCATGCATGCTATGATTTGGGTAACTGGGTAAATATTGGGATCAAATTGAAAATTGAACTGAATAAAATTGCCATGCAAAAATACAGAAAAATCAACATGCCACATGTGAAACTGCAGGTCAGTCAGTCTGTCACTTAATCTTTAATGTGCTACATTTATTCCTTTGGGGGGGGAAACTCTACCTTTGTGTCTTTCCAAAGTTGACTGGTATGTACATGGATCCTTCACTCTTCATAGAGACAACACTGGGAGCTCTGGACTCAGTTCCACTAAAAACGGAGATATTTGTATTTATTCCACAAACAAGAAACCACCTGTGTTTCTATTGTATTTGTTTCCAGGAAAAGTGAAAGAAGAATACAGTAAAGTAAAGTACAAAATAAGGATTACCCCTGATGTTGCTTGTCACCAAAATTAGCTGGCTGGTACATGGATCCATCACTCTTCATAGACACAGAGCTGGGACCGGAAGAGTCATCTCTATTCTTCTGTGAACTGTTCAGAATAGGATATGAATCTTTTTTTCCTTTAAAAAAATAACAGTGAACCTTGATCCATGATGGACCTCTGAGCTAAACGCTAATAGGATGGCAGAAAAGGAATGTGAAGGCAGGTGACAAATGAAAGGAAAAACAACAATATGTTGGTGCGCTGGTTACAGGAAGTGCATCAAGTGTCTTGTGAACTTTACGTGAGGGTGAACTCCATTCTCCTAAAAGATTTCCCTCTCACCTGATCAAGAAGCCCCAAACTTTTCCACAGCTGCTCAGCTGTTTGAGATCAGGCAAACATGTTAGACCAGAGTAACATCATTTTCATCCTCATCAGGTTATTCAGTGAGACCTCGTGTCATGTTCTATCACTCAGAACAACTCCTTAATAATTTATAGACTCTTCCCTCTAAGGGGGTCCAAATCCTGCCAGCATAACATAGCCACTTTTTTTCCTTTAATATGTCACCTATCTGTAAGTATTAAACAAAGAGAGCTCTGTGTAGATGATAAACTGTAACCACACTGCACTAAAAACCGTTTTCCAATGTAGAGTTTATTCATTTATGATCGGACATACCTGACTAGCAGCCCACTGCGGGAGCTGATTGGCTGTTTGGAGAGTGGGGGGGCGGAGTCAGTTTGTTTTCTCTTTCTTGTCTCAGACATTTCTGCAGCTGAAACACAACTAACAGGGAAAAAAAAACAGAGAATAGTTTGTAAATGATAAAAATCCAGCTGTACAGACTTTATGCACTTTATTGGCAATTCCACTGTAAAAGAGCCTTCCTCCTGAACCTGAACCGAGCTGCAGTGACAGCTGGTAGCCTGTAGGTGGCAGCTGTAGCTTTATTTATTTATTTACCCTCCTAGACACTAAATGCACTTTTTAAATATTCAATAAAGTTACTCTTTGTTTACAGACCTAATATTTTTGGTAATCACTGCACTGTCAGGTAAGATTTAAGATTGGTGCGACAGTGCAGGGCCTCTTTAACGGTCTTTTGTTTACACGGATGATCAATGACAGCGTGAAGGTGAAGCAGGTATTAAAAAAACAAGTTAGAGTATCTATTTCAATCATACTATGAGGCAAGTCAAATCGAAAATAGAAGTAAAAGAATAACAATGCGAATTTGACTCGGTTTTATAACGTTACTGGAGTGTTTACAGGGTTAAACGTGGACATATGGATAAACACACGCAGCACCCTCGATCGCTCCTAAATAGTGAATTATAAAAATAATCGATGGCAGAGTTTGAGTTCGTTCATACTGAGTCGCCGTAAACTGTGAAATCTGCTGCTGCGATGATCCTTCTTATGTGCGCAGTTACTGCAGTAAAACAAGATGTCGGCTGATTAAAAACACACGCATCGCTCTGCCCGACAAAAGTCGACATAAAGCAGGAAGATAGGCGGTGACTTACTTTCACGCTATAAGAGTTTTCTTCTTTCTTATAACTCAATCAAGTATTCGTAAGGTTCTCAAGGTTCTCCTGACAATGAGACTCGCTCCTGCACTACAGCATGGCACAGACGGAACCCTCTGTGTGTGTGTGTGTGTGTGTGTGCGTGTGAGTGTGTGTGTGTGTGTGCGTGTGAGTGTGCGTGTGTGTGTGTGAGAGAGAGAGTAGGGTTTTGTTGTTGTTGCATTTGTTTGAGTTTCACTTTCGTTTCTCTTTTATGCACCTTTTTTTGTCTATCAGGGCTACAACGAAAAACTGGTGCAGACAGCTGCATTTTGAAAGAGTGGAGTTGAACAAAATGAAAAGTCTGGTAATGGACAGATGCAGGTTTATCCATAATGAGGATGGTTAAAACAGGCAATAAAGAGGATGTTTGTTGCATCACAGACATGATAGGATGTTTCACTAACTCATAAAAACACGGCATGTTGTGGAGGGCATAGCAGTTTGTCTTGAAACAACTTTAATCTCGAAATTTTGTCTTTATTCTCTTTTTTCTTCTTTTGGGGCCTTAATACTCGGCCACACTGTAAACATTTTTTTTAATTTAACAGTATTTTTACAGGAATATGTATGTATAAGATACTCTAAAATGTTTTTAAATTATTTTACTGCACAAAGCAAAGGACTGACTGCTTTACTTTGTCTGTACTGTAAATTATTTTTACAGCAGTGATCCAAAGTAGTGTATAGTGGAGTAGTGTATTGTCATACACTGGTCATAGCTTACATTTGTTATTGAGACCATCAAATGTTTAAATAGTTTTTGGCCTCATTCTCTTCTGAAAATTATTTTTTTAATGCCGTATTCCCACATGATCCTATAAAATGTTTATAATTATAATTTTATATTAAGAAACAGAAACTAGCAGGAGTTGTGCAAGTGCAAGTGGCAAGGGAGGAGTTATTTAAGCATATTTTATATTTTCAAAAGCATCTTTTTTTTTCCCTTCAAGCTTTTATCCGACTCATCATTAGTGAGGTGTTCACTGGAGCCTTTTGTGGCTGGACAGGGTTGGGAACTCGATAAGCTAACATGACTGAATTAACTGAAGTAAACTGAAACTAATGACAAATCAAAAGTGCATCTGTGTTCTTTGCATAATGAGTGTAGATGCTTTCTGCAAAAATGTAATTTGTCAAATAACTTTCATTCATTTCTGAATAAATTCACTAGATGCAGACCATTTTCCTCTGTTCTTCATAATTCAGTTCTTGCTTTAACTTCGACCTCTTTTTCTGTTTTCAGTGAAAACTGGACCAACACGTTTCTTAAGCACCATAAGCCTTTAGCAGTTCATTAATGTCACCAACTTGCTCGATACCTGCTATAGACTCTGCACACATGGAAGCCAATCAGAGATCGTACACTGTTAAACTTCCAACATCTGAGTTTATTATTAGCTGTTGAGGTTAAGCATTCAGTCAACACAGAAACACTGGGGAGGATGTTTTCTGTACTCTGTAAGGACCAGCGATGGATGTGGGGCTGAAGCCTTTAGGTTTATATTGTTAAAAAGTAATTATGAGAGAATTTGTTTCAGGTCATTTTTCAGAGTAACATGAAAGTAACATAATGAATAATGTAACAAATTAACTTTTAGTAAACTACTGCATTACTTCTAAGAAAGGTGTTCTGTGTAATATGTTTATTTATTTCTCGAGTAATAACCTCAACAGCGGTAAGCACAGATAATTTTGTTGATAATGAGAACGCACTGCTCATTAAGTTTTAAAATTACATTTTAAAAGTCAAATGAACAAAATGTGTGTCAAAACAAGCATTTAGCTCGATTTCAACTTCTCTGGTCTCTGCAGTAACCTCTTTGTGGTGTATTTTTTTCCACTTTAACAGATGTTTCTTTCCTATCTTCCTGTTAAACAGTCAAATATTAACCACAGGCACTAAAACTGTCCTTTACATCTGCTTCCTCTCTATTTTATGGCCTCACAGAGAGTAGTAGTAACATGTGGTGTAGCTTACTGATGGCCACTTTAACATGAATTCAAATTGGAATTTCCACAAGTCATAATAGCTAAACCCAGAGATTTAAATTCTTTTGGTACTTACAATCAAGGCCTGTGAGCACCAGTCAATTTACATGAAAGTAAATGAAGTGTAAAATATAACTGTGCACAGTTTTTAGATTTTCTGTGAGTTCCTTATTTTTTTCATTTCTTAGCAGTCATATAATGCTTATTTTCTTTGTCACTTATTTGTGTATTTACTGTGTAAATGTTTGTAATAGATAAGTCAGGGCAAGTTTGTTGACGGTGTAAGCCTCATTTATTCTCCAGGTTTCAGTACTGTTGTTTACTGTGGCTTGATTTTCTGTAGAAAGTGTAATGAAGAAAACTTCTGTTATGAAACAGCACATTCCTCATTTCAAAAGCGCAAATTAAAAAAATTATACAATTCATTTTTTTAAATTTATTTTTTAGAAAATAACATAATTAAATACAGAAATAAGACTGAGACTTTGCAGAGCTCTGCACAGAATCCAACACGAGCTCGGTTAGCACCAAAGAAAAAACCCTTGATATGGGCCCCCCTGTTATGCTTCTATGTTCCTGTTTAAACTTGCCCTGTTTTCATTTCCTTTCCTTTCTTTTCACTTCATTTCAACATGTCTGAACACAAACGTTTTTTCTTTATTTCTAATTTCTCTTTTCTGTCATTCTTGCACACCCTTAAATCATTGCCGCACAGCAGAATGGCTGATTTTAGGTGGACATGGTTTTACAGTCAACTTTGTGCAGAATATTAACAAAACTATTAAATTTAGAAAAAACTGAAAAGAGGAAGTAAAAATAAAACCGTGCAGGGGAAAGAAGCTGTGGGGCCCAGTGCAAGAGGACCCCGATGTGAAACGTGAAGTAAAACTAAGGTGATTTTTTTAAGGTGAAATACACAGAAAATTCTCAAAGTTATTGATAATTTTTTTAAATTCTTCACAGAGAAATTCCTTGTGATAAAAGTTTTTAGAGTCTGACCTGGGTCAGATTATTCTGATTACACTGGCCCACAGTTGGGCCCCCACCCAGGAAGCAAGAAAGAAAACTTTTTTTTTTTTTTAAGGCACCAGGATTATATTTCCTTAAACATTCAGTTTTAAAACCAATTGGAGGACAGAATTTAGCAGTCTGTTACTAAACTGTCCAGACTGTCTGCCAGACTCAGCTGAGTTTCTGGTAAAACTTCTAGAATCAATGAAACAAGAAAATGAAAGAGGAATAAGACACCGACCTGCCTCCTTTAAGGAAAAAACACACCATAAAAATGTATTTAATTTCTGAGTTACTGTTCAACAAGATTGAATGACGGCTGACCCAGAGGCTGCAGCAGCACATGTGCTCAGACTGCTTCATTTTCAGTTTTGAGATGTGATGGTTGCTTTTATTTTCCAGTGAGGTGGAAAAGGTTTGAGAAGCAGCATTTCAGAGGGAGTTAACCTTAAACACACTTTTATTCTAAAAGAACGAAACAGTTTAAACAATGTCAGAGGAGGTCTTCATTTTTATGGCAATGACTCACTGACAAGAAAACTTAATTTGAATAAAATATTTTGTGCGAACACTCGCTTTGGAAACTGCACATTTACAGCTGGCAAGTTCACAAATGTTGCACGAAATTTGGCAAAGTACGAAACAGTAATTATAGCTACAGGTAAAACTAGTTTTTGGTTAATGAAAATATCTAAAACATGTTTGCAGCAGTATGTGTTTATATGATGATTTTATATTTAATTTTTACAGTGAAAAAGATCATCTGTAATTAAATATTAATAGCATTTACCATTATGTCCTCTCTCCTTTCCCTGCCAGTGTACTGAGCTGTACAACACGGCCTGTGGCTGTAATCTGGGGGAGTAAAACGTGACTAAATAATACAACAACTGCCATATGTGTGCACACGCATGGAAGGTCAGACACAGCATCCCATTAAGCTGCACAAATTTTATTGTAATTAGAGCTTTTGAGGTGAGTATTCGGGTTGCAGGACTTATTCTGGCACAGCTCCATACTGAAATATATTGAGGGTTGACCGCGTGCTGAACTGAAATACACTGCATGTGTCAACGTGCTCTGTGTGACTCTGACAAAGTATTTGTGGGAAATATTTTTTAAGCATTTTTTTTTTAGTTAACTGAACAGCAACATGACAAAGACACAAAACACACCCCTAACATGCACCAACAAGAATAAACTGCCTTCAAGTTTTAAGATCAGCTTCTTAAAGTTGTAAAAGTGTACTTACGTCTTCAACAAGAGGCCTTCAGCTTGAGCTTTGTGGCGTTTCAAAGCGCGGTAATTTCTGCTTATCTCACATGATCACATTAACTGACATTTCCTTCTTCATGTTCAGTTTTTTTACTGTCTAAACTTTTCAGAGATCCTGCCGCACAGTGGACAAAGGGTTAACGGGTAATGTCACTGCTGAGACTCATGGCTAATCAAAAATCTTGGATTACAAAGATGATGTAATCTTGGTAGTTTGTAAAAAGTCTTCATATTGAAAAAACACACTAGGAATATCATAAAGATTTATTGACCTTTGATTTTTTTTTAAACATTAAAACCAGTTTGTTACTTTTTGTTCAAACGCCAGTTTGGTTCCTATTGACGATGCAAATCTCCTTAAAATAGTTCAAATGAAAAGATCTCGGTGCTTATTTAATCTTGTTCTTGTTCAAATCTAAGAATCTGAGGACTTTTCTCATAGATGTAAACATTTACAGTTGCTGGCCCCTTCATTAGGCACACCTTGCTGGTACATCCATGATGTGAATCTCCCGTTCCAGTAAATACTCTACTGGATTTAAATCTGGTGACAGTAGAAGCTGTTTGGGTACAGCGAGCTCATTGTCATGTTCAAGAAAGCACTTTGAGATAATTTGAGCTTTGTGACATGGTTTTTTATCCTGCTGGAAATAGCCGTCAGAAGATGGCAGTGCTGTGGTCATAAAGGGATGGACATGGACGCAAAGCGTGTGGAAATATCCCCCACACCATTACTATAGCCTGAGACGGTTAAACAAAGCAGGCTGGATCCATGCGTTCATCTTCTTTACACCAAATTCTGACCATCTCAAAGTTGTAGCAGGAACCTCTACTGTGCAGTTTTGGTGACGCCTCAGTTTCTTGCTCTTATTTGAGAGAAGCAGCACACATGGTTTCCTGCTGCCGTAGCACATTTGATTGAAGGTTCAACATTAAGTGGTTATTTGAGTTACTACCGCCTTCTGTTAAGCTCGAAGCAGTCTGCCCATTCTCCTTTGACCTCTGACATCAACAAAGGTGTTTTCTCTGCTGCACATGGGATAGTTTGTCCTTTTTCAGACCCTAGATTCCCATTAAAATCACTTCAGTCATCTATCTTCCTCATTCTGATGCTCACTTTGAACTTCAGCAGAATAAATGCACTGATTTTCTGCCTTGTGATTGGCTGATTAAATGTTTGATTTAGGAAGCAGTTGAACAGGGGTCCGAACAAAGTGAACAGCAAGCACAGACGCCAGAATCGTGTCTACATGGCCACCAGGATGCTCAGGGGGAGCCCGGCTTCATAATGCCTACATGTCTATGGAGCCAGGGGTCTACACACAAATTACAAATTATCTGAACTCGCTGAATTTTTGGCTGATTTTACAGAACTTTAGTTTATCACAAATATTAAAGTGTAGGCTATGGTTACGTTTCATATTTTAATGTGGACTTTAATACCAAAATGTTTATTTTTGTTGATAATTAGAGCTGCAGTTAGAAAGTGGAAGCTATGGACATTTGATGAAGAAGTGATTGATCTAAATGATAAATGACACATGAACTGGATTCATATTAACCACTGAAAGAAGCTCAAACCTGAGCTGGAGTGAAACTCTGTTTATGTGTGCATGTGTGAAGCACGTGCTCATATGGGTGGTTAGTGTAAACAGTGAAGTTCACAGAAAGGTGAGGTCATTAGAATAGAATAGAATAGAATAGAATAGAATAGAATAGAATAGAACAGAATTCAACTTTATTGTCATTGCACATGTCACAGGTACAGGGCAATGAAATGCAGTTTGCATCCATCCAGAAGTGCTTTAGCCATGATACAGATATATTACAATATATATTAGCAATAATATAGATATGAAATGGGTCTGTTATGGTATGTTATAATGTACATGGTATGAAGTATGTTATGAATATGAATATATGACTATAAGTATGTACAGGCTATGAACAGGATATAAATATGAAAAACTATACAGAAATATGAGATATACAGCTATACAGAAATGTGAACTATGCAAGTAATAAACAGCTGTAGAATTAAAATTATTGTATTTTACAGAATGATTATTTATACAGAATTATACAGTAGTGCAGTTAAGATAAGCAAGATATGTGGATAATTTCTACATTACTTCTCTGACTATCAAAGGGTTTGTGTCGGTGCTTCCTCATTCAGCTGGAGTCAGTGTGGAGAGAAAGTACACAGAGAGGTAAACTGGTAAACACACTGAGGAGATTTAAGCCAACTACACACTTCATATCTAACCAGGTCTTCCCATTAACCTCTGGCCTATCCAGAGGTTCAGTCAATGAGCTCGTCAATAGCTTCAATGCTAAAATGTTAAATGTAATGGACACTATTGCTCCCATTAAGGTGAAGGTTATCTCTGGAAGGAAGAAGTCTCCATGGAGAAACTCCATGGAGACTCCTCCTGTGTCAGTGGCAGCTGAACTTCATTCGACCATGGCCTGCAATGACTTTGCCAAATTCTTCACAGAAAAAATCCAAAAGATTAGACAAGCAATTGGTACATCAACAGCAGATCCAGGATATGTACTGTGTCCACCAAAAAACTGTTTAAACACCATGAAACAGTTTCACCCTATTAACAGCAAAGACCTGGAGGACATCTTTAGTCAACTGAACTCCTCCTCCTGCTGTTTAGATGTCCTGCCAACAAGTTTTTTCAAAAAGGTCTCAAAGACTTTGGAGTCAGACCTGTTACAGATCGTCAACTTTTCCTTAATGTCAGGTGTGTTTCCAGAATCACTAAAAACTGCTGTAATAAAACCTATACTGAAAAAGGACAATCTCGACAAGACACAAATGAACAACTACAGGCCGATCTCAAATCTCCCATTTTTAAGTAAGATCATTGAAAAAGCAGTTTCTCAACAGCTCAGTTACTTCTTAAAACAGAATAATTGCTACGATGCCTTCCAGTCAGGTTTTAGACAGAACCACAGCACTGAAACCGCTCTGACCAAAGTGTTTAATGACATATGTCTGAACTCAGACAGTGGAAAAATGTCAGTCTTAGTTTTACTGGATCTCAGTGCAGCATTTGATACAGTTGACCACAACATATTACTCAAACGACTGGAGAACTGGGCAGGTCTTTCAGGAACTGTACTAAACTGGTTCAAAACATACTTAGAAAACAGGAAATACTTTGTATCAATAGGTAACTTCACATCTGAGCAGACAAGTATCACATGTGGAGTTCCCCAAGGTTCCATCTTGGGACCCTTTCTGTTTAACATTTACATGCTCTCACTGGCACAGATTATAAAGAACAACAAAATAAACTACCACAGCTATGCAGATGACACACAAATATATATCACAATGGCACCAGGAGCCCGAGGCCCTGTACAGGCTCTTGGTAAATGCATTGAGGAAATTAATGACTGGTTGTGCCACAATTTTCTCCAGCTAAACAAAAACAAAACTGAGGTAATAGTCTTTGGCGCCAAAGAAAAACGATTACAGGTCACCAGAGAACTTCAATCTATACACCTAAAAACCACAAACCAGGCGAGAAATTTGGGTGTAGTGATGGATGCAGACCTAAAAAAAACACATTAAGACAATAACAAAGTCAGCTTACTATCACCTCAAGAATATTTCAAGGATTAAAGATCTGATGTCTCAACAGGACCTGGAAAAACTAGTCCATGCATTCATCTTTAGTAGGCTTGATTACTGTAACAGCATCTTTACAGGTCAACCTAAAAAATCAGTCAGACAACTACAGCTCATTCAGAACTCTGCTGCTCGAGTCCTCACTAAGACCAAAAAAGTGGACCACATCAGTCCAGCTCTGAGGTCTTTACACTGGCTGCCTGTCCGTCAGAGGATAGACTGCATTGATGCTGGCCTATAAAGCTCTGAATGGTTTAGGACCAAAATACATCAGTGACCTCCTGACCCAGTATGAACCTTCCAGATCCCTCAGGTCATCTGGATCCGGTCTTTTATCAGTTCCCAGAGTCAGAACCAGACATGGAGAAGCTGCATTCAGCTTTTATGCTCCTTATATCTGGAACAAACTCCCAGAAAGCCTCAGATCAGCTGAAACACTCAGTTTATTTAAATCCAGGTTGAAGACTCACCTGTTCTCAGCTGCATTTGAATAAAGCACCAAATCCACACTTTTAAGCTTAAATTTCAAAACTAACATTTTTTAATCAATTTTAAATCATGATTTTTATTTGTTTTTGTTAAATTGTAAATGGTAAATGGCCTGTATTTATATAGCGCTTTACTAGTCCCTAAGGACCCCAAAGCGCTTTACATATCCAGTCATCCACCCATTCACACACAGGTGATGGCAAGCTACATTGTAGCCACAGCCACCCTGGGGCGCACTGACAGAGGCGAGGCTGCTGGACACTGGCGCCATCGGGCCCTCTGACCACCACCAGTACGCAACGGGTGAAGTGTCTTGCCCAAGGACACAACGACCGAGACTGTCCAAGCTGGGGCTCGAACCAGCAACCTTCCGATTACAAGGCGAACTCCCAACTCTTGAACCACGATTGTTCTTTAATGTCTCTATAAAGCACTTTGAATCACCTTGTTGTTGAATTGTGCTATATAAATAAACTTGCCTTCATATTCTGTCAGTGAGTCATATGAAGTTGGGATTTACAGTATTTCAGTTATTTCACTGTATCACTCACCTTATTGATTTGCTTTCTGATTTGCTGAGGCAAGGTTTTAAAATACCTTCTGGATAATTAGAATATTATTTAAAACACTCTATAAACTCACTGAAATACAGGAAAATAAGATTCCTGTGGCTAAGTATACATCTGATGTGTACAAGTGTGTGTGTCCAATCTGCTCTCTTGTGAGTAGGGCTGGGTATCGATTTAGGACTGTTACTGTGTTTATATCTTTTTGTAAAATCCATTCACCTGCTCTCATTTGCTGTTTGGTGGTTGTTGAAACAGTTATGTGAGCTTTAACCTGAGACTGGCATTTTTGGTAAAATACATTTATATTAAAAAATTGATTCAGAATTTAACAAATAAATATCACATTATTCAAACTAAAATCATTTTGAATCAGGAAAATATTTTTTTTTCAACCCAAGCCTACTTGTGACTGTGTCTTTGTAAAAACTGGTAAGTGAGAACTATGTTTACATAAACATGGCTGCAGAGTCTTACTCCGCATAAAAGCAGGTTTTTCATTTAAAAAAATGATTATGAATAAAGTGAAATCTGAGTAAATCTTGCTCACAGCAAAAAGTCATTGTTAGATTGATGCTGTTTGATTCTCAGGTAAAGTAACGATTTCCTGCAGGCTGAGCATTATACGTGCTAGAAGCTCTTTGTTCATGTGCTCAGGCAGTATTTAATAATGGAAAAGCGTAATTTGAGTTCCTGCAGATTGTAAAACAAGATCAAAGGTTTAGTTTTTGTGTCCTGGAGGAAAAATTGGAGATTTTTTTTTACTAAACAAAATGCCAGAAAAAAGAATCCAGCTGGAATCACACCGGAATCATCAGTGACTTCACTTTATTTATTTTCAGGTTTAGTAAGAGTGAATCTTTCCATTTTAATTATTTTTTATCATTATGGTGTGGCCCTTTTAAAATGATGACGTGTGTTAGCTAGTTCTCATAATCCAAGTATGTAGAGCTTATGTTTGATTATTGTGTCTTTGCAGCAGTTAGCTGAATTACATGGATGGACATAGAAGTGGGTTTCAGGCAGTCCAACTACAGGATTGAAAAACTCGTCACAAATGAACACATGGGTCAAGTTTCCTTCATTATCTGAAGATGGTAAACTTGAGTAACATATGCACGTTACTTAGTGCATTGAATGTAGCTCAATCTCAAGCTAAATTAAAAACCAGCAAATGCTCAAACTCACAGCTTCTCTTTCAGGTAATCTGTGGAAGTGTCCCAGTGTGGTATAGGTAAAAAAAAAAAATCTATCAGTGGCAAAAATGGGCATTTACTGAGAGCAGGTCTGTCGGCAAGTCACCTCATTCATTTTTCTATGTTTAGCTCATCATGAAGGAAGCTCAGTGGTTTCAATTCACCATTTAAATGTGCCTTTTAAAGCAATGACTCTTCTCACCGTATATTTACCCAGATAAAACAAAATGAACGCCCGGAGAGATGTTTGTCCAGTCATTGAACCCACTCATCTCTGTTACCATGTCAATGTAGTCTGCAGAGGTCTGATTGGCTGCCGCTGGACAGGAAGTAATCCAGAGGTTTGCTTCAGGAAGATGAGGTTTAGTAGGAGATTACTCACAGGTGCTGCTTTCTTCACAGATGTTATAGTCTTAATGCCTTCAAAGTCCAGCTGAAACCTGCTTTCATCCAGACCGTCCAGGATCAGAACAATCTTGGTTTTGGTATAATCCACTGAATCTTTGAGTTCAGACAGTGTGGGTGAAATAAAGTCAGGAGCTTGTGTAGGCTTTTCTCACCTGTAATCAAATTCAGCTCTTTGACAGAAAGGCTGAAAACAAAGTCAACATCCTGGTTTGCCTTCTCTTCGGCCCAGTCGAGAATGAATTTCTGCACAAAAAAATATTTTCCATTTCCTTCAACACCCTGTCACAACTGTGAAGTCTGTCTTGGCCCGGCAAAGGTGTCTACACATGGTTTAGGTTGATTATTTGTTGTTTTGATGATTGACAGCTTTTCATTTTTTGTTCTGGTAGCCTGAACACATTTTCTACACTTTCCCTCTCTCCAGTGGTTGTATGAAGCTCTGTATAGATGCTGTTCAGGGAACTTGTGTTGTCACCATTGCTTTCATAGACGGATGAAAATTTCTTTTTCATTGCTTCTTTTAGTTTCATCTGTACCTTCAAAAGTGGGATGTTATCTGTAACAATAAAATACAACATGTAAATGTAAAAATTACTCAGGTGGTTAAAATCAGACTTTAGTTTGGTCATGGAAACAATTGGTAAAACCCCAAATCCCCAAAACAATCATCACGGTTTCACTGCTAACAACAAAAAAGAAACTGAAAAGATTCAGAGCACCAAACTGTCTTTTTACAAGAAAATCAAAAAAACTCAACATGTGTTGGCAGCTGAGTGTCAAAACATGTTACAGAGATTTTTAGCTCATGACAAACAGAAGACTCGACACACACAGTGTTACAGTACTGCAAGAGTTTATTTAGAGCTTTCTGCACATTTTTATTTGCGCACTTTCCAGCTGCCTGTTCTTGTTCAAATTGCCGGCTCTCCGGTCACGTCCCCTGATCCTGTTAAATTAGGCCAGGCCTGATGAAATTATGGCCATCAACTGTTCTGGTCAGCCTAACACCACACTCTGAACCCACTGCTCCACCCCTCCCCTGCAGCTGAGCAACAAAACAAAATGTTCAAATGTTTCCCTCTGTATTACCAGCATGTTTTGCAGTAGCAGCAACAGGTACAGTCTATGTAAACTTACTAGTATCTCGCTCTGTGTCTCTCTCATGTTTTGGTATTTTCCAGGATTTCCTCGCACACTGAGGACAAGAATTGTCTGCTGATGAATCAGATTGGTTCAGGTCTGTGCTGAGACACAGTTTGCATGACCAGTGTTCACAAATGAGCTGGACTGGATCCCTCATAGCATCCTTGAATCCTGGACATGTGGGTGGCTTCTCACTAACTGGTCTGAAAGGAGCACAACAGAATACACAGCATTTTAATTCTCTCTCTGTTTGTCCATGACCTGAAGTTATACGAGTGGTTAAGAAAATGGATGCAAACCATACACCCCAAACCATTCAGAAATGCCAGCCAATCAGAAGCCTAAAAAAACAATAAAACAACATGATGTAAATGTAAAATGGTTGCAGGGCTTTTGTGGTTATGTTTACTTGTTAGAGTTTTTGGATTTTGTGATTGCATAGAGATTAGAAATGGACCGATCCGATATTACGTATCGGTCCGATACTGACGTAAATTACTTGATCGGATATCGGAGAGAAATAAAAAATGTAATCCGATCCATTAAATATCAAAAAAGCACCTCACAAACCTTGAGACATGGCGTAACTCGGCTCATAACCGTAGCACGTCGGAGCAGTGTGCTCACGTGATAGAGCGGCTGTGTGTATTTGGAGCCTCGCTACCAAACCGGCATTTCATCTCCGAGGAAGTGATCCCAGAGAGAAGTAAAGCAAATGTGTAAGTTCATCTCTGAATGTTTATAAAGCATTCCCGCGTTAAGCTTAGCAACCAATATATGGAGCGACTGCCTCTTCTCTCCCCCTCCCTCTCCTGCTGCTACTTCAATCGTGAAACTGATCAATGATCAGCTGATCGGCTTTTCTGTCACGAGTCCATTTATCCAGGGGGGCCGATAGGGCATTAACCCTTTAAGACCTACCATAGAACCAAGGCTGCCAGGGCTTACTTTATATTTTTACATGCTGTACTGTCATTTTTGGGAGCATTTCAAGTTGCTATACATCAATACAACTGTTATAGCCCAAATTTTAATAATATGTATGCATTAAGTCCATAGTAACTACATAAATTGCAAAAAAGTGCAATAAACTACAAAAAAATTGAAAATCGTTTTTGGTTTTTTTACATATATTTATATTTCGGGCAGGTAATGGCGGACATGTGACCGTTCGCGCTGATGTCTGTTTCAATGTGGGAAGTGTTACAAACAGCTGATCGGATCGGCAAAGCGTGTTTCTGGAATATTATGTTTTTGTTCCTGCAAGCGCTTTTTATGCAGTTTTTGCAAAACTATATGTGGAAGGAAACCGTGACCGAGGACAAGCTGATGGTATAAGATGTAAGTACAACTCCTCCAGTGTCATATGCAAAAAAAATTATTGCGATAGCTTACGCGGTTCCAGTTCAAAAGGGATTTAAAAATAGTTACGCAAAACAGAGTGTGCCCGCTCAGACCGGCTTTAAAGGATTAACAGGGAAAGGGGGCACAAAGACATACTTTTCTTTCTTATTCTCATTTAAAATGTCTAGCTTTTAATAATATATTATCTGAATCTTACACCCAAAGTTTTAATCTGATGTAAAATGTATAGAAGTCCATTAGTGCTGTGGGGGGTCGCTGTCTTATTTAATGAATCATTTCAATGTAAGCAGCTATCTCCTGGAAGTTTTCAGTCTTTTGAATATGTGGCTTTACAGCTGAAGGCCCCATCCAAAGTTGTGTTTCTTAATGTTTACAGGCCTCCCAAATACTGCACAGACTTTTTTAATGACCTCAGTGAACTGCTGTCTGTGATCTGTGTTGATTTCGACTGTGTAATTATTGTTGGGGATTTTAACATTCATGTGGACAACCCTCAGGACAAAGGGACTAAAGACCTGAGTAACACTCTGGGCAACTTTGGGCTGACTCAGCATGTAACAGAGGCCACTCATAATAGAGGACACACTCTTGACCTACTGATCTCCAAGGGCCTGAGCATTTCAAACATTACTGTGTCTGATGTGGGCGTGTCTGATCATTACTGTGTTTTCTTTGAAAGTAAAATTTCAGCACACAAATACGTCAACAGCAGTGATCACAAAACGGTGTATAACTGAACACAGTAGTGCAATTTTTAACCAGGTCTTCCCATTAACACCTGACCTGTCCAGAGGGTCAGTCAATGAGCTCGTCAATAGCTTCAATGCTAACATGTTAAATGTAATGGACACTATTGCTCCCATTAAGGTGAAGGTTATCTCTGGAAGGAAAAAGTCTCCATGGAGAAACTCCACACTAGTGAAAAAAGAAAAAAGAGAGTGTAGGAAAGCTGAGCGCAGATGGAGAAAAACAAACCTCCAGGTTCATTATGACATTTATAAAGAGAAACTTCACAATTATAATTTACAACTGAGGAATGCAAGGAGGTCCTACTTCTCTGACATCATCACTAAAAACAGCCAAAATGCTCGGGTCTTATTTTCTACAGTTGACAGGCTAACAAACCCTCCTGTGTCAGTGGCAGCTGAACTTCATTCGACCATGGCCTGCAATGACTTTGCCAAATTCTTCACAGAAAAAATCCAAAAGATTAGACAAGCAATTGGTACATCAACAGCAGATCCAGAATATGTACTGTGTCCACCGAAAAACTGTTTAGACACCATCAAACAGTTTCACCCTATTAAGAGCAAAGACCTGGAGGACATCTTAGGTCAACTGAACTCCTCCTCCTGCTGTTTAGATGTCCTGCCAACAAGTTTTTTCAAAAAGGTCTCAAAGACTTTGGAGTCAGACCTGTTACAGATCGTCAACTTTTCCTTAATGTCAGGTGTGTTTCCAGAACCACTAAAAACTGCTGTAATCAAACCTATACTGAAAAAGGACAATCTTGACAAGACACAAATGAACAACTACAGGCCGATCTCAAATCTCCCGTTTTTAAGTAAGATCATTGAAAAAGCAGTTTCTCAACAGCTCAGTTACTTCTTAAAACAGAATAACTGCTACGATGCCTTCCAGTCAGGTTTTAGACAGAACCACAGCACTGAAACCGCTCTGACCAAAGTGTTTAATGACATATGTCTGAACACAGACAGTGGAAAAATGTCAGTCCTAGTTTTACTGGATCTCAGTGCAGCATTTGATACAGTTGACCACAACATATTACTCAAACGACTGGAGAACTGGGAAGGTGTTTCAGGAACTGTACTAAACTGGTTCAAACATACTTAGAAAACAGGAAATACTTTGTATCAATAGGTAACTTCACATCTGAGCAGACAAGTATCACATGTGGAGTTCCCCAAGGTTCCATCTTGGGACCCCCTCTGTTTAACATTTACATGCTCCCACTGGCACAGATTATAAAGAACAACAAAATAAACTACCACAGCTATGCAGATGACACACAAATATATATCACAATGGCACCAGGAGCCCGAGGCCCTGTACAGGCTCTTGGTAAATGCATTGAGGAAATTAATGACTGGTTGTGCCAAAATTTTCTCCAGCTAAACAAAAACAAAACTGAGGTAATAGCCTTTGGCGCCAAAGAAAAACGATTACAGGTCACCAGAGAACTTCAATCTATACACCTAAAAACCACAAACCAGGCGAGAAATGTGGGTGTAGTGATGGATGCAGACCTAAACTTAGAAAAACACATTAAGACAATAACAAAGTCAGCTTACTATCACCTCAAGAATATATCAAGGATAAAAGATCTGATGTCTCAACAGGACCTGGAAAAACTAGTCCATGCATTCATCTTTAGTAGGCTTGATTACTGTAACAGCATCTTTACAGGTCAACCTAAAAATACAGTCAGAAAACTACAGCTCATTCAGAACTCTGCTGCTCGAGTCCTCACTAAGACCAAAAAAGTGGACCACATCAGTCCAGCTCTGAGGTCTTTACACTGGCTGCCTGTCCGTCAGAGAATAGACTTTAAAGTTCTGATGCTGGTCTATAAAGCTCTGAATGGTTTAGGACCAAAATGCATCAGTGACCTCCTGACCCAGTATGAACCTTCCAGATCCCTCAGGTCATCTGGATCCGGTCTTTTATCAGTTCCCAGAGTCAGAACCAGACACGGAGAAGCTGCATTCAGCTTTTATGCTCCTTATATCTGGAACAAACTCCCAGAAAGCCTTAGATCAGCTGAAACACTCAGTTTATTTAAATCCAGGTTGAAGACTCACCTGTTCTCAGCTGCATTTGAATAAAGCACCAAATCCACACTTTTAAGCTTAAATTTCAAAACTAACATTTTAACTACTGATTTTATCTACTGTTCTGATTTTATCTGTTTTGATTTCATACACTGTTTTGTTTGTTTGTTTGTTTGTTTGTTAATTAGTTAGTTAGTTAGTTTGATTGTTTTAATCAATTTTAAATCATGCTTTTATTTGTTTTTGTTTCTAATGTCTCTGTAAAGCACTTTGAATCACCTTGTTGTTGAATTGTGCGATACAAATAAACTTGCCTTGCCTTACTGTATATAGTAACTGTTAAGTCTAATATACCCTAGTAAGCTATAGTATAGTACACTTTACAATAAGATAAAACACTTAGTAAAACAATGGCAGAATAAGAACAATAAAACAAAAGCACAAGATAAAATTAACAAACAGTGGGTTCACAGTGAATATGCAGATTTGAACAGATGAGTTTTGAGTTGGGATTTAAACTAAAATACCAGAATAGGAAGGATGGAGTAGGTTTAAGTTTATTAGATTATCAGCATTATTAGCATTATTAGCATGTCAGTGTTGCTGAACTATGAAATATTTTGGGTGCAGTGTATTTTTTGCATACAGGTATAACAGAATAGCTTTAGTGGTTTTTTTTTTTTTTTTTTTTTTTTAACTTGAGTATGAACTTATACAAAAAGCAGCAAGATATTTTAAAACAAAACAGTTTTATTGATTAAAAAAAACACACTATATCGGATTCATATCGGTATCGGCCGATATCCAAATTTATGATATCGGTACCGGTATCGGACATAAAAAAGTGGTATCGTGATTTTCTGTTAGCTGTTTTCATGCTTTAAATTTTGCCAGTTGCTGTTAAAACCCCAGAGAAGAAGAAAAAAGAAGACAAACTTTTGCCAGAGTAAAGAGTAAAGAAGCTCAGTTTTTATTATTTATTTATTTTTTATTTTGCCGTAGCAAAGATGAGGGTCTTTATCTCTCTTTTGATGTCAGCAGTGTTGGTCAAGTTACTTGAAAAAAGTAATCAGTAACTAATTACTGATTACTTCCCCAAAAAAGTAATCCCCTTACTTTACTGATTACTTATTTTCAAAAGTAATTAATTACTTAGTTACTTAGTTACTTTTTAAAAACACGATTTACAACCTGAAGAGGTGATAAAGCGATAGATCTTTCAGCCCAATTCTACTTTTTCTACATAATCCATCATACAAAATGTAATCAAATGGAAAAGTCTCTTTTTTTAACTTGTTTTATCAGTTTTAATCTTTTAACTTTATGCATCAAGCAAAAATTTAATTATATGCAACATTCTCTGAGTTGAATAAATTAGTTTAACATTTAAACCTATTTTCTACACATTCCAGCACATAAAATATTTTTGTGTTTACACTCACTCTTTCAAATAGATGCAAGTAAAACACAGCAGAACATAAATAAAGTCAAAGACTCAGCGGTCCTGTTGCTCTATTTTCACCTGTAAAGCAGGACTGCGGTAGGCGGAGGTTTACCCTGGTGCAGGTGTGCCGCGGTCAGTTGAAGAATCTGCGAGTTTCTCTGTGAATTTCCCATTACGTCGTTGCGCACTCGGTGCTTGCTTGGAAGTTTAGGGGTTTTTCTCGCTGTAAAAAGAAGTTTTCTTCCCACGCACGACGGACGCTAATGTTTTTGTCACTTTTTATGGAATCAAACTCAAAGTAAGGTCAGTACTTCCACGCTTTAAACGCTGCACGCTCATACTCTCTCCCACAATCGATATGTGATCCATTGTTGATCTGCACACAGCTGTTGTCACTAACGGCGCACTCGCTTACGTCACTGTCGTGAGACATTCTCGCAAAAAATCACAGTTTTAGTAACGCAGTAATGCAGCGTTCCTACGGGAAAGTAACGGTAATCTAATTACCGTTTTTGCAATAGTAATCCCTTACTTTACTCGTTACTCGAAAAAAGTAATCAGATTACAGTAACGCGTTACTTGTAATGCGTTACTGCCCATCTCTGGATGTCAGACTTTGTATTGTGTTAGTTTTTGATATCCAGTTTGCTTCTGCGACTTTATTTAATTTTTTGACTTTATAGACTTTGTTTCATGGACTTTTGATACCTCAAACAAAGGTAGTTTAAAGATTCATCTTTTGCCTATTATGTGGAGTCTTGTACTTGAACCCAAAATATAACTAAATGTGGTCAGGACCTGAAAGTTCAGTCACTGCCAGCCAGAATCTCTCTCCTCATGTTTCTTTGCTTTAATGCTGGTTGCTATTCTGGTGATCTTCTCTTTCATTTAGTTGCCTCTTCATGGAGTCATTAATCAGACCCTGCCCCATGCCAAGTAAAAACTCTCCACCTCTTTTTATCAGAATCTAAGACATATAGCTGCTGTGGGTGCTTCTGGCACTTGCCTATTAGTGTGACGAGTGTTTTCTTTATAAATCAGGTTACAAGGTGCCTGTGGATCCTCCTTATTGTGATCCCAACTTAGTTTTGGAGAGGTGCTGGCTTTTGCTCATGATAAACTGATCCCAGCCTCACAAAGACTCACAATCTCCTTGAGAGGCCAATATTTCTTTGTTTCTTTATAAGAGTCTCTTTAGATTGCTGAGTAATATCTTACAGTAACAAAGACTTTCTCCTGCCTCATCATTAGCCTCAGATTAATCCATCAGCAATTTAAGATATTTTCCCTTACAGAAGAAATTAGACTTACCTTCTTGTCTCCATCTCAAACCCGAGTGGCTCAAACTTGGATCTTTCAGTCTTTAACGACATCTTACTGGGAGCTGCAGATCCTGAAGCATTTGACTGTGAAGTAGAAAGTTGACATTGATGTAACCAATCAAAAAACACACTTTGATGAGTTATTTATTGTTAAACTCCATATATAAGCATGTTCACAAATTCATTCTTGACCATTTCAGTGACCTGCAGTTACAGGACATTTCCATTATGTCCATTATGTACATTCCCATTAAACTGCTAAGTGCTGCATAAACTTAATGTCTAACCACAATGCTGGCATCTGTGTGACTTCCACTCATTTTAAAAAAAATATATTTTATTTTTGCTTTTACAACTGAACACAACATACTTATACAGATTCAATTGTAAACAATTACTACAATTAGCGTATGTGAACTTGTAAGCATGGAGAACAATGAATAAATGAAAAATAAAATAACTGAGGAAGTAAAGAAATTTAGAAAGAAACTATAACAATGATAAATAAATAAGTAATTAAATAAAATGGGGAAGTGCACGCGGAGGGGGAGGTATAAAATTAAGATCAATTAATTTTTAAAAATTATAGAAATGGCTGCCAAATCATGCAAAAACGCAATGTTTTCCCTTCCCTGTCAAATCTTATCTGTTCCACTCTGGCCACAGACACCATCTCATTAAGCCACCTCTTAAAACACAGAGCCGAAGGAGACCACCACTGTAAGAAAACACGTTTCTTTGCAGCAAGCATACCCATTGTAGTTATCTGTTTTTGTGAGCAGGAAAAGGATTCGATTGAGGCAGAAGATCCAAATATAGCCAGTGTAACATGAAGTGGTACTTTTTTCCTAAATTGGTTTGAAAGCCACGTAAAAATCTGGCACCAAAATACATTTAAGGCTGGGCAGTGCCAAAATAGATGTGCAAGGGAACCTTCATCAACATTACAACTATCACATAGAGGAGATACAGACTTATAAATCTGTTTAAGTTTGAGTTCAGAAAAATGTAGTCTGTGGATGACTTAAACTGAATTTGTTTGTATCTGGTGTTTATTGAGCCTTTCTGAATGCTGGACAAACAGTTTGACCATTGGTCATCAGACTGAGAGACACCGAGGTCTTCAGCCCATCTATTCCTGATTCGATCGGATTCTACTGAAATTGTAAAGCACTTAACAAACTGGGAAATTAGATGTTTAGAGTTTGATTTCAGAATTGTTTCAAGGTAAGTATGATTTAGTGGTTTCGGTGGAAAGTCTGAAAAGTTTCGTTGAACAAAATTCTTTATTTGTAGATAGCGGAAAAAATGTGATTGAGGTAGCTGAAAGTTTTGTTGAAGTTGAAGGAAAGAAGCAGTTTTCTCATCTATATATAAGTCCTTGATATGTTTCAATCCCTTTTCCCCCAATCTAAAAACACCCTGTCCATTTTTAAACAACTGGTTAGGTGTTATTGGCATTCTTACTGAGAGGTTAGGTAATTTAAGAAATTTCCTGATTTGACTTAATATCTTTAGAGAATGTTTAACAACAAAATTACAACTGATCCATTTATTAAAGGAGGTGTTAGAAAACAATAAGGCCGGTAATGAGGTTCCAGATACTGTTGCTGTATCTGAAGCCAGAGCGGGAGATTCTCATAACGGTTGTCGTAGGCAAACCCCACTGCCAGTATAATAGAGCTCTTAAATTTGCAGCCCAGTAATAGTGTCTAAACACAGGGAGACCCAACCCCACCCACTGGAAGTACTTTGTTGAAGATGAGCTTTAGATATCTTTGGAGGTTTTCCTGTCCAGATAAATGGGAGAATTTAAGTGGCAAGTAAATAGGAAGGTTTTGAAAAAGATATAGAAATTGTGGCAAAGACATCATTCTAATTATTTATTCAACCAATCAAAGACAAAGGGAGCAATTTCCATTTTCTAATATCCTCTTTGAGCTTGTCCAGCATTTCCAAGAAGTTCAGTTTATAAAGGAGTTTGGGATTTTTAAGAATTTTGAGGCCAAGATAGGTAAAGGATATAGTCACTAATTTAAATGTGAGTGAGCTGAGAAACTTTGGGCAGAAATGATCTGTTATCGGCATGAATTCAGATTTCTCCCAATTAATCATAAATCCTGATAATTTCACGAAGTGTTTAATACAATTTAAAAGGTTAGGAAATGAAATTTCTGGTTCAGAAAGACAGATCAATAAATCATCTGTATACATATTAACAAGACTTTCAGCATTCCCAAATTTGACTCCCTGTATTCCTGGGTTGATTTCTTATGTTGATAGCAAGGGGCTCCAGAGCTATGTCAAAAAGAAGAGGTGAGAGGGGTTCCTCCTGTCTCACTCCGCGTTGTAATTGAAGGGGGGAAGATTTATCTGCATTTGTGAGGATGCAGGACACCGGACACAAATAAATCATTTTAATCCAATCCATGAAATATTCCCCGTTTAAGGGTTTCAAATATATAAAACCATTCAATCTGGTCAAACACTTTTTGGGTGTCAAGAGAGAGCATAGCTATTTTTGCCTCTTTTCCATAGCTTGAATACATTGTGTTTAGTAATAAACGAATGTTATTAAATGACCATCTACCAGGAACAAATCCTGTTTGGTTGGGGTGTATAATTGATGAAATGGTTTTTTTTTTTATCTTGTAGCTAAAACTTTGGTTATGATTTTATGATCACCATTTAAAAGAGCAATGGGTCTGTAATTTGCTGGGTCACCTTCTTCCTTTCCAGTTTTGTGAAGCAAGCAGATATTTGCATCATAAACTGAAGTCGGTAACCTTTTATTTTTAGTTGTGCAGCACTTTGTTCAGTGATTGTGGTTTAGACTTCATTATGCACCCATGGTTCCTGGTATTAGAAAAGAAATCTGTCCGACACATGAAAGACGTGTTCTTTCATGTGTCGGACATGTTCTCAAGTACAAACTTTGCACTTACCATTTTGATTTCTCATCTTTAAAATGGAGAGAATACATCTTGGATCGATCACTCTTAATGGAGACACAGCTGGGATGTGCAACACTTTTCTGTGAACTAAAGCCCCTTTTCCATTAGTACCTACTTATAATATACAGAGATCGGCCAGGCAAACAAGTACAAACTTTACACTCACAATTTGGATTTCTGATCTCTAAAGATGGGCGGTTCCATCCTGGATCGATCACGTTTCATGGAGTCAGAGCTGGGACCCATGGACTCTTCTATAAGCTAAGAGGAAAGGTTGAGTTATTTAACATCACCTTTAGAGAGAAGCTGCTTACAAACTTAATTTACACATTTAATACAAACACTACAGGGGAAAAACAGAGAATCATTCAAGTATACTGCAAACATAAGCTGTGCCCCAGATTTCACACTTGAAATATGCTGTAAGCAAAACACACAGCGTACACATCACACATACAATACTCATTATTTACTAAACGCTAATAAGTAAAACTTTAAAACTGACAGATAAAACATGCAGAGAGTATCCTCCATGGAGAAAAAAGGTTCAAAACCAATGTCAAGAATATGAGCTGGCGAAGTCCTGTCATGAAAGAGCTTCTAAGTGAGACACTGAACCGGAAACTGAAAGGAGAGATCATCTTACTCCCATATAACCTTTGCATCCACTCACTAGGACACTTAGGATAGTAGTATACTTTAAAAAAAAAACCCTCTAGGTTATGTTTTTAGGGCTCAGAAGTGCTGATACAGACTGCATTTAACACATGTTAAGACACCCACTTTCATATTAGCTTCTTTTTTGCTTAACCATTTTTGTCCCTTAACTAAACATGAACATCACCTTTGTGTCTCCACGGAGTTGACTCGAATGTCGACAGATAAATCGCTCCTCATGGAGAAAATACTGGCAGCGCTGCACTCAGCTCTGCTGAATAAAGAGATCTTTTTACTCATGTACAACACTGACAACTAGTCAGCTAATCATTCACGATCAAACAAATCTGATTGGTTTCCAAGCTGAGTAAAAGAAGATGACCTCTCCATCCTTCCATCTCACCTGACCACCTGACTCCTCTTGTGCAATAGTTTTAGCATTTTTAATTAACTTGTGCTAAAATGATCTGTTTTACTGTGTGGACTTGCAGGCCTTCAGGTAGGACTAAGTTGAAATTTGGTGTTTTTTTTTAAGTTGACAGCATTTTTGAGCCCTCTGAACTTCACAATTACAGAAACATGACATTTTTTAAAAGGCACCGAACTAGGACATCGACGTATGTGTGTATCGACGCAGGGAAATCTACTCCAGATCCCCCACGAGGGGCTGCGTAACACTTTGGTAGAAGCCTGGAGTGATGCTGGCTTCTTCTTTGAGCCTGTTCTTCTTGGGGGTTGCCAGAGTGGATCATCTGCCTCCATCTCACCCTGCCCCTAGCATTCTCCTCTGTCACAGCAACCCTCTTCATGTCCTCCTCAACTAGATCCATGAACTTTCTCTTCTGTATTTTTCTTTTCCTCCTGCCTAGCAGCTCCATATTTTACACCCTTTTCCCAGTATATCTTATTTTCCTCCTCTGCACATTTCCAAACCACCGCAGCCTTACCGGTCTAACTTTGTCTCCAAACCGCTCAACCCCAGCTGTCCCTCTGACATAGTCAGTTCTAATCTTTTTCCATCCTGGACACTCCCAACATAAAAAAACTTACCATCTTCAACTCTGACAACTCCATCTCGGCCTCTCGTCTTTTCCTCCGTGCCACAGTCATAAAACAATACATCAGAGCAGTTCTCACCACCGTCCTGTAAAGCTTGCCTTTCACACCTGCTGCTATCCTGGTGTCACAAATCACCCTTTTATTTGGTCTCCACCCACATCTTCCCTTCAAAGTACTCCTTCCCTTGTTAGCACATTACCATTTCCACCCTTAATAACTTTAAACTGCTGTCCATCCTTTCCAGCTTCATCTCTCTGCCATACCAATTGGTACAAGTCCCTTTCTCCATGCTTAGTGTCAAGGCTCACCTTGAACTCACTATAAGGCTTTTCCTTTGCCATTGGTCTAGCACCCCTAGCATCCCCGGGCGTGTTCTCAGAGCGTGTTCTGGGGAGCTTGCAGGAGTGCTCACAGACATATTCAATCTGTCCTTGGCCCACGCTGTGGTACCGGCCTGCTTCAAATCCACCTCCATCGTCCCGATACCCAAAAACTCCAACCCATCTTGCCTCAATGATTACCGCCCAGTAGCACTCACCCCCATCATCACTAAGTGCTTAGAGCAGCTGGTCCTAGCACACTTCAAATCCTGTCTCCCCCCCACCCTGGACCCCCACCAATTCGCATACCGCCGGAACAGGAGCACAGAGGATGCAGTCTCCATCGCAATGCACTCTGTCCTCTCACACCTGGACAACAACAACACCTACGCCAGAATGCTGTTTATAGACTTCAGTTCAGCATTCAATACAATCCACCCCTCACAACTCATCAGGAAACTGACAGACCTGGGTATCAGTTCCCTCATCTGCAAATGGTTACTGGACTTCCTGACCAACCGCCCCCAACATGTCCGGCTGGATAACCGCTGCTCATCTACCATCACAATGAACACCGGTGTACCACAAGGCTGTGTGATGAGCCCTTTCCTCTACTCCCTCTTCACCCACGACTGCAGACCTGCTGATGGTTCCAACACCATCATTAAGTTTGCAGATGACACCACGGTGATTGGCCTCATCAGTGACAACGATGAGGCCGCCTACAGGGAGGAGGTGGATCGTCTGGCTGAGTGGTGCGACAGAAACAACCTGCTGCTTAACACCGAGAAGACCAAGGAGCTCATCGTGGACTACAGGAGGAATGCTGACCCACATCCACCCATCCACATTAAGGGGACGGCTGTGGAGCGTGTGAGCAGCTTCAAGTTCCTGGGAGTCCACATCTCCGAGGATCTCACCTGGATGACCAACTGCTCCAAGCTGGTCAAGAAGGCTCACCAGCGCCTCTTCTTCTTGAGGACTCTGAGGAAGAACCACCTGTCCTCAGACATCCTGGTGAACTTCTATCGCTGCACCATCGAGAGCATCCTGATCAACTGTATAACAGTCTGGTACGGGAACTGCTCTGCCTCGGACCGGAAGGCGTTGCAGAGGGTCGTGAAAACTGCCCAGCGCATCGCCGGAGCACCACTTCCTGCCATAAAAGACATCTACAGGAAGCGGTGTCTGAAAAGGGCTGGGAAAATCATCAAAGACCCCAGTCACCCATCACATGGACTCTTCACCCTCCTGCCCTCTGGGAGGCGCCACAGGAGCCTCCGGACTAAGACCACCAGGTACCGGAACAGCTTCTTCCCCACAGCTGTCAGACTCCTGAACTCTGCCTCCTGACATCTGACCCACGTTAAACTCATGGACTGAACATACACACACCCACAATGGACAACTGTACCCTCAAACACACAATAATAACATGGAGTGAACCACCACTCACAACCACTAGCACTTTATATAGCCTCTGTAGAAACTATCTACACCCTCACTTATCTTAACTGCACTACTGTATAGCTCTGTGTAAATAATCATTCTGTACATTCGATAATCTTTAATCCTACAACTGTTTACAACTTGCATAGTTCCCATTTCTGTATAGCTGTATATCCCAGATTCTGTAAAGTTATTTATTTCATATTCTGTATAGTTTTTCATATTTATATCCTGTTCATATCCTGTACATAGCTTGTACTCACTACAGCCTGTACATACTTATAGTTATAGAATATTCACAACATACTTCATACCGTGTACATTATAACATTCCATAATAGACCCATTTCTGTAATATACTCACATATCTATATTATTGCTAATATATATTGTAATATATCTATATCACTAAAGCACTTCTGGATGGATGCAAACTGCATTCCGTTGCCCTGTACCTGTGGATGTGCAATGACAATAAAGTTGAATTCTATTCTATTCTATTCTATTCTTATTTACACGACAACATTACTTTTTCTTTTCCTTTGAATGCTTCCCTGAAGTGATGACACAAAGCCTTGAAAAGTGAGTATAATGAGTAAAGTCATAGACATAATGAGACAAAACCAATGGATTGGCTACAGAACATGCTGGGGGGCTGCTCGGGGATGTGCAAAGGGTCACTGGAGAATGCGGGTATCGATCCCGCTACCTCTCGCATGCGAAGCGAGCGCTCTCCCATTTGAGCTAATTCCCCTTTTTCAGTTGGGGATTGTAGCTTCATCTTGTCATATGGAACTTTAACTCCGGCGGCTCTAAAAAGGACGCCTCGCCTTCATGGGTTTCTGGGCATGCCAACTACAACAAGACCCCGTGGTAGAATCACTGCGCATACGAGACATTAAGGACCAACTCTAGTCTGGGCACTACACATTATGCTGGGAGACTGTCACCGTTTGTGGAAGCACCTTTCAGCTGCTTCTGGAGAAAAAGAGATGTCAGACTGGACTGGGGGCATTGCTGCGTGACTCTTGGCTGCCATCGGCCAGTATTGTGAAGGTAAGAGGGGAGACAATCACCTCAGATGGACAAATTGGGAATTTATTCTGTGACCATGTAGTCTGGATGGACAAAATGCGAGCTGAGCGCTAGTGTATCGACGCAGGGAAATCTACTCCAGATCCCCCACGAGGGGCTGCGTAACACTTTGGTAGAAGCCTGGAGTGATGCTGGCTTCTTCTTTGAGCCTGTTCTTCTTGGGGGTTGCCAGAGTGGATCATCTGCCTCCATCTCACCCTGCCCCTAGCATTCTCCTCTGTCACAGCAACCCTCTTCATGTCCTCCTCAACTAGATCCATGAACTTTCTCTACTGTATTTTTCTTTTCCTCCTGCCTAGCAGCTCCATATTTTACACCCTTTTCCCAGTATATCTTATTTTCCTCCTCTGCACATTTCCAAACCACCGCAGCCTTACCGGTCTAACTTTGTCTCCAAACCGCTCAACCCCAGCTGTCCCTCTGACATAGTCAGTTCTAATCTTTTTCCATCCTGGACACTCCCAACATAAAAAAACTTACCATCTTCAGCTCTGACAACTCCATCTCGGCCTCTCGTCTTTTCCTCCGTGCCACAGTCATAAAACAATACATCAGAGCAGTTCTCACCACCGTCCTGTAAAGCTTGCCTTTCACACCTGCTGCTATCCTGGTGTCACAAATCACCCCTTTATTTGGTCTCCACCCACATCTTCCCTTCAAAGTACTCCTTCCCTTGTTAGCACATTACCATTTCCACCCTTAATGACTTTAAACTGCTGTCCATCCTTTCCAGCTTCATCTCTCTGCCATACCAATTGGTACAAGTCCCTTTCTCCATGCTTAGTGTCAAGGCTCACCTTGAACTCACTATAAGGCTTTTCCTTTGCCATTGGTCTAGCACCCCTAGCATCCTTATTTACACGACAACCTTACTTTTTCTTTTCCTTTGAATGCTTCCCTGAAGTGATGACACAAAGCCTTGAAAAGTGAGTATAATGAGTAAAGTCATAGACATAATGAGACAAAACCAATGGATTGGATGCAGAATTTGCTGGTGGGCATCTCGGGGATGTGCAAAAGGTCACTGGAGAATGCGGGTATCGATCCCGCTACCTCTCGCATGCTAAGCGAGCGCTCTCCCATTTGAGCTAATTCCCCTTTGTCGGTTGGGGATTGTAGCTTCATCTTGTCATATGGACCTTTAACTCCGGCGGATCTAAAAAGGACGCCTCGCCTTCATGGGTTTCTGGGCATGCCAACTACAACAAGACCCCGTGGTAGAATCACTGCGCATACGAGACATTAAGGACCAACTCTAGTCTGGGCACTACACATTATGCTGGGAGACTGTCACCGTTTGTGGAAGCACCTTTCAGCTGCTTCTGGAGAAAAAGAGATGTCAGACTGGACTGGGGGCATTGCTGCGTGACTCTTGGCTGCCATCGGCCAGTATTGTGAAGGTAAGAGGGGAGACAATCACCTCAGATGGACAAACACTGATGAGGTTTAAAGCCAGCGTTAACCTGACAGTACCTGAAAGGTACTCAGAGGAGACGTGCAAATAAACATTTGCCAAAGGAAGCCACATGCGTTCGTTTGGAGTACTGACTATTCTGGAAACAAAGTATCTTTTGGCCATTGTATTAGCAGACCATTCTCTTTAACGTGACCTGTGCAACAAGACCACATGGTGAACTATAGGGAGTACTGAGCCAAAGAAGAGCTGAGGGATTGCATCATGCCTACTTTGGCAGCCAATCTCACAACATGCATTAAGATAAGTAGAAAGAGGACTCGACGAGGTCGGGATTCGAACCCACGCGTGCAGAGCACAATGGATTAGCAGTCCATCGCCTTAACCTCTCGGCCACCTCATCTCGTGGCTGCAGCTTCTTTGCCAGCAGAATTGGGAATTTATTCTGTGACCATGTAGTCTGGATGGACAAAATGCGAGCTGAGCGCTAGTGTATCGACGCAGGGAAATCTACTCCAGATCCCCCACGAGGGGCTGCGTAACACTTTGGTAGAAGCCTGGAGTGATGCTGGCTTCTTCTTTGAGCCTGTTCTTCTTGGGGGTTGCCAGAGTGGATCATCTGCCTCCATCTCACCCTGCCCCTAGCATTCTCCTCTGTCACAGCAACCCTCTTCATGTCCTCCTCAACTAGATCCATGAACTTTCTCTTCTGTATTTTTCTTTTCCTCCTGCCTAGCAGCTCCATATTTTACACCCTTTTCCCAGTATATCTTATTTTCCTCCTCTGCACATTTCCAAACCACCGCAGCCTTACCGGTCTAACTTTGTCTCCAAACCGCTCAACCCCAGCTGTCCCTCTGACATAGTCAGTTCTAATCTTTTTCCATCCTGGACACTCCCAACATAAAAAAACTTACCATCTTCAACTCTGACAACTCCATCTCGGCCTCTCGTCTTTTCCTCCGTGCCACAGTCATAAAACAATACATCAGAGCAGTTCTCACCACCGTCCTGTAAAGCTTGCCTTTCACACCTGCTGCTATCCTGGTGTCACAAATCACCCCTTTATTTGGTCTCCACCCACATCTTCCCTTCAAAGTACTCCTTCCCTTGTTAGCACATTACCATTTCCACCCTTAATGACTTTAAACTGCTGTCCATCCTTTCCAGCTTCATCTCTCTGCCATACCAATTGGTACAAGTCCCTTTCTCCATGCTTAGTGTCAAGGCTCACCTTGAACTCACTATAAGGCTTTTCCTTTGCCATTGGTCTAGCACCCCTAGCATTCTTATTTACACGACAACATTACTTTTTCTTTTCCTTCCTTTTCCTTTGAATGCTTCCCTGAAGTGATGACACAAAGCCTTGAAAAGTGAGTATAATGAGTAAAGTCATAGACATAATAAGACAAAACCAATGGATTGGCTACAGAACCTGCTGGGGGGCTGCTCGGGGATGTGCAAAGGGTCACTGGAGAATGCGGGTATCGATCCCGCTACCTCTCGCATGCGAAGCGAGCGCTCTCCCATTTGAGCTAATTCCCCTTTGACGGTTGGGGATTGTAGCTTCATCTTGTCATATGGACCTTTAACTCCGGCGGATCTAAAAAGGACGCCTCGCCTTCATGGGTTTCTGGGCATGCCAACTACAACAAGACCCCGTGGTAGAATCACTGCGCATACGAGACATTAAGGACCAACTCTAGTCTGGGCACTACACATTATGCTGGGAGACTGTCACCGTTTGTGGAAGCACCTTTCAGCTGCTTCTGGAGAAAAAGAGATGTCAGACTGGACTGGGGGCATTGCTGCGTGACTCTTGGCTGCCATCGGCCAGTATTGTGAAGGTAAGAGGGGAGACAATCACCTCAGATGGACAAACACTGATGAGGTTTAAAGCCAGCGTTAACCTGACAGTACCTGAAAGGTACTCAGAGGAGACGTGCAAATAAACATTTGCCAAAGGAAGCCACATGCGTTCGTTTGGAGCACTGACTATTCTGGAAACAAAGTATCTTTTGGCCATTGTATTAGCAGACCATTCTCTTTAACGTGACCTGTGCAACAAGACCACATGGTGAACTATAGGGAGTACTGAGCCAAAGAAGAGCTGAGGCATTGCATCATGCCTACTTTGGCAGCCAATCTCACAACATGCATTAAGATAAGTAGAAAGAGGACTCGACGAGGATGGGATTCGAACCCACGCGTGCAGAGCACAATGGATTAGCAGTCCATCGCCTTAACCTCTCGGCCACCTCATCTCATTTCTGCAGTTTGTTTTCCAGCAGAATTGGGAATTTATTCTGTGACCATGTAGTCTGGATGGACAAAATGCGAGCTGAGCGCTAGTGTATCGACGCAGGGAAATCTACTCCAGATCCCCCACGAGGGGCTGCGTAACACTTTGGTAGAAGCCTGGAGTGATGCTGGCTTCTTCTTTGAGCCTGTTCTTCTTGGGGGTTGCCAGAGTGGATCATCTGCCTCCATCTCACCCTGCCCCTAGCATTCTCCTCTGTCACAGCAACCCTCTTCATGTCCTCCTCAACTAGATCCATGAACTTTCTCTTCTGTATTTTTCTTTTCCTCCTGCCTAGCAGCTCCATATTTTACACCCTTTTCCCAGTATATCTTATTTTCCTCCTCTGCACATTTCCAAACCACTGCAGCCTTACCGGTCTAACTTTGTCTCCAAACCGCTCAACCCCAGCTGTCCCTCTGACATAGTCAGTTCTAATCTTTTTCCATCCTGGACACTCCCAACATAAAAAAACTTACCATCTTCAACTCTGACAACTCCATCTCGGCCTCTCGTCTTTTCCTCCGTGCCACAGTCATAAAACAATACATCAGAGCAGTTCTCACCACCGTCCTGTAAAGCTTGCCTTTCACACCTGCTGCTATCCTGGTGTCACAAATCACCCCTTTATTTGGTCTCCACCCACATCTTCCCTTCAAAGTACTCCTTCCCTTGTTAGCACATTACCATTTCCACCCTTAATGACTTTAAACTGCTGTCCATCCTTTCCAGCTTCATCTCTCTGCCATACCAATTGGTACAAGTCCCTTTCTCCATGCTTAGTGTCAAGGCTCACCTTGAACTCACTATAAGGCTTTTCCTTTGCCATTGGTCTAGCACCCCTAGCATTCTTATTTACACGACAACCTTACTTTTTCTTTTCCTTTGAATGCTTCCCTGAAGTGATGACACAAAGCCTTGAAAAGTGAGTATAATGAGTAAAGTCATAGACATAATGAGACAAAACCAATGGATTGGATGCAGAATTTGCTGGTGGGCATCTCGGGGATGTGCAAATGGTCACTGGAGAATGCGGGTATCGATCCCGCTACCTCTCACATGCTAAGCGAGCGCTCTCCCATTTGAGCTAATTCCCCTTTGTCGGTTGGGGATTGTAGCTTCATCTTGTCATATGGACCTTTAACTCCGGGGTATCTAAAAAGGACGCCTCGCCTTCATGGGTTTCTGGGCATGCCAACTACAACAAGACCCCGTGGTAGAATCACTGCGCATACGAGACATTAAGGACCAACTCTAGTCTGGGCACTACACATTATGCTGGGAGACTGTCACCGTTTGTGGAAGCACCTTTCAGCTGCTTCTGGAGAAAAAGAGATGTCAGACTGGACTGGGGGCATTGCTGCGTGACTCTTGGCTGCCATGGGCCAGTATTGTGAAGGTAAGAGGGGAGACAATCACCTCAGATGGACAAACACTGATGAGGTTTAAAGCCAGCGTTAACCTGACAGTACCTGAAAGGTACTCAGAGGAGACGTGCAAATAAACATTTGCCAAAGGAAGCCACATGCGTTCGTTTGGAGCACTGACTATTCTGGAAACAAAGTATCTTTTGGCCATTGTATTAGCAGACCATTCTCTTTAACGTGACCTGTGCAACAAGACCACATGGTGAACTATAGGGAGTACTGAGCCAAAGAAGAGCTGAGGCATTGCATCATGCCTACTTTGGCAGCCAATCTCACAACATGCATTAAGATAAGTAGAAAGAGGACTCGACGAGGATGGGATTCGAACCCACGCGTGCAGAGCACAATGGATTAGCAGTCCATCGCCTTAACCTCTCGGCCACCTCATCTCGTTGCTGCAGTTTCTTTGCCAGCAGAATTGGGAATTTATTCTGTGACCATGTAGTCTGGATGGACAAAATGCGAGCTGAGCGCTAGTGTATCGACGCAGGGAAATCTACTCCAGATCCCCCACGAGGGGCTGCGTAACACTTTGGTAGAAGCCTGGAGTGATGCTGGCTTCTTCTTTGAGCCTGTTCTTCTTGGGGGTTGCCAGAGTGGATCATCTGCCTCCATCTCACCCTGCCCCTAGCATTCTCCTCTGTCACAGCAACCCTCTTCATGTCCTCCTCAACTAGATCCATGAACTTTCTCTTCTGTATTTTTCTTTTCCTCCTGCCTAGCAGCTCCATATTTTACACCCTTTTCCCAGTATATCTTATTTTCCTCCTCTGCACATTTCCAAACCACCGCAGCCTTACCGGTCTAACTTTGTCTCCAAACCGCTCAACCCCAGCTGTCCCTCTGACATAGTCAGTTCTAATCTTTTTCCATCCTGGACACTCCCAACATAAAAAAACTTACCATCTTCAACTCTGACAACTCCATCTCGGCCTCTCGTCTTTTCCTCCGTGCCACAGTCATAAAACAATACATCAGAGCAGTTCTCACCACCGTCCTGTAAAGCTTGCCTTTCACACCTGCTGCTATCCTGGTGTCACAATCACCCCTTTATTTGGTCTCCACCCACATCTTCCCTTCAAAGTACTCCTTCCCTTGTTAGCACATTACCATTTCCACCCTTAATGACTTTAAAATGCTGTCCATCCTTTCCAGCTTCATCTCTCTGCCATACCAATTGGTACAAGTCCCTTTCTCCATGCTTAGTGTCAAGGCTCACCTTGAACTCACTATAAGGCTTTTCCTTTGCCATTGGTCTAGCACCCCTAGCATTCTTATTTACACGACAACATTACTTTTTCTTTTCCTTCCTTTTCCTTTGAATGCTTCCCTGAAGTGATGACACAAAGCCTTGAAAAGTGAGTATAATGAGTAAAGTCATAGACATAATGAGACAAAGCCAATGGATTGGATGCAGAATTTGCTGGTGGGCATCTCGGGGATGTGCAAAGGGTCACTGGAGAATGCGGGTATCGATCCCGCTACCTCTCGCATGCTAAGCGAGCGCTCTCCCATTTGAGCTAATTCCCCTTTGTCGGTTGGGGATTGTAGCTTCATCTTGTCATATGGACCTTTAACTCCGGCGGATCTAAAAAGGACGCCTCGCCTTCATGGGTTTCTGGGCATGCCAACTACAACAAGACCCCGTGGTAGAATCACTGCGCATACGAGACATTAAGGACCAACTCTAGTCTGGGCACTACACATTATGCTGGGAGACTGTCACCGTTTGTGGAAGCACCTTTCAGCTGCTTCTGGAGAAAAAGAGATGTCAGACTGGACTGGGGGCATTGCTGCGTGACTCTTGGCTGCCATCGGCCAGTATTGTGAAGGTAAGAGGGGAGACAATCACCTCAGATGGACAAACACTGATGAGGTTTAAAGCCAGCGTTAACCTGACAGTACCTGAAAGGTACTCAGAGGAGACGTGCAAATAAACATTTGCCAAAGGAAGCCACATGCGTTCGTTTGGAGCACTGACTATTCTGGAAACAAAGTATCTTTTGGCCATTGTATTAGCAGACCATTCTCTTTAACGTGACCTGTGCAACAAGACCACATGGTGAACTATAGGGAGTACTGAGCCAAAGAAGAGCTGAGGGATTGCATCATGCCTACTTTGGCAGCCAATCTCACAACATGCATTAAGATAAGTAGAAAGAGGACTCGACGAGGATGGGATTCGAACCCACGCGTGCAGAGCACAATGGATTAGCAGTCCATCGCCTTAACCTCTCGGCCACCTCATCTCGTGGCTGCAGCTTCTTTGCCAGCAGAATTGGGAATTTATTCTGTGACCATGTAGTCTGGATGGACAAAATGCGAGCTGAGCGCTAGTGTATCGACGCAGGGAAATCTACTCCAGATCCCCCACGAGGGGCTGCGTAACACTTTGGTAGAAGCCTGGAGTGATGCTGGCTTCTTCTTTGAGCCTGTTCTTCTTGGGGGTTGCCAGAGTGGATCATCTGCCTCCATCTCACCCTGCCCCTAGCATTCTCCTCTGTCACAGCAACCCTCTTCATGTCCTCCTCAACTAGATCCATGAACTTTCTCTTCTGTATTTTTCTTTTCCTCCTGCCTAGCAGCTCCATATTTTACACCCTTTTCCCAGTATATCTTATTTTCCTCCTCTGCACATTTCCAAACCACCGCAGCCTTACCGGTCTAACTTTGTCTCCAAACCGCTCAACCCCAGCTGTCCCTCTGACATAGTCAGTTCTAATCTTTTTCCATCCTGGACACTCCCAACATAAAAAAACTTACCATCTTCAACTCTGACAACTCCATCTCGGCCTCTCGTCTTTTCCTCCGTGCCACAGTCATAAAACAATACATCAGAGCAGTTCTCACCACCGTCCTGTAAAGCTTGCCTTTCACACCTGCTGCTATCCTGGTGTCACAAATCACCCCTTTATTTGGTCTCCACCCACATCTTCCCTTCAAAGTACTCCTTCCCTTGTTAGCACATTACCATTTCCACCCTTAATGACTTTAAACTGCTGTCCATCCTTTCCAGCTTCATCTCTCTGCCATACCAATTGGTACAAGTCCCTTTCTCCATGCTTAGTGTCAAGGCTCACCTTGAACTCACTATAAGGCTTTTCCTTTGCCATTGGTCTAGCACCCCTAGCATTCTTATTTACACGACAACATTACTTTTTCTTTTCCTTCCTTTTCCTTTGAATGCTTCCCTGAAGTGATGACACAAAGCCTTGAAAAGTGAGTATAATGAGTAAAGTCATAGACATAATAAGACAAAACCAATGGATTGGCTACAGAACCTGCTGGGGGGCTGCTCGGGGATGTGCAAAGGGTCACTGGAGAATGCGGGTATCGATCCCGCTACCTCTCGCATGCGAAGCGAGCGCTCTCCCATTTGAGCTAATTCCCCTTTGACGGTTGGGGATTGTAGCTTCATCTTGTCATATGGACCTTTAACTCCGGCGGATCTAAAAAGGACGCCTCGCCTTCATGGGTTTCTGGGCATGCCAACTACAACAAGACCCCGTGGTAGAATCACTGCGCATACGAGACATTAAGGACCAACTCTAGTCTGGGCACTACACATTATGCTGGGAGACTGTCACCGTTTGTGGAAGCACCTTTCAGCTGCTTCTGGAGAAAAAGAGATGTCAGACTGGACTGGGGGCATTGCTGCGTGACTCTTGGCTGCCATCGGCCAGTATTGTGAAGGTAAGAGGGGAGACAATCACCTCAGATGGACAAACACTGATGAGGTTTAAAGCCAGCGTTAACCTGACAGTACCTGAAAGGTACTCAGAGGAGACGTGCAAATAAACATTTGCCAAAGGAAGCCACATGCGTTCGTTTGGAGCACTGACTATTCTGGAAACAAAGTATCTTTTGGCCATTGTATTAGCAGACCATTCTCTTTAACGTGACCTGTGCAACAAGACCACATGGTGAACTATAGGGAGTACTGAGCCAAAGAAGAGCTGAGGCATTGCATCATGCCTACTTTGGCAGCCAATCTCACAACATGCATTAAGATAAGTAGAAAGAGGACTCGACGAGGATGGGATTCAAACCCACGCGTGCAGAGCACAATGGATTAGCAGTCCATCGCCTTAACCTCTCGGCCACCTCATCTCGTGGCTGCAGTTTCTTTGCCAGCAGAATTGGGAATTTATTCTGTGACCATGTAGTCTGGATGGACAAAATGCGAGCTGAGCGCTAGTGTATCGACGCAGGGAAATCTACTCCAGATCCCCCACGAGGGGCTGCGTAACACTTTGGTAGAAGCCTGGAGTGATGCTGGCTTCTTCTTTGAGCCTGTTCTTCTTGGGGGTTGCCAGAGTGGATCATCTGCCTCCATCTCACCCTGCCTCTTGCATTCTCCTCTGTCACAGCAACCCTCTTCATGTCCTCCTCAACTAGATCCATGAACTTTCTCTTCTGTATTTTTCTTTTCCTCCTGCCTAGCAGCTCCATATTTTACACCCTTTTCCCAGTATATCTTATTTTCCTCCTCTGCACATTTCCAAACCACCGCAGCCTTACCGGTCTAACTTTGTCTCCAAACCGCTCAACCCCAGCTGTCCCTCTGACATAGTCAGTTCTAATCTTTTTCCATCCTGGACACTCCCAACATAAAAAAACTTACCATCTTCAACTCTGACAACTCCATCTCGGCCTCTCGTCTTTTCCTCCGTGCCACAGTCATAAAACAATACATCAGAGCAGTTCTCACCACCGTCCTGTAAAGCTTGCCTTTCACACCTGCTGCTATCCTGGTGTCACAAATCACCCCTTTATTTGGTCTCCACCCACATCTTCCCTTCAAAGCACTCCTTCCCTTGTTAGCACATTACCATTTCCACCCTTAATGACTTTAAACTGCTGTCCATCCTTTCCAGCTTCATCTCTCTGCCATACCAATTGGTACAAGTCCCTTTCTCCATGCTTAGTGTCAAGGCTCACCTTGAACTCACTATAAGGCTTTTCCTTTGCCATTGGTCTAGCACCCCTAGCATTCTTATTTACACGACAACATTACTTTTTCTTTTCCTTTGAATGCTTCCCTGAAGTGATGACACAAAGCCTTGAAAAGTGAGTATAATGAGTAAAGTCATAGACATAATGAGACAAAACCAATGGACTGGCTACAGAACCTGCTGGTGGGCTGCTCGGGGATGTGCAAAGGGTCACTGGAGAATGCGGGTATCGATCCCGCTACCTCTCGCATGCGAAGCGAGCGCTCTCCCATTTGAGCTAATTCCCCTTTGTCCCTTGGGGATTGTAGCTTCATCTTGTCATATGGACCTTTAACTCCGGGGGATCTAAAAAGGACGCCTCGCCTTCATGGGTTTCTGGGCATGCCAACTACAACAAGACCCCGTGGTAGAATCACTGCGCATACGAGACATTAAGGACCAACTCTAGTCTGGGCACTACACATTATGCTGGGAGACTGTCACCGTTTGTGGAAGCACCTTTCAGCTGCTTCTGGAGAAAAAGAGATGTCAGACTGGACTGGGGGCATTGCTGCGTGACTCTTGGCTGCCATCGGCCAGTATTGTGAAGGTAAGAGGGGAGACAATCACCTCAGATGGACAAACACTGATGAGGTTTAAAGCCAGCGTTAACCTGACAGTACCTGAAAGGTACTCAGAGGAGACGTGCAAATAAACATTTGCCAAAGGAAGCCACATGCGTTCGTTTGGAGCACTGACTATTCTGGAAACAAAGTATCTTTTGGCCATTGTATTAGCAGACCATTCTCTTTAACGTGACCTGTGCAACAAGACCACATGGTGAACTATAGGGAGTACTGAGCCAAAGAAGAGCTGAGGCATTGCATCATGCCTACTTTGGCAGCCAATCTCACAACATGCATTAAGATAAGTAGAAAGAGGACTCGACGAGGATGGGATTCGAACCCACGCGTGCAGAGCACAATGGATTAGCAGTCCATCGCCTTAACCTCTCGGCCACCTCATCTCGTGGCTCCAATTTCTTTGCCAGCAGAATTGGGAATTTATTCTGTGACCATGTAGTCTAGATGGACAAAATGCGAGCTGAGCGCTAGTGTATCGACGCAGGGAAATCTACTCCACATCCCCCACGAGGGGCTGCGTAACACTTTGGTAGAAGCCTGGAGTGATGCTGGCTTCTTCTTTGAGCCTGTTCTTCTTGGGGGTTGCCAGAGTGGATCATCTGCCTCCATCTCACCCTGCCCCTAGCATTCTCCTCTGTCACAGCAACCCTCTTCATGTCCTCCTCAACTAGATCCATGAACTTTCTCTTCTGTATTTTTCTTTTCCTCCTGCCTAGCAGCTCCATATTTTACACCCTTTTCCCAGTATATCTTATTTTCCTCCTCTGCACATTTCCAAACCACCGCAGCCTTACCGGTCTAACTTTGTCTCCAAACCGCTCAACCCCAGCTGTCCCTCTGACATAGTCAGTTCTAATCTTTTTCCATCCTGGACACTCCCAACATAAAAAAACTTACCATCTTCAACTCTGACAACTCCATCTCGGCCTCTCGTCTTTTCCTCCGTGCCACAGTCATAAAACAATACATCAGAGCAGTTCTCACCACCGTCCTGTAAAGCTTGCCTTTCACACCTGCTGCTATCCTGGTGTCACAAATCACCCCTTTATTTGGTCTCCACCCACATCTTCCCTTCAAAGTACTCCTTCCCTTGTTAGCACATTACCATTTCCACCCTTAATGACTTTAAACTGCTGTCCATCCTTTCCAGCTTCATCTCTCTGCCATACCAATTGGTACAAGTCCCTTTCTCCATGCTTAGTGTCAAGGCTCACCTTGAACTCACTATAAGGCTTTTCCTTTGCCATTGGTCTAGCACCCCTAGCATTCTTATTTACACGACAACATTACTTTTTCTTTTCCTTTGAATGCTTCCCTGAAGTGATGACACAAAGCCTTGAAAAGTGAGTATAATGAGTAAAGTCATAGACATAATGAGACAAAACCAATGGATTGGATGCAGAATTTGCTGGTGGGCATCTCGGGGATGTGCAAAGGGTCACTGGAGAATGCGGGTATCGATCCCGCTACCTCTCGCATGCTAAGCGAGCGCTCTCCCATTTGAGCTAATTCCCCTTTGTCAGTTGGGGATTGTAGCTTCATCTTGTCATATGGACCTTTAACTCCGGCGGATCTAAAAAGGACGCCTCGCCTTCATGGGTTTCTGGGCATGCCAACTACAACAAGACCCCGTGGTAGAATCACTGCGCATACGAGACATTAAGGACCAACTCTAGTCTGGGCACTACACATTATGCTGGGAGACTGTCACCGTTTGTGGAAGCACCTTTCAGCTGCTTCTGGAGAAAAAGAGATGTCAGACTGGACTGGGGGCATTGCTGCGTGACTCTTGGCTGCCATCGGCCAGTATTGTGAAGGTAAGAGGGGAGACAATCACCTCAGATGGACAAACACTGATGAGGTTTAAAGCCAGCGTTAGCCTGACAGTACCTGAAAGGTACTCAGAGGAGACGTGCAAATAAACATTTGCCAAAGGAAGCCACATGCGTTCGTTTGGAGCACTGACTATTCTGGAAACAAAGTATCTTTTGGCCATTGTATTGGCAGACCATTCTCTTTAACGTGACCTGTGCAACAAGACCACATGGTGAACTATAGGGAGTACTGAGCCAAAGAAGAGCTGAGGTATTGCATCATGCCTACTTTGGCAGCCAATCTCACAACATGCATTAAGATAAGTAGAAAGAGGACTCGACGAGGATGGGATTCGAACCCACGCGTGCAGAGTACAATGGATTAGCAGTCCATCGCCTTAACCTCTCGGCCACCTCATCTCGTGGCTGCAGTTTCTTTGCCAGCAGAATTAGGAATTTATTCTGTGACCATGTAGTCTGGATGGACAAAATGCGAGCTGAGCGCTAGTGTATCGACGCAGGGAAATCTACTCCAGATCCCCGACGAGGGGCTGCGTAACACTTTGGTAGAAGCCTGGAGTGATGCTGGCTTCTTCTTTGAGCCTGTTCTTCTTGGGGGTTGCCAGAGTGGATCATCTGCCTCCATCTCACCCTGCCCCTAGCATTCTCCTCTGTCACAGCAACCCTCTTCATGTCCTCCTCAACTAGATCCATGAACTTTCTCTTCTGTATTTTTCTTTTCCTCCTGCCTAGCAGCTCCATATTTTACACCCTTTTCCCAGTATATCTTATTTTCCTCCTCTGCACATTTCCAAACCACTGCAGCCTTACCGGTCTAACTTTGTCTCCAAACCGCTCAACCCCAGCTGTCCCTCTGACATAGTCAGTTCTAATCTTTTTCCATCCTGGACACTCCCAACATAAAAAAACTTACCATCTTCAACTCTGACAACTCCATCTCGGCCTCTCGTCTTTTCCTCCGTGCCACCGTCATAAAACAATACATCAGAGCAGTTCTCACCACCGTCCTGTAAAGCTTGCCTTTCACACCTGCTGCTATCCTGGTGTCACAAATCACCCCTTTATTTGGTCTCCACCCACATCTTCCCTTCAAAGTACTCCTTCCCTTGTTAGCACATTACCATTTCCACCCTTAATGACTTTAAACTGCTGTCCATCCTTTCCAGCTTCATCTCTCTGCCATACCAATTGGTACAAGTCCCTTTCTCCATGCTTAGTGTCAAGGCTCACCTTGAACTCACTATAAGGCTTTTCCTTTGCCATTGGTCTAGCACCCCTAGCATTCTTATTTACACGACAACATTACTTTTTCTTTTCCTTTGAATGCTTCCCTGAAGTGATGACACAAAGCCTTGAAAAGTGAGTATAATGAGTAAAATCATAGACATAATGAGACAAAACCAATGGATTGGATGCAGAATTTGCTGGTGGGCATCTTGGGGATGTGCAAAGGGTCACTGGAGAATGCGGGTATCGATCCCGCTACCTCTCGCATGCTAAGCGAGCGCTCTCCCATTTGAGCTAATTCCCCTTTGTCGGTTGGGGATTGTAGCTTCATCTTGTCATATGGACCTTTAACTCCGGCGGATCTAAAAAGGACGCCTCGCCTTCATGGGTTTCTGGGCATGCCAACTACAACAAGACCCCGTGGTAGAATCACTGCGCATACGAGACATTAAGGACCAACTCTAGTCTGGGCACTACACATTATGCTGGGAGACTGTCACCGTTTGTGGAAGCACCTTTCAGCTGCTTCTGGAGAAAAAGAGATGTCAGACTGGACTGGGGGCATTGCTGCGTGACTCTTGGCTGCCATCGGCCAGTATTGTGAAGGTAAGAGGGGAGACAATCACCTCAGATGGACAAACACTGATGAGGTTTAAAGCCAGCGTTAGCCTGACAGTACCTGAAAGGTACTCAGAGGAGACGTGCAAATAAACATTTGCCAAAGGAAGCCACATGCGTTCGTTTGGAGCACTGACTATTCTGGAAACAAAGTATCTTTTGGCCATTGTATTAGCAGACCATTCTCTTTAACGTGACCTGTGCAACAAGACCACATGGTGAACTATAGGGAGTACTGAGCCAAAGAAGAGCTGAGGCATTGCATCATGCCTACTTTGGCAGCCAATCTCACAACATGCATTAAGATAAGTAGAAAGAGGACTCGACGAGGATGGGATTCGAACCCACGCGTGCAGAGCACAATGGATTAGCAGTCCATCGCCTTAACCTCTCGGCCACCTCATCTCGTGGCTGCAGTTTCTTTGCCAGCAGAATTGGGAATTTATTCTGTGACCATGTAGTCTGGATGGACAAAATGCGAGCTGAGCGCTAGTGTATCGACGCAGGGAAATCTACTCCACATCCCCCACGAGGGGCTGCGTAACACTTTGGTAGAAGCCTGGAGTGATGCTGGCTTCTTCTTTGAGCCTGTTCTTCTTGGGGGTTGCCAGAGTGGATCATCTGCCTCCATCTCACCCTGCCCCTAGCATTCTCCTCTGTCACAGCAACCCTCTTCATGTCCTCCTCAACTAGATCCATGAACTTTCTCTTCTGTATTTTTCTTTTCCTCCTGCCTAGCAGCTCCATATTTTACACCCTTTTCCCAGTATATCTTATTTTCCTCCTCTGCACATTTCCAAACCACCGCAGCCTTACCGGTCTAACTTTGTCTCCAAACCGCTCAACCCCAGCTGTCCCTCTGACATAGTCAGTTCTAATCTTTTTCCATCCTGGACACTCCCAACATAAAAAAAACTTACCATCTTCAACTCTGACAACTCCATCTCGGCCTCTCGTCTTTTCCTCCGTGCCACAGTCATAAAACAATACATCAGAGCAGTTCTCACCACCGTCCTGTAAAGCTTGCCTTTCACACCTGCTGCTATCCTGGTGTCACAAATCACCCCTTTATTTGGTCTCCACCCACATCTTCCCTTCAAAGCACTCCTTCCCTTGTTAGCACATTACCATTTCCACCCTTAATGACTTTAAACTGCTGTCCATCCTTTCCAGCTTCATCTCTCTGCCATACCAATTGGTACAAGTCCCTTTCTCCATGCTTAGTGTCAAGGCTCACCTTGAACTCACTATAAGGCTTTTCCTTTGCCATTGGTCTAGCACCCCTAGCATTCTTATTTACACGACAACATTACTTTTTCTTTTCCTTTGAATGCTTCCCTGAAGTGATGACACAAAGCCTTGAAAAGTGAGTATAATGAGTAAAGTCATAGACATAATGAGACAAAACCAATGGACTGGCTACAGAACCTGCTGGTGGGCTGCTCGGGGATGTGCAAAGGGTCACTGGAGAATGCGGGTATCGATCCCGCTACCTCTCGCATGCGAAGCGAGCGCTCTCCCATTTGAGCTAATTCCCCTTTGTCCCTTGGGGATTGTAGCTTCATCTTGTCATATGGACCTTTAACTCCGGGGGATCTAAAAAGGACGCCTCGCCTTCATGGGTTTCTGGGCATGCCAACTACAACAAGACCCCGTGGTAGAATCACTGCGCATACGAGACATTAAGGACCAACTCTAGTCTGGGCACTACACATTATGCTGGGAGACTGTCACCGTTTGTGGAAGCACCTTTCAGCTGCTTCTGGAGAAAAAGAGATGTCAGACTGGACTGGGGGCATTGCTGCGTGACTCTTGGCTGCCATCGGCCAGTATTGTGAAGGTAAGAGGGGAGACAATCACCTCAGATGGACAAACACTGATGAGGTTTAAAGCCAGCGTTAACCTGACAGTACCTGAAAGGTACTCAGAGGAGACGTGCAAATAAACATTTGCCAAAGGAAGCCACATGCGTTCGTTTGGAGCACTGACTATTCTGGAAACAAAGTATCTTTTGGCCATTGTATTAGCAGACCATTCTCTTTAACGTGACCTGTGCAACAAGACCACATGGTGAACTATAGGGAGTACTGAGCCAAAGAAGAGCTGAGGCATTGCATCATGCCTACTTTGGCAGCCAATCTCACAACATGCATTAAGATAAGTAGAAAGAGGACTCGACGAGGATGGGATTCGAACCCACGCGTGCAGAGCACAATGGATTAGCAGTCCATCGCCTTAACCTCTCGGCCACCTCATCTCGTGGCTCCAATTTCTTTGCCAGCAGAATTGGGAATTTATTCTGTGACCATGTAGTCTAGATGGACAAAATGCGAGCTGAGCGCTAGTGTATCGACGCAGGGAAATCTACTCCACATCCCCCACGAGGGGCTGCGTAACACTTTGGTAGAAGCCTGGAGTGATGCTGGCTTCTTCTTTGAGCCTGTTCTTCTTGGGGGTTGCCAGAGTGGATCATCTGCCTCCATCTCACCCTGCCCCTAGCATTCTCCTCTGTCACAGCAACCCTCTTCATGTCCTCCTCAACTAGATCCATGAACTTTCTCTTCTGTATTTTTCTTTTCCTCCTGCCTAGCAGCTCCATATTTTACACCCTTTTCCCAGTATATCTTATTTTCCTCCTCTGCACATTTCCAAACCACCGCAGCCTTACCGGTCTAACTTTGTCTCCAAACCGCTCAACCCCAGCTGTCCCTCTGACATAGTCAGTTCTAATCTTTTTCCATCCTGGACACTCCCAACATAAAAAAACTTACCATCTTCAACTCTGACAACTCCATCTCGGCCTCTCGTCTTTTCCTCCGTGCCACAGTCATAAAACAATACATCAGAGCAGTTCTCACCACCGTCCTGTAAAGCTTGCCTTTCACACCTGCTGCTATCCTGGTGTCACAAATCACCCCTTTATTTGGTCTCCACCCACATCTTCCCTTCAAAGTACTCCTTCCCTTGTTAGCACATTACCATTTCCACCCTTAATGACTTTAAACTGCTGTCCATCCTTTCCAGCTTCATCTCTCTGCCATACCAATTGGTACAAGTCCCTTTCTCCATGCTTAGTGTCAAGGCTCACCTTGAACTCACTATAAGGCTTTTCCTTTGCCATTGGTCTAGCACCCCTAGCATTCTTATTTACACGACAACATTACTTTTTCTTTTCCTTTGAATGCTTCCCTGAAGTGATGACACAAAGCCTTGAAAAGTGAGTATAATGAGTAAAGTCATAGACATAATGAGACAAAACCAATGGATTGGATGCAGAATTTGCTGGTGGGCATCTCGGGGATGTGCAAAGGGTCACTGGAGAATGCGGGTATCGATCCCGCTACCTCTCGCATGCTAAGCGAGCGCTCTCCCATTTGAGCTAATTCCCCTTTGTCAGTTGGGGATTGTAGCTTCATCTTGTCATATGGACCTTTAACTCCGGCGGATCTAAAAAGGACGCCTCGCCTTCATGGGTTTCTGGGCATGCCAACTACAACAAGACCCCGTGGTAGAATCACTGCGCATACGAGACATTAAGGACCAACTCTAGTCTGGGCACTACACATTATGCTGGGAGACTGTCACCGTTTGTGGAAGCACCTTTCAGCTGCTTCTGGAGAAAAAGAGATGTCAGACTGGACTGGGGGCATTGCTGCGTGACTCTTGGCTGCCATCGGCCAGTATTGTGAAGGTAAGAGGGGAGACAATCACCTCAGATGGACAAACACTGATGAGGTTTAAAGCCAGCGTTAGCCTGACAGTACCTGAAAGGTACTCAGAGGAGACGTGCAAATAAACATTTGCCAAAGGAAGCCACATGCGTTCGTTTGGAGCACTGACTATTCTGGAAACAAAGTATCTTTTGGCCATTGTATTGGCAGACCATTCTCTTTAACGTGACCTGTGCAACAAGACCACATGGTGAACTATAGGGAGTACTGAGCCAAAGAAGAGCTGAGGTATTGCATCATGCCTACTTTGGCAGCCAATCTCACAACATGCATTAAGATAAGTAGAAAGAGGACTCGACGAGGATGGGATTCGAACCCACGCGTGCAGAGTACAATGGATTAGCAGTCCATCGCCTTAACCTCTCGGCCACCTCATCTCGTGGCTGCAGTTTCTTTGCCAGCAGAATTAGGAATTTATTCTGTGACCATGTAGTCTGGATGGACAAAATGCGAGCTGAGCGCTAGTGTATCGACGCAGGGAAATCTACTCCAGATCCCCGACGAGGGGCTGCGTAACACTTTGGTAGAAGCCTGGAGTGATGCTGGCTTCTTCTTTGAGCCTGTTCTTCTTGGGGGTTGCCAGAGTGGATCATCTGCCTCCATCTCACCCTGCCCCTAGCATTCTCCTCTGTCACAGCAACCCTCTTCATGTCCTCCTCAACTAGATCCATGAACTTTCTCTTCTGTATTTTTCTTTTCCTCCTGCCTAGCAGCTCCATATTTTACACCCTTTTCCCAGTATATCTTATTTTCCTCCTCTGCACATTTCCAAACCACCGCAGCCTTACCGGTCTAACTTTGTCTCCAAACCGCTCAACCCCAGCTGTCCCTCTGACATAGTCAGTTCTAATCTTTTTCCATCCTGGACACTCCCAACATAAAAAAAACTTACCATCTTCAACTCTGACAACTCCATCTCGGCCTCTCGTCTTTTCCTCCGTGCCACAGTCATAAAACAATACATCAGAGCAGTTCTCACCACCGTCCTGTAAAGCTTGCCTTTCACACCTGCTGCTATCCTGGTGTCACAAATCACCCCTTTATTTGGTCTCCACCCACATCTTCCCTTCAAAGCACTCCTTCCCTTGTTAGCACATTACCATTTCCACCCTTAATGACTTTAAACTGCTGTCCATCCTTTCCAGCTTCATCTCTCTGCCATACCAATTGGTACAAGTCCCTTTCTCCATGCTTAGTGTCAAGGCTCACCTTGAACTCACTATAAGGCTTTTCCTTTGCCATTGGTCTAGCACCCCTAGCATTCTTATTTACACGACAACATTACTTTTTCTTTTCCTTTGAATGCTTCCCTGAAGTGATGACACAAAGCCTTGAAAAGTGAGTATAATGAGTAAAGTCATAGACATAATGAGACAAAACCAATGGACTGGCTACAGAACCTGCTGGTGGGCTGCTCGGGGATGTGCAAAGGGTCACTGGAGAATGCGGGTATCGATCCCGCTACCTCTCGCATGCGAAGCGAGCGCTCTCCCATTTGAGCTAATTCCCCTTTGTCCCTTGGGGATTGTAGCTTCATCTTGTCATATGGACCTTTAACTCCGGGGGATCTAAAAAGGACGCCTCGCCTTCATGGGTTTCTGGGCATGCCAACTACAACAAGACCCCGTGGTAGAATCACTGCGCATACGAGACATTAAGGACCAACTCTAGTCTGGGCACTACACATTATGCTGGGAGACTGTCACCGTTTGTGGAAGCACCTTTCAGCTGCTTCTGGAGAAAAAGAGATGTCAGACTGGACTGGGGGCATTGCTGCGTGACTCTTGGCTGCCATCGGCCAGTATTGTGAAGGTAAGAGGGGAGACAATCACCTCAGATGGACAAACACTGATGAGGTTTAAAGCCAGCGTTAACCTGACAGTACCTGAAAGGTACTCAGAGGAGACGTGCAAATAAACATTTGCCAAAGGAAGCCACATGCGTTCGTTTGGAGGACTGACTATTCTGGAAACAAAGTATCTTTTGGCCATTGTATTAGCAGACCATTCTCTTTAACGTGACCTGTGCAACAAGACCACATGGTGAACTATAGGGAGTACTGAGCCAAAGAAGAGCTGAGGCATTGCATCATGCCTACTTTGGCAGCCAATCTCACAACATGCATTAAGATAAGTAGAAAGAGGACTCGACGAGGATGGGATTCGAACCCACGCGTGCAGAGCACAATGGATTAGCAGTCCATCGCCTTAACCTCTCGGCCACCTCATCTCGTGGCTCCAATTTCTTTGCCAGCAGAATTGGGAATTTATTCTGTGACCATGTAGTCTAGATGGACAAAATGCGAGCTGAGCGCTAGTGTATCGACGCAGGGAAATCTACTCCACATCCCCCACGAGGGGCTGCGTAACACTTTGGTAGAAGCCTGGAGTGATGCTGGCTTCTTCTTTGAGCCTGTTCTTCTTGGGGGTTGCCAGAGTGGATCATCTGCCTCCATCTCACCCTGCCCCTAGCATTCTCCTCTGTCACAGCAACCCTCTTCATGTCCTCCTCAACTAGATCCATGAACTTTCTCTTCTGTATTTTTCTTTTCCTCCTGCCTAGCAGCTCCATATTTTACACCCTTTTCCCAGTATATCTTATTTTCCTCCTCTGCACATTTCCAAACCACCGCAGCCTTACCGGTCTAACTTTGTCTCCAAACCGCTCAACCCCAGCTGTCCCTCTGACATAGTCAGTTCTAATCTTTTTCCATCCTGGACACTCCCAACATAAAAAAACTTACCATCTTCAACTCTGACAACTCCATCTCGGCCTCTCGTCTTTTCCTCCGTGCCACAGTCATAAAACAATACATCAGAGCAGTTCTCACCACCGTCCTGTAAAGCTTGCCTTTCACACCTGCTGCTATCCTGGTGTCACAAATCACCCCTTTATTTGGTCTCCACCCACATCTTCCCTTCAAAGTACTCCTTCCCTTGTTAGCACATTACCATTTCCACCCTTAATGACTTTAAACTGCTGTCCATCCTTTCCAGCTTCATCTCTCTGCCATACCAATTGGTACAAGTCCCTTTCTCCATGCTTAGTGTCAAGGCTCACCTTGAACTCACTATAAGGCTTTTCCTTTGCCATTGGTCTAGCACCCCTAGCATTCTTATTTACACGACAACATTACTTTTTCTTTTCCTTTGAATGCTTCCCTGAAGTGATGACACAAAGCCTTGAAAAGTGAGTATAATGAGTAAAGTCATAGACATAATGAGACAAAACCAATGGATTGGATGCAGAATTTGCTGGTGGGCATCTCGGGGATGTGCAAAGGGTCACTGGAGAATGCGGGTATCGATCCCGCTACCTCTCGCATGCTAAGCGAGCGCTCTCCCATTTGAGCTAATTCCCCTTTGTCAGTTGGGGATTGTAGCTTCATCTTGTCATATGGACCTTTAACTCCGGCGGATCTAAAAAGGACGCCTCGCCTTCATGGGTTTCTGGGCATGCCAACTACAACAAGACCCCGTGGTAGAATCACTGCGCATACGAGACATTAAGGACCAACTCTAGTCTGGGCACTACACATTATGCTGGGAGACTGTCACCGTTTGTGGAAGCACCTTTCAGCTGCTTCTGGAGAAAAAGAGATGTCAGACTGGACTGGGGGCATTGCTGCGTGACTCTTGGCTGCCATCGGCCAGTATTGTGAAGGTAAGAGGGGAGACAATCACCTCAGATGGACAAACACTGATGAGGTTTAAAGCCAGCGTTAGCCTGACAGTACCTGAAAGGTACTCAGAGGAGACGTGCAAATAAACATTTGCCAAAGGAAGCCACATGCGTTCGTTTGGAGCACTGACTATTCTGGAAACAAAGTATCTTTTGGCCATTGTATTGGCAGACCATTCTCTTTAACGTGACCTGTGCAACAAGACCACATGGTGAACTATAGGGAGTACTGAGCCAAAGAAGAGCTGAGGTATTGCATCATGCCTACTTTGGCAGCCAATCTCACAACATGCATTAAGATAAGTAGAAAGAGGACTCGACGAGGATGGGATTCGAACCCACGCGTGCAGAGTACAATGGATTAGCAGTCCATCGCCTTAACCTCTCGGCCACCTCATCTCGTGGCTGCAGTTTCTTTGCCAGCAGAATTAGGAATTTATTCTGTGACCATGTAGTCTGGATGGACAAAATGCGAGCTGAGCGCTAGTGTATCGACGCAGGGAAATCTACTCCAGATCCCCGACGAGGGGCTGCGTAACACTTTGGTAGAAGCCTGGAGTGATGCTGGCTTCTTCTTTGAGCCTGTTCTTCTTGGGGGTTGCCAGAGTGGATCATCTGCCTCCATCTCACCCTGCCCCTAGCATTCTCCTCTGTCACAGCAACCCTCTTCATGTCCTCCTCAACTAGATCCATGAACTTTCTCTTCTGTATTTTTCTTTTCCTCCTGCCTAGCAGCTCCATATTTTACACCCTTTTCCCAGTATATCTTATTTTCCTCCTCTGCACATTTCCAAACCACTGCAGCCTTACCGGTCTAACTTTGTCTCCAAACCGCTCAACCCCAGCTGTCCCTCTGACATAGTCAGTTCTAATCTTTTTCCATCCTGGACACTCCCAACATAAAAAAACTTACCATCTTCAACTCTGACAACTCCATCTCGGCCTCTCGTCTTTTCCTCCGTGCCACCGTCATAAAACAATACATCAGAGCAGTTCTCACCACCGTCCTGTAAAGCTTGCCTTTCACACCTGCTGCTATCCTGGTGTCACAAATCACCCCTTTATTTGGTCTCCACCCACATCTTCCCTTCAAAGTACTCCTTCCCTTGTTAGCACATTACCATTTCCACCCTTAATGACTTTAAACTGCTGTCCATCCTTTCCAGCTTCATCTCTCTGCCATACCAATTGGTACAAGTCCCTTTCTCCATGCTTAGTGTCAAGGCTCACCTTGAACTCACTATAAGGCTTTTCCTTTGCCATTGGTCTAGCACCCCTAGCATTCTTATTTACACGACAACATTACTTTTTCTTTTCCTTCCTTTTCCTTTGAATGCTTCCCTGAAGTGATGACACAAAGCCTTGAAAAGTGAGTATAATGAGTAAAGTCATAGACATAATGAGACAAAACCAATGGACTGGCTTCAGAACCTGCTGGTGGGCTGCTCGGGGATGTGCAAAGGGTCACTGGAGAATGCGGGTATCGATCCCGCTACCTCTCGCATGCTAAGCGAGCGCTCTCCCATTTGAGCTAATTCCCCTTTGTCGGTTGGGGATTGTAGCTTCATCTTGTCATATGGACCTTTAACTCCGGGGGATCTAAAAAGGACGCCTCGCCTTCATGGGTTTCTGGGCATGCCAACTACAACAAGACCCCGTGGTAGAATCACTGCGCATACGAGACATTAAGGACCAACTCTAGTCTGGGCACTACACATTATGCTGGGAGACTGTCACCGTTTGTGGAAGCACCTTTCAGCTGCTTCTGGAGAAAAAGAGATGTCAGACTGGACTGGGGGCATTGCTGCGTGACTCTTGGCTGCCATCGGCCAGTATTGTGAAGGTAAGAGGGGAGACAATCACCTCAGATGGACAAACACTGATGAGGTTTAAAGCCAGCGTTAACCTGACAGTACCTGAAAGGTACTCAGAGGAGACGTGCAAATAAACATTTGCCAAAGGAAGCCACATGCGTTCGTTTGGAGCACTGACTATTCTGGAAACAAAGTATCTTTTGGCCATTGTATTAGCAGACCATTCTCTTTAACGTGACCTGTGCAACAAGACCACATGGTGAACTATAGGGAGTACTGAGCCAAAGAAGAGCTGAGGCATTGCATCATGCCTACTTTGGCAGCCAATCTCACAACATGCATTAAGATAAGTAGAAAGAGGACTCGACGAGGATGGGATTCGAACCCACGCGTGCAGAGCACAATGGATTAGCAGTCCATCGCCTTAACCTCTCGGCCACCTCATCTTGTGGCTGCAGTTTGTTTTCCAGCAGAATTGGGAATTTATTCTGTGACCATGTAGTCTGGATGGACAAAATGCGAGCTGAGCGCTAGTGTATCGACGCAGGGAAATCTACTCCACATCCCCCACGAGGGGCTGCGTAACACTTTGGTAGAAGCCTGGAGTGATGCTGGCTTCTTCTTTGAGCCTGTTCTTCTTGGGGGTTGCCAGAGTGGATCATCTGCCTCCATCTCACCCTGCCCCTAGCATTCTCCTCTGTCACAGCAACCCTCTTCATGTCCTCCTCAACTAGATCCATGAACTTTCTCTTCTGTATTTTTCTTTTCCTCCTGCCTAGCAGCTCCATATTTTACACCCTTTTCCCAGTATATCTTATTTTCCTCCTCTGCACATTTCCAAACCACCGCAGCCTTACCGGTCTAACTTTGTCTCCAAACCGCTCAACCCCAGCTGTCCCTCTGACATAGTCAGTTCTAATCTTTTTCCATCCTGGACACTCCCAACATAAAAAAACTTACCATCTTCAACTCTGACAACTCCATCTCGGCCTCTCGTCTTTTCCTCCGTGCCACCGTCATAAAACAATACATCAGAGCAGTTCTCACCACCGTCCTGTAAAGCTTGCCTTTCACACCTGCTGCTATCCTGGTGTCACAAATCACCCCTTTATTTGGTCTCCACCCACATCTTCCCTTCAAAGTACTCCTTCCCTTGTTAGCACATTACCATTTCCACCCTTAATGACTTTAAACTGCTGTCCATCCTTTCCAGCTTCATCTCTCTGCCATACCAATTGGTACAAGTCCCTTTCTCCATGCTTAGTGTCAAGGCTCACCTTGAACTCACTATAAGGCTTTTCCTTTGCCATTGGTCTAGCACCCCTAGCATTCTTATTTACACGACAACATTACTTTTTCTTTTCCTTTGAATGCTTCCCTGAAGTGATGACACAAAGCCTTGAAAAGTGAGTATAATGAGTAAAATCATAGACATAATGAGACAAAACCAATGGATTGGATGCAGAATTTGCTGGTGGGCATCTCGGGGATGTGCAAAGGGTCACTGGAGAATGCGGGTATCGATCCCGCTACCTCTCGCATGCTAAGCGAGCGCTCTCCCATTTGAGCTAATTCCCCTTTGTCGGTTGGGGATTGTAGCTTCATCTTGTCATATGGACCTTTAACTCCGGCGGATCTAAAAAGGACGCCTCGCCTTCATGGGTTTCTGGGCATGCCAACTACAACAAGACCCCGTGGTAGAATCACTGCGCATACGAGACATTAAGGACCAACTCTAGTCTGGGCACTACACATTATGCTGGGAGACTGTCACCGTTTGTGGAAGCACCTTTCAGCTGCTTCTGGAGAAAAAGAGATGTCAGACTGGACTGGGGGCATTGCTGCGTGACTCTTGGCTGCCATCGGCCAGTATTGTGAAGGTAAGAGGGGAGACAATCACCTCAGATGGACAAACACTGATGAGGTTTAAAGCCAGCGTTAGCCTGACAGTACCTGAAAGGTACTCAGAGGAGACGTGCAAATAAACATTTGCCAAAGGAAGCCACATGCGTTCGTTTGGAGCACTGACTATTCTGGAAACAAAGTATCTTTTGGCCATTGTATTAGCAGACCATTCTCTTTAACGTGACCTGTGCAACAAGACCACATGGTGAACTATAGGGAGTACTGAGCCAAAGAAGAGCTGAGGCATTGCATCATGCCTACTTTGGCAGCCAATCTCACAACATGCATTAAGATAAGTAGAAAGAGGACTCGACGAGGATGGGATTCGAACCCACGCGTGCAGAGCACAATGGATTAGCAGTCCATCGCCTTAACCTCTCGGCCACCTCATCTCGTGGCTGCAGTTTCTTTGCCAGCAGAATTGGGAATTTATTCTGTGACCATGTAGTCTGGATGGACAAAATGCGAGCTGAGCGCTAGTGTATCGACGCAGGGAAATCTACTCCACATCCCCCACGAGGGGCTGCGTAACACTTTGGTAGAAGCCTGGAGTGATGCTGGCTTCTTCTTTGAGCCTGTTCTTCTTGGGGGTTGCCAGAGTGGATCATCTGCCTCCATCTCACCCTGCCCCTAGCATTCTCCTCTGTCACAGCAACCCTCTTCATGTCCTCCTCAACTAGATCCATGAACTTTCTCTTCTGTATTTTTCTTTTCCTCCTGCCTAGCAGCTCCATATTTTACACCCTTTTCCCAGTATATCTTATTTTCCTCCTCTGCACATTTCCAAACCACCGCAGCCTTACCGGTCTAACTTTGTCTCCAAACCGCTCAACCCCAGCTGTCCCTCTGACATAGTCAGTTCTAATCTTTTTCCATCCTGGACACTCCCAACATAAAAAAAACTTACCATCTTCAACTCTGACAACTCCATCTCGGCCTCTCGTCTTTTCCTCCGTGCCACAGTCATAAAACAATACATCAGAGCAGTTCTCACCACCGTCCTGTAAAGCTTGCCTTTCACACCTGCTGCTATCCTGGTGTCACAAATCACCCCTTTATTTGGTCTCCACCCACATCTTCCCTTCAAAGTACTCCTTCCCTTGTTAGCACATTACCATTTCCACCCTTAATGACTTTAAACTGCTGTCCATCCTTTCCAGCTTCATCTCTCTGCCATACCAATTGGTACAAGTCCCTTTCTCCATGCTTAGTGTCAAGGCTCACCTTGAACTCACTATAAGGCTTTTCCTTTGCCATTGGTCTAGCACCCCTAGCATTCTTATTTACACGACAACATTACTTTTTCTTTTCCTTCCTTTTCCTTTGAATGCTTCCCTGAAGTGATGACACAAAGTCTTGAAAAGTGAGTATAATGAGTAAAGTCATAGACATAATGAGACAAAGCCAATGGATTGGATGCAGAATTTGCTGGTGGGCATCTCGGGGATGTGCAAAGGGTCACTGGAGAATGGGGGTATCGATCCCGCTACCTCTCGCATGCTAAGCGAGCGCTCTCCCATTTGAGCTAATTCCCCTTTGTCGGTTGGGGATTGTAGCTTCATCTTGTCATATGGACCTTTAACTCCGGCGGATCTAAAAAGGACGCCTCGCCTTCATGGGTTTCTGGGCATGCCAGCTACAACAAGACCCCGTGGTAGAATCACTGCGCATACGAGACATTAAGGACCAACTCTAGTCTGGGCACTACACATTATGCTGGGAGACTGTCACCGTTTGTGGAAGCACCTTTCAGCTGCTTCTGGAGAAAAAGAGATGTCAGACTGGACTGGGGGCATTGCTGCGTGACTCTTGGCTGCCATCGGCCAGTATTGTGAAGGTAAGAGGGGAGACAATCACCTCAGATGGACAAACACTGATGAGGTTTAAAGCCAGCGTTAGCCTGACAGTACCTGAAAGGTACTCAGAGGAGACGTGCAAATAAACATTTGCCAAAGGAAGCCACATGCGTTCGTTTGGAGCACTGACTATTCTGGAAACAAAGTATCTTTTGGCCATTGTATTAGCAGACCATTCTCTTTAACGTGACCTGTGCAACAAGACCACATGGTGAACTATAGGGAGTACTGAGCCAAAGAAGAGCTGAGGCATTGCATCATGCCTTCTTTGGCAGCCAATCTCACAACATGCATTAAGATAAGTAGAAAGAGGACTCGACGAGGATGGGATTCGAACCCACGCGTGCAGAGCACAATGGATTAGCAGTCCATTGCCTTAACCTCTCGGCCACCTCATCTCGTGGCTGCAGTTTCTTTGCCAGCAGAATTGGGAATTTATTCTGTGACCATGTAGTCTGGATGGACAAAAGGCGAGCTGAGCGCTAGTGTATCGACGCAGGGAAATCTACTCCAGATCCCCCACGAGGGGCTGCGTAACACTTTGGTAGAAGCCTGGAGTGATGCTGGCTTCTTCTTTGAGCCTGTTCTTCTTGGGGGTTGCCAGAGTGGATCATCTGCCTCCATCTCACCCTGCCCCTAGCATTCTCCTCTGTCACAGCAACCCTCTTCATGTCCTCCTCAACTAGATCCATGAACTTTCTCTTCTGTATTTTTCTTTTCCTCCTGCCTAGCAGCTCCATATTTTACACCCTTTTCCCAGTATATCTTATTTTCCTCCTCTGCACATTTCCAAACCACCGCAGCCTTACCGGTCTAACTTTGTCTCCAAACCGCTCAACCCCAGCTGTCCCTCTGACATAGTCAGTTCTAATCTTTTTCCATCCTGGACACTCCCAACATAAAAAAACTTACCATCTTCAACTCTGACAACTCCATCTCGGCCTCTCGTCTTTTCCTCCGTGCCACAGTCATAAAACAATACATCAGAGCAGTTCTCACCACCGTCCTGTAAAGCTTGCCTTTCACACCTGCTGCTATCCTGGTGTCACAAATCACCCCTTTATTTGGTCTCCACCCACATCTTCCCTTCAAAGTACTCCTTCCCTTGTTAGCACATTACCATTTCCACCCTTAATGACTTTAAACTGCTGTCCATCCTTTCCAGCTTCATCTCTCTGCCATACCAATTGGTACAAGTCCCTTTCTCCATGCTTAGTGTCAAGGCTCACCTTGAACTCACTATAAGGCTTTTCCTTTGCCATTGGTCTAGCACCCCTAGCATTCTTATTTACACGACAACATTACTTTTTCTTTTCCTTCCTTTTCCTTTGAATGCTTCCCTGAAGTGATGACACAAAGTCTTGAAAAGTGAGTATAATGAGTAAAGTCATAGACATAATGAGACAAAACCAATGGATTGGATGCAGAATTTGCTGGTGGGCATCTCGGGGATGTGCAAAGGGTCACTGGAGAATGCGGGTATCGATCCCGCTACCTCTCGCATGCTAAGCGAGCGCTCTCCCATTTGAGCTAATTCCCCTTTGTCGGTTGGGGATTGTAGCTTCATCTTGTCATATGGACCTTTAACTCCGGCGGATCTAAAAAGGACGCCTCGCCTTCATGGGTTTCTGGGCATGCCAGCTACAACAAGACCCCGTGGTAGAATCACTGCGCATACGAGACATTAAGGACCAACTCTAGTCTGGGCACTACACATTATGCTGGGAGACTGTCACCGTTTGTGGAAGCACCTTTCAGCTGCTTCTGGAGAAAAAGAGATGTCAGACTGGACTGGGGGCATTGCTGCGTGACTCTTGGCTGCCATCGGCCAGTATTGTGAAGGTAAGAGGGGAGACAATCACCTCAGATGGACAAACACTGATGAGGTTTAAAGCCAGCGTTAACCTGACAGTACCTGAAAGGTAATCAGAGGAGACGTGCAAATAAACATTTGCCAAAGGAAGCCACATGCGTTCGTTTGGAGCACTGACTATTCTGGAAACAAAGTATCTTTTGGCCATTGTATTAGCAGACCATTCTCTTTAACGTGACCTGTGCAACAAGACCACATGGTGAACTATAGGGAGTACTGAGCCAAAGAAGAGCTGAGGCATTGCATCATGCCTACTTTGGCAGCCAATCTCACAACATGCATTAAGATAAGTAGAAAGAGGACTCGACGAGGATGGGATTCGAACCCACGCGTGCAGAGTACAATGGATTAGCAGTCCATCGCCTTAACCTCTCGGCCACCTCATCTCGTGGCTGCAACTTCTTTGCCAGCAGAATTGGGAATTTATTCTGTGACCATGTAGTCTGGATGGACAAAATGCGAGCTGAGCGCTAGTGTATCGACGCAGGGAAATCTACTCCAGATCCCCGACGAGGGGCTGCGTAACACTTTGGTAGAAGCCTGGAGTGATGCTGGCTTCTTCTTTGAGCCTGTTCTTCTTGGGGGTTGCCAGAGTGGATCATCTGCCTCCATCTCACCCTGCCCCTAGCATTCTCCTCTGTCACAGCAACCCTCTTCATGTCCTCCTCAACTAGATCCATGAACTTTCTCTTCTGTATTTTTCTTTTCCTCCTGCCTAGCAGCTCCATATTTTACACCCTTTTCCCAGTATATCTTATTTTCCTCCTCTGCACATTTCCAAACCACCGCAGCCTTACCGGTCTAACTTTGTCTCCAAACCGCTCAACCCCAGCTGTCCCTCTGACATAGTCAGTTCTAATCTTTTTCCATCCTGGACACTCCCAACATAAAAAAACTTACCATCTTCAACTCTGACAACTCCATCTCGGCCTCTCGTCTTTTCCTCCGTGCCACAGTCATAAAACAATACATCAGAGCAGTTCTCACCACCGTCCTGTAAAGCTTGCCTTTCACACCTGCTGCTATCCTGGTGTCACAAATCACCCCTTTATTTGGTCTCCACCCACATCTTCCCTTCAAAGTACTCCTTCCCTTGTTAGCACATTACCATTTCCACCCTTAATGACTTTAAACTGCTGTCCATCCTTTCCAGCTTCATCTCTCTGCCATACCAATTGGTACAAGTCCCTTTCTCCATGCTTAGTGTCAAGGCTCACCTTGAACTCACTATAAGGCTTTTCCTTTGCCATTGGTCTAGCACCCCTAGCATTCTTATTTACACGACAACATTACTTTTTCTTTTCCTTCCTTTTCCTTTGAATGCTTCCCTGAAGTGATGACACAAAGTCTTGAAAAGTGAGTATAATGAGTAAAGTCATAGACATAATGAAACAAAACCAATGGATTGGATGCAGAATTTGCTGGTGGGCATCTCGGGGATGTGCAAAGGGTCACTGGAGAATGCGGGTATCGATCCCGCTACCTCTCGCATGCAAAGCGAGCGCTCTCCCATTTGAGCTAATTCCCCTTTGTCGGTTGGGGATTGTAGCTTCATCTTGTCATATGGACCTTTAACTCCGGCGGATCTAAAAAGGACGCCTCGCCTTCATGGGTTTCTGGGCATGCCAGCTACAACAAGACCCCGTGGTAGAATCACTGCGCATACGAGACATTAAGGACCAACTCTAGTCTGGGCACTACACATTATGCTGGGAGACTGTCACCGTTTGTGGAAGCACCTTTCAGCTGCTTCTGGAGAAAAAGAGATGTCAGACTGGACTGGGGGCATTGCTGCGTGACTCTTGGCTGCCATCGGCCAGTATTGTGAAGGTAAGAGGGGAGACAATCACCTCAGATGGACAAACACTGATGAGGTTTAAAGCCAGCGTTAACCTGAGAGTACCTGAAAGGTACTCAGAGGAGACGTGCAAATAAACATTTGCCAAAGGAAGCCACATGCGTTCGTTTGGAGCACTGACTATTCTGGAAACAAAGTATCTTTTGGCCATTGTATTAGCAGACCATTCTCTTTAACGTGACCTGTGCAACAAGACCACATGGTGAACTATAGGGAGTACTGAGCCAAAGAAGAGCTGAGGCATTGCATCATGCCTTCTTTGGCAGCCAATCTCACAACATGCATTAAGATAAGTAGAAAGAGGACTCGACGAGGATGGGATTCGAACCCACGCGTGCAGAGCACAATGGATTAGCAGTCCATTGCCTTAACCTCTCGGCCACCTCATCTCGTGGCTGCAGTTTCTTTGCCAGCAGAATTGGGAATTTATTCTGTGACCATGTAGTCTGGATGGACAAAAGGCGAGCTGAGCGCTAGTGTATCGACGCAGGGAAATCTACTCCAGATCCCCCACGAGGGGCTGCGTAACACTTTGGTAGAAGCCTGGAGTGATGCTGGCTTCTTCTTTGAGCCTGTTCTTCTTGGGGGTTGCCAGAGTGGATCATCTGCCTCCATCTCACCCTGCCCCTAGCATTCTCCTCTGTCACAGCAACCCTCTTCATGTCCTCCTCAACTAGATCCATGAACTTTCTCTTCTGTATTTTTCTTTTCCTCCTGCCTAGCAGCTCCATATTTTACACCCTTTTCCCAGTATATCTTATTTTCCTCCTCTGCACATTTCCAAACCACCGCAGCCTTACCGGTCTAACTTTGTCTCCAAACCGCTCAACCCCAGCTGTCCCTCTGACATAGTCAGTTCTAATCTTTTTCCATCCTGGACACTCCCAACATAAAAAAACTTACCATCTTCAACTCTGACAACTCCATCTCGGCCTCTCGTCTTTTCCTCCGTGCCACAGTCATAAAACAATACATCAGAGCAGTTCTCACCACCGTCCTGTAAAGCTTGCCTTTCACACCTGCTGCTATCCTGGTGTCACAAATCACCCCTTTATTTGGTCTCCACCCACATCTTCCCTTCAAAGTACTCCTTCCCTTGTTAGCACATTACCATTTCCACCCTTAATGACTTTAAACTGCTGTCCATCCTTTCCAGCTTCATCTCTCTGCCATACCAATTGGTACAAGTCCCTTTCTCCATGCTTAGTGTCAAGGCTCACCTTGAACTCACTATAAGGCTTTTCCTTTGCCATTGGTCTAGCACCCCTAGCATTCTTATTTACACGACAACATTACTTTTTCTTTTCCTTTGAATGCTTCCCTGAAGTGATGACACAAAGCCTTGAAAAGTGAGTATAATGAGTAAAGTCATAGACATAATGAGACAAAACCAATGGATTGGATGCAGAATTTGCTGGTGGGCATCTCGGGGATGTGCAAAGGGTCACTGGAGAATGCGGGTATCGATCCCGCTACCTCTCGCATGCTAAGCGAGCGCTCTCCCATTTGAGCTAATTCCCCTTTGTCGGTTGGGGATTGTAGCTTCATCTTGTCATATGGACCTTTAACTCCGGCGGATCTAAAAAGGACGCCTCGCCTTCATGGGTTTCTGGGCATGCCAGCTACAACAAGACCCCGTGGTAGAATCACTGCGCATACGAGACATTAAGGACCAACTCTAGTCTGGGCACTACACATTATGCTGGGAGACTGTCACCGTTTGTGGAAGCACCTTTCAGCTGCTTCTGGAGAAAAAGAGATGTCAGACTGGACTGGGGGCATTGCTGCGTGACTCTTGGCTGCCATCGGCCAGTATTGTGAAGGTAAGAGGGGAGACAATCACCTCAGATGGACAAACACTGATGAGGTTTAAAGCCAGCGTTAACCTGACAGTACCTGAAAGGTAATCAGAGGAGACGTGCAAATAAACATTTGCCAAAGGAAGCCACATGCGTTCGTTTGGAGCACTGACTATTCTGGAAACAAAGTATCTTTTGGCCATTGTATTAGCAGACCATTCTCTTTAACGTGACCTGTGCAACAAGACCACATGGTGAATTATAGGGAGTACTGAGCCAAAGAAGAGCTGAGGCATTGCATCATGCCTACTTTGGCAGCCAATCTCACAACATGCATTAAGATAAGTAGAAAGAGGACTCGACGAGGATGGGATTCGAACCCACGCGTGCAGAGTACAATGGATTAGCAGTCCATCGCCTTAACCTCTCGGCCACCTCATCTCGTGGCTGCAACTTCTTTGCCAGCAGAATTGGGAATTTATTCTGTGACCATGTAGTCTGGATGGACAAAATGCGAGCTGAGCGCTAGTGTATCGACGCAGGGAAATCTACTCCAGATCCCCGACGAGGGGCTGCGTAACACTTTGGTAGAAGCCTGGAGTGATGCTGGCTTCTTCTTTGAGCCTGTTCTTCTTGGGGGTTGCCAGAGTGGATCATCTGCCTCCATCTCACCCTGCCCCTAGCATTCTCCTCTGTCACAGCAACCCTCTTCATGTCCTCCTCAACTAGATCCATGAATTTTCTCTTCTGTATTTTTCTTTTCCTCCTGCCTAGCAGCTCCATATTTTACACCCTTTTCCCAGTATATCTTATTTTCCTCCTCTGCACATTTCCAAACCACCGCAGCCTTACCGGTCTAACTTTGTCTCCAAACCGCTCAACCCCAGCTGTCCCTCTGACATAGTCAGTTCTAATCTTTTTCCATCCTGGACACTCCCAACATAAAAAAACTTACCATCTTCAACTCTGACAACTCCATCTCGGCCTCTCGTCTTTTCCTCCGTGCCACAGTCATAAAACAATACATCAGAGCAGTTCTCACCACCGTCCTGTAAAGCTTGCCTTTCACACCTGCTGCTATCCTGGTGTCACAAATCACCCCTTTATTTGGTCTCCACCCACATCTTCCCTTCAAAGTACTCCTTCCCTTGTTAGCACATTACCATTTCCACCCTTAATGACTTTAAACTGCTGTCCATCCTTTCCAGCTTCATCTCTCTGCCATACCAATTGGTACAAGTCCCTTTCTCCATGCTTAGTGTCAAGGCTCACCTTGAACTCACTATAAGGCTTTTCCTTTGCCATTGGTCTAGCACCCCTAGCATTCTTATTTACACGACAACATTACTTTTTCTTTTCCTTTGAATGCTTCCCTGAAGTGATGACACAAAGCCTTGAAAAGTGAGTATAATGAGTAAAGTCATAGACATAATGAGACAAAACCAATGGACTGGCTACAGAACCTGCTGGTGGGCTGCTCGGGGATGTGCAAAGGGTCACTGGAGAATGCGGGTATCGATCCCGCTACCTCTCGCATGCTAAGCAAGCGCTCTCCCATTTGAGCTACTTCCCCTTTGTCGGTTGGGAATTGTAGTTTCATCTTGTCATATGGACCTTTAACTCCGGCGGATCTAAAAAGGACGCCTCGCCTTCATGGGTTTCTGGGCATGCCAACTACAACAAGACCCCGTGGTAGAATCACTGCGCATACGAGACATTAAGGACCAACTCTAGTCTGGGCACTACACATTATGCTGGGAGACTGTCACCGTTTGTGGAAGCACCTTTCAGCTGCTTCTGGAGAAAAAGAGATGTCAGACTGGACTGGGGGCATTGCTGCGTGACTCTTGGCTGCCATCGGCCAGTATCATGAAGGTAAGAGGGGAGACAATCACCTCAGATGGACAAACACTGATGAGGTTTAAAGCCAGCGTTAACCTGACAGTACCTGAAAGGTACTCAGAGGAGACGTGCAAATAAACATTTGCCAAAGGAAGCCACATGCGTTCGTTTGGAGCACTGACTATTCTGGAAACAAAGTATCTTTTGGCCATTGTATTAGCAGACCATTCTCTTTAACGTGACCTGTGCAACAAGACCACATGGTGAACTATAGGGAGTACTGAGCCAAAGAAGAGCTGAGGCATTGCATCATGCCTACTTTGGCAGCCAATCTCACAACATGCATTAAGATAAGTAGAAAGAGGACTTGACGAGGATGGGATTCGAACCCACGCGTGCAGAGCACAATGGATTAGCAGTCCATCGCCTTAACCTCTCGGCCACCTCATCTCGTGGCTGCAGTTTCTTTGCCAGCAGAATTGGGAATTTATTCTGTGACCATGTAGTCTGGATGGACAAAATGCGAGCTGAGCGCTAGTGTATCGACGCAGGGAAATCTACTCCACATCCCCCACGAGGGGCTGCGTAACACTTTGGTAGAAGCCTGGAGTGATGCTGGCTTCTTCTTTGAGCCTGTTCTTCTTGGGGGTTGCCAGAGTGGATCATCTGCCTCCATCTCACCCTGCCCCTAGCATTCTCCTCTGTCACAGCAACCCTCTTCATGTCCTCCTCAACTAGATCCATGAACTTTCTCTTCTGTATTTTTCTTTTCCTCCTGCCTAGCAGCTCCATATTTTACACCCTTTTCCCAGTATATCTTATTTTCCTCCTCTGCACATTTCCAAACCACTGCAGCCTTACCGGTCTAACTTTGTCTCCAAACCGCTCAACCCCAGCTGTCCCTCTGACATAGTCAGTTCTAATCTTTTTCCATCCTGGACACTCCCAACATAAAAAACTTACCATCTTCAACTCTGACAACTCCATCTCGGCCTCTCGTCTTTTCCTCCGTGCCACAGTCATAAAACAATACATCAGAGCAGTTCTCACCACCGTCCTGTAAAGCTTGCCTTTCACACCTGCTGCTATCCTGGTGTCACAAATCACCCCTTTATTTGGTCTCCACCCACATCTTCCCTTCAAAGTACTCCTTCCCTTGTTAGCACATTACCATTTCCACCCTTAATGACTTTAAACTGCTGTCCATCCTTTCCAGCTTCATCTCTCTGCCATACCAATTGGTACAAGTCCCTTTCTCCATGCTTAGTGTCAAGGCTCACCTTGAACTCACTATAAGGCTTTTCCTTTGCCATTGGTCTAGCACCCCTAGCATTCTTATTTACACGACAACATTACTTTTTCTTTTCCTTTGAATGCTTCCCTGAAGTGATGACACAAAGCCTTGAAAAGTGAGTATAATGAGTAAAGTCATAGACATAATGAGACAAAACCAATGGATAGGCTACAGAACCTGCTGGTGGGCTGCTCGGGGATGTGCAAAGGGTCACTGGAGAACGCTGGTATCGATCCCGCTACCTCTCGCATGCTAAGCGAGCGCTCTCCCATTTGAGCTAATTCCCCTTTGTCGGTTGGGGATTGTAGCTTCATCTTGTCATATGGACCTTTAACTCCGGCGGATCTAAAAAGGACACCTCGCCTTCATGGGTTTCTGGGCATGCCAACTACAACAAGACCCCGTGGTAGAATCACTGCGCATACGAGACATTAAGGACCAACTCTAGTCTGGGCACTACACATTATGCTGGGAGACTGTCACCGTTTGTGGAAGCACCTTTCAGCTGCTTCTGGAGGAGATAGAATCTATAATAGGGAACTCAAAACTGGATTATAGATAGCATCTATAATCCAGTTTTGAGTTCCCTCCCCAGACGCCTTAACGCCCACTCATATCCTGGGCCATCTGACCTCAGGAATTCGCATGATAAGGTGGGGCCAGGTTTCACAAAGAGCTCACCCGAAACTCTGGCTGATTGGGACCCACACCCAGTTTCACACCTTGGCTCAGCCGATTAGAGGATCATCGGGGGGTCCTTTTGTCCCTCTGCGGGGGGATACTCCCACTAGGTTTAAATCTGGGACTCTCCACCATTTGACCTTAGAACTGAAGAAGCTTCTCCGATGAGAGGTGAAACGTCTTCAAGCAACTTAAAGAAGTCCAGATGCTTTTCTTAGCAAGCTCCTTTGACTACGATGACCTGGATGACTGAGAACCTTCACAGACATATTACTATGCTGATGTTTGTTCTTCAGATAGTTAAGGGATGTTTTTGAGTTATCAGAGGTACAGGACTACACTTGTGATTGCTCATAGCACAGTCTGTTTATTTATGTATAATAAGTTAGAAGAAATAGTCAAAGCTAGCTCGAATAACCTGCTGAAAACTCTCCAATCCTTTTCCTTCACACGCGACAGATACATTTATCAAAATTACATCATTTGACATCAAAATACATATTCAGACATTGAAATCTGAGTAGTTATTTTTAAATACCAAAGATTTCCAACAAACATGGCTTTAACGTTACAGTATGCTTGTATGCTTGGCTTCGTTTTTTTTTTAAACGTAAGTGCAGAAAGTTCAGAAGAGTTCATGTTTATAGTTTGTTTTAGATTTGAATACAGAAACTGAGAGTCTCTTTCTCTCCTCTTTGCTGTACGTCCCTGTTGTTATTGGGCTCCACCCGCCTGTGGAGGAGAACCTTCGCTGTCTTCATCCCAAGACGAGGACGTGAACCCAGCAGGAGCGGAGATAGAGTGGGGTGCCGTGGTGTGGCCGAGCCCCTGATAGCGCCCACTTGACGAAGGGGAGGTGGGCATCGACGTGGCTGCCACGACGATGGGGTCCTGCGAGGTGGCTGCGAGGAGGCCGGTGTGCTCAGTGTGCTCGGGTCGAGCCGCAGCACCGAAATACATCTTGTTGGGACGACCCAGGAACGTCCGACCTGAGCGGGGAGGGAGGAAACAAACATGTAACAGCTGCAGTGTCTTTTTTCCCTTTTTCTACACTCAAAATTACAGTTTTTCTCAGTCGCTTTGGTGCGTTTCTCAGATCAGAATTGAAATTCTCATAACTATTAGTTCAACCTCCACAACACTCAGTCATTTGTGCACATCATAGTAGCAATTTCTCCTCTCTCTGAACAAACTGCAAATGATTTTGGACATGAATCAGTTGCTTCCATACATTTCCCTGCTGCTTTCTGACATTTCCATTTGCTTATGTCATGTCAGTCAAAAGTAATCATACCTATGGATGCTGAATAGTCGTTCCCAATAAAACTAATAGTCATACATCCATTGCTTGAGTCATCACACACAAAATTGTTGAACTAGTTATCACATGCCAAATATTGGCCATCTGTCAAGCAAATACCTTTCTGTATCATTTTTCCTGGAAATGTCTCCGAAATTGAACAATTGATCTCAGGTGAATTACAGCTGTCACTCATGAGGAGGCCTGTGAAAGTTTAGTTGTAACCAATGACAAACAACTTGTTCACTGTCAATTATGGATGAATCCTGTGAATCCCCAATTGGCAAGCATATATAAACTGCGCAGGAGCTAGTGTGTACCATCTACACTTCTGTGACACAAAATGGAAGATCAGCACCGTGGAAGAGGGGTGAGGATGCGGGGAGGAAGGGGAAGGGGAAGAGGGAGAAGAGGCAGATATAGGCGGATTCCTAATGAAATAAGGGCTACAATTGTGGACCATGTTGTCAATCACGGCCTCACCATGGAGGAGGCTGGTCGAAGGGTGCAACCCAATATTGGAAGAACTACTGTCAGTTCAATCATTCAAACATTCCGTAGGGAAAACAGGTATGCAAACAGTAATACACTGTACTGTACTGTGCCATCTCAGACACATCACATGTTACTGTACTGTATTTGCAATTTCACAAAAAGTTCACTCTGCACCACATAGGATTGTAAGACAACCTCGCGGAGGCGGAAGAGGGCCCCTTTTTACCCCACAGCAAGAAGAAGCCATTTGTGCAATGGTCATTGCAAACAATGCAATAAAGCTGAGAGACATACAAAGCGCTGTCATAGAGAATTACACGGTATTTGGCCATATTGAATCTGTTTCAATTTCAACAATTGACAGAGTACTCAAGAAAAATGAAATCCACATGAAGCAATTGTATAAAGTGCCATTTGAACGAAACAGTGACAGGGTGAAGGAGATCCGTCACCAGTATGTGCAGGTAAAGCTGGTCTTCTATGTTCTGCACTGCAAACTGTTTTACAGTACTTCGTAGTTTCATGCAGTACACTTGCAATTCCACAGCACATACTCTACAATGTGTTTTACCAAATGCATGCATTACTGTTTGTTACTGTACACAGGCATATTGTGACATTGCATTTCTGTCTCTCTCTAAAGCGTGTACTGGAGCTGGAAGCCAGGGAAACACTGCACACATTCATATATGTTGATGAGGCAGATTTCAATCTGGCCAAAGGCAGAAGGCGTGGAAGAAATCGCATCGGACAGAGGGCAACCACTGAAGTCCCTGGTCAGCGCGGAGGGAATATTACCATGTGTGCAGCCATCTCAGACAACGGCGTCCTCACCCATGTCCCCCTTCTTGGTCCATACAATACCCAACATCTCCTGACATTTTTAGACACTCTTTACAGGGACCTAGTCCCTGAGAATGAGAGAGGTGGAGGCCAACTCAGCAAGTATGTTGTTGTCTGGGATAATGTCCGTTTTCACCACTCCCATCAGGTCAGAGAGTGGTTTGCAGCACATGACAGAATTCTGGTTGAATATCTCCCTCCATATTCCCCATTCCTTAATCCAATAGAGGAGTTTTTCTCTGCCTGGAGGTGGAAAGTTTATGACCGGCATCCACATGAGCAAATGGCCCTGCTAGCAGCCATGAATGCAGCATGTGACGACATCACAGCAGGGTCCTGCAGAGGATGGATTCGCCACTCCAGGAGATACTTTCCTCGCTGCATTGCGAGGGATAACATCTGTTGTGATGTAGATGAAAATATGTGGCCAGACAGACAGGAACGTCTGGATGTGCCAGAATGATTTACTGTACTGTTACATGTGCTGTTTATTGTTCACATTAGTGCACAGCTCTACTAAATGGGTGATTTTATGTTTACATGTATTCTACAGTGAACAAGTGACTGTAGCATATTTTTCTTTTGCACAATTCTGTAGGATTACAAACACTTCTACACAATGGAAATGTGAAACGTACGTATTCAGTGTCTCAGTTACTCCCAAGACTCCCATAACATCTACAGTGACTTACTGCACATTTCAGATGGCTGTACAGGTAGGCCATAGTGCTGTCGTCAGCATTTTCAGGTGTCACCAATTGTTTTTGCAATGGGAAACACTGAAATTATAAACTGTCATAGTGGAAACATGACAATGCCATTTGACTATCTTGTTCATAAAGATGGTGTCAAGACTTTTCATTTTGATGGCACTGACAGTTTCATTGACATGGATACTTGCTTTTGAGGTATGGATAATCAATTCTGTGCATGTGACGTGCTTTTGCAGGCTATCCACTAGGTTTTGCAGTTTGCACTAATTGTTTTGGGAAATGCACTAACTGCTGTGCAAATGTTAATGGTGTTCTGAGAAACGCACCAAAGCAACTGAGAAAAACTGTAAGAACATCTAAAACAGAGAGAACAGTAGCACCAAAAGCAGTTTAGCCCCATTTCCAATCACTGATGTGTTCCTCAACAAACTGCTTCAGTGTCATTTCCACATACTGTGATGATTTCTGAGTCAGACACTCACCAACATGGCGGACCTGCTCACTGACATCAGCTCTGATATCAGAGAAATCCCACATGGCCAAAAAGCTGTCAAAACACGACCCCTCCTCTGCTTCCTGATGGACAGAAACAGATAGACAGATAGATAGATAGATAGATAGATAGATAGATAGATAGATAGATAGATAGATAGATAGATAGATAGATAGATAGATAGATAGATAGATAGACAGATAGATAGATAGATAGATAGATAGATAGATAGATAGATAGATAGATAGATAGATAAGGTTACCTGTACATAGGGCTTGTAGGTGAAGGTATAGTGGTGAGCGATGGCAGCCAGAAACATCTCTATGCAGATGATGAAGTCCTATATGAGTAAAAACTCAGTTATCTTTCAGAATAGAAACAGCAGCGTAAAATGTGTTTAACTGTTTTAAAAAAAAATTGATTTCCTTATTTTGTGCCTTGTGTTTTTGTGTGCCTCTTGCAGTCATTTCACCTTAAGAAGTCAGTTTTTCTGATGTTTCATCCTGTTTCATTTTAGCTGTTCCATCAATTCATGCAGAAAGACCAGAAATATATACAAATTTGTACTGAATGGTTTACTTTTCCATCATCTTTTGTGTTGGTTTGATTCCAGATGTGAGAGTCAGAGTTCTGTCTGATATCAGGCAGCTTTTCTGTCATATTTCGAGGATGTACCTGTTTAAATCCCTCCCTGCTGCTCAGTCTTCTTCTTCTTCTTCCTGGACCCTCAAAGTTTTCAGTGTACCTTACTGTTTTCACAAAGTGCCTTAGGAAACACTGCACTGCTGCTGAGTGTGATCCTAATATCACACTAATGATGTTTACAGTACTTCATTTCACCTAATTCTCCATATTATTTTGTGACTTTGCTTCTGTTTTTGGTGTGATACTTCATTTTTTGCATTTTTAGTTCAACTCCTTGATGTTTGGGCTATTGTTGGTTTCTTGCCAGTTTTTCTGCAGCACCCATCAGCAAGTGTCATTAAAGTCCTCTTTTTATTCTGCTACTCAGTTTTCATGCTTTATCTGAACACTGTGGCATTTATTTTCATCGCTTTTACTGTTTTTAGTTCATTTGTCTTCTAATCTGTACAGAAAGCTGAATGTTGCTAAATTTTAATCTCTGCTAAAAGTCCAGGAAATCTCACCTGTTATCTAAACATGAAGACAAATAAATCAAAGGTCAGCTGACTGATGCAGCAGTATGATCTGTACCTGCAGACCAGTAGCCACGGCCTCCACGCTGTCCCAGTCCCAGGTGTGTTTGTCAGAGATCACACCAACCTTCACCAGCAGTGCTATTAAAACCGCCTGCCTGGAGACAAAATGAATGTATCAGCACTGCATCTGTTTAAAGGGAAAAATGAAACGGCTCAAAACCCAAAGCTATTACAATCACACTCCCATTCTTACCAGAAGGAGACGAACACGACCAGTTTGACACAGAGGAACTTCCCCACAGGCCTGATGGGCATCAGCTCCTCCCTGAGAGCTCGATAGAGCAACACCAGACAATACATGGCAAACTGCAGAGAAAGAAACAAAAATATAATTTTGGAATTTTACTTGATCTCTTGTTCACAGAAATCATAGATTTTAAATTTAGTATTAACTGAGATAACCTAAAAAAAAAGCCTCAGCGATCAGTTTTCACTTTTTCTGAAGGATACTGGCTTAAAAAAAAACTGTGTAAAGGTTAAACAGGGTTCAGGTAAGTTTCGGGCTGGGGGCTAATGTTTGTACTACATGCTCTGATGTAATGCAGTCTCATACCAGATGTTCAAATACAAAAAACCCCACAATAATCCAGATGTAACCAGGTGTGCTAACAACCAGAAACAGGTGTATTTGACACACTGGGAATGCGAAACTGCTGCTCTGTGATGATGACGCTGAGTCTTTACCAGCTGTGATATGTTGTTGATTATGACCAGGTAGGACCAGGCGTTTCTGAAGCTGAAGTTTGCTTCATCATAAACCCCACAGAGCTGACAGATGCTGCACACAAAAGCAATCAGTCACTTTAGCAGGTCACAAACTTCACTGTTTTTTCAGTTTGCTCTCAGATTACAAAACATATGAAAACATCTACACTTTCCCAAACTGAGGTAGAAAAATAAAGAAAATGGTGTACAGTACTCTACTGTTCCATGTGGATATCGCTGTGAATACATACGTGGGAAAAACAAGTTACTGTAAATTTTTACAGTAGAAAAAACGGCTTTTATTTTCATTTTCAGTCAAGTCAGAGGTGATTTTCATTCTGTTTTTTTTTTTTAAATATTACTGATTTTGAACATTATTTTCTAGTTCAAGTAAAAATATCAAGACAGTGATGTTTATAAAATAATATATAATGAAAACATTTTGTTTCACTTATAAATCAAAACTGTTGAATGAGGTTTGAATAAAAATGTCATGGTTGCTAACAGCAGGATTCTGTACAGCCTTAACAAGCAGAAGATCAGTGAAAACGCAGTAAAGAAAATACTTTCTGTTAGGCTCATGTGATGAGCACAGCTCTGAGTAAAGGTCTGTTTGGACCACAGGAGAGTTTTAGGTGATAAAATGGGCCACGGCTGCTCTAAGTAGGTTAGCAGTGATTGAATTATCACACTAAACACAAGGAGAGGTTTCATCCTGCATTACTAATCATGTTGGAAAAAACAGATATATTTCAACAGCTAACAGAAAGACTACAGCCAATAGCTGGAATCAACATCAAGTATTACTGCTACAGTTACAAACATTAGGCTATAAAACATTACAGTTATAGCACGAAACTCACAGCGCTATCACTGTGGTAACTGGTCTGACCACAGTGTACTGCAGGACTCCCAGCTTACACCTGAACAGCAGCACCCTGACAGAGAGAGAAAAAACTTAACATGCATCCATTCATCACACACTTTGAACTCCCTCTCTGTGACCTCCCTTCTTCTTACTCTCCCATGGGCCATGGTGGGCAGCAGCACAGCGGGGGCAGATGTGGCTGCTGCTGCTGGACCTCCAGCATGAGCACCAGGCTGGGGTACTGGTTACTCAGGAAGTTCAGCAGGAAAACCAGGAAGTTGTAAATGACGTAGGCCTCGTAGCACTCCCTGCACGTGTCCACGTAGATGGCCAGGTTGGGATATCGCAGGGCCAGCCACTGAAAGACGTTCAACAAGCAGAAATCATAAAGGTCACATGAGGGAAAGAATTTGATGAATTTCATTAAGTGTAAAAGAGTTATAAACACGGCAAAGGAAGAAAATACTGAAGGGTCTGTGTCGCTGGATGTCTGTGTTCGTTTGTGTGTAACAATAACTCACACTGTCCAAACTGTAGATCGGCACCATCCACAGTATCCTGTTGAAAAGAGACAGAGCAAGCTAACTTTAGCTCATAAGTTAGCACTCCACTAAACATCACACAGCCACTTATAGTCCCAAAAACAACATGGCAACAACCATAATGCTAAAGTTAACGCTTCAGAACAAGAGATTAAAAAATAGTGGGTGAAGTCAAAGTGGCTACATCCAACGTTTATATGCAGTCTGTGTAAGTTATGCCACATAGTCCAACCACTGCAAGCTCTGGAGACCAGCAGCTCTGCTCAGAGTTGTTCTTATCATTTTTTTTTCAAACTCCTGTTTGACTAAAAAAATCTTAATATAGTGTGGAGTAAGTAATTCTAACAATTTCACATCTACTGATACATTTGGATTTAGACTTTTATTTTGAAAGGTAGACTCATAAATGTTCCAAGTTTGTTTTAATTAAAAATCAAATGCTGAGGCAGGTTTATCTTGCTGTAATCATCCCTGCTGCTCACATTGGCCTTTCTGAAGTGTTCCCAGCATAACAGATGGAGGAAAACATCCTCAGAGCTTCACTGCTGAAGCTAATTTTAGACTTTTCAAATTAGATTAAATTTAATAGCTACCAACAAGAGTAGGCTTTTAGGCACAAAATACCCACTTTCTGCTTTTTCCTTCAACTTCAGCATCCAGCTTGAAATCTGCAGCTTATTTCATTTTTACACCTGATGCCTCGTTGCTGACGTCAAATACAACAGTCCTAAAGTCAGACTCTGTCAGACCTGCTTCAGTGTATCTGTGGAGATATTTAGAGTGTTTGAAGACAGAACTGAAGTGCATGTGTGTGTGTGTGTGTGTTTACCTGATGATGGGCTTCTGCAGCTCAGGCTGTGTGTAGTGCACCATGTGCTGCAGGATCCCCCACAGCGAGATCGGGATGGTCAGAAACACAAAGACGCCAGCGATGAACCAGGCTTTACTGTGAGTGCCGACCTGCACGCAGACACAGACCGCAGGCTTTAAAGTGTATCCAACATCCTTCCTGCAACATCACAGTTAGTCACTGCAGGACTGTTGTGTTTTTTTGTGCAGTGAGAACACTGCATAAATAAAACTCCACCCTTTTTATACATTAAAGATAAAAAACAGATAAACTACTAAAGATGAGTCCATCTTTTATATACAGTCTGCTTATTACAGCATGAACAGGGGGCTACGAGATCATGCGACTATGTTTGGTCCACAGATGAGCACAGGTGGAGGTGTCAGTACTTTGTCCTTCTGCAGCTCCCAGATGCAGAGCGGCAGCACAGCGACCAGCAGGAGGGCATAAAGCACCAGAACCAGCGGGCGGATCCACCTCCTCCACTCTGCACATGTACACGGCATGACGGCAGCTTCACCCTCAACGCAGACTACAGGCACACATCCTAAACCACAGACCACAGGCAGGTTGTTAAGGCGGACAATTAAAATTGCTGCAGCATGTGTAATTAACCCGTTCATTTCATTACACACTCTTTATTTGACCTGAAAATCACAATTTTGAGCAAATGATTGCATAAAAATCTTAGCAAACTGCACAAAAAGAGCACAGATTTACTTTATGATGGCATTTGTCTGGATTAATAATGACAAAAGGATGTGTAATTTGACTTGTGCTTACTTAACAACTTAACACTCTGCAAGCTGGCACTGATTCCAACCAGATAAACAGACATTTCTGGAGAATATCTCTGTGAAAAACCCTCCACACAATCTTTCAAATTGGAGTTTTTAGTATTTAAAACACCTGTTAATTAGCCCATAAACAAACTAAAGTATGACACTAGTGTTGAGCGGAGAAAACTGCCTTATATTTATTTATTCTGTCAGTAAAAGCCAATAAAATATCAATAAAACTTTGTAAAACGCAACCTTGGACTTAAAATCTCCACTAACTGCATACAAAGTTTGGATTTTGCCAAATTAGAACTGATAGAATACATTTTAAAAAATCTAGCTTATGTTTAAATAAGTAAAAAGTAATTATTTATGGGTCCTACTCTTGAAGTTAGACTGATTTATAGCACTAAAACTCAAATAAACTGAAATCTGTGGGTAATATTTTGGTAAACAGTGCACTATGTGATTCCTATTATACCAAAAAACACATAAGTTTAATATCTTAAGGGCTTTAGGAACCACCACTGTATCCATCCATATTAATTAGGTATATTAGCCTTAAACGTGTTAAAATGACCGTTGGGGTTAAAGCATCCCTCATGTAGCCTCTTAAAGGCGTATTACAGCTTTAAAATGTCGTAAAAATCTTAAATGCCCAGCGTGTAATGAGGTCAGTACACGGTGTATTCTTCAGGCATCACCACCTTTATCCGCTGATCAGTTAAAAAGCTGCTGGTTCGATACAATAGATTTAAACCGAACTGTTAAAAGAAGAAAATGTGGACCGTTACGGCGGAAGACGTTCACTCAGAGCGACGGTTGGCCTGCTTTCATCCTCACTCCGTTCTCTGTTACCAGGCAACGCATCCTTCCTCCGCCCAACCACACGCTGCAAAATGAAGCCCAGCTGATCCCCTTTGATGTTTTCAGTAGACCCCAGATCACTGTCAGACCACCGGACTGATCCGGATCGATCGACCACACACACCGATGTCCGTGTTCGCCCTTTCCCGTGTTTACGCGCCCACGTCATAGGCTGGGACCTCACCCAGCTCCCCGCTGTCCGTCAGTCACGTGGTCAGCGGAAAAGCGCCACAAACAGGGCGTGAACTTTCAAATTAAATTACCTCTGCTCAAGGACATGTTTTTCGTATGTATGGAAGCTCGTTGACGCCAATAAAAAAATATTTCTTAAAATATTTTTAGACTTAAACAATATTGTAAACATTATTAGTAATAATGCAGAAAAAAAATCAAAATGCTAAATTACAATTATGAGATTAAAAGTCAGAATGATGAATCAACTAATTCAAACTATGAGACATATTATGAAATTAAAAACTAGGTTACAAAGTAGCAGAGTAAAATAATAAAAGTATCTGAAAACAATAAAGTTATGAGACAAAGAAAATGTATGAGAGTCAGATTAAATATTTTTGTAAAATTTCAATATATAATTTGAAATATGTAAAATAAAATTGCCTCACAGAGCTGACAGCATGATGCGTGTCCCTCTGAAAGCCCTATCTGGGAACCAAAGGACTGAGTGCATTTACAGAAGCTCTTAACTGCAGTGCACTGGAAAAAAATCAGACATTTAGCACTCACACACACATATAAAAACCAAAGCAGAGCTTCATGAGCATGTGGAGAATATACTTTTATTAACAAACACGTGTAATACTTATTAAACAAGTCACAGTAAGTATAGATATAAAACAGATGAATAGTTCAACACTAGTAACTTCAGTCCATGTGCTGACATGTTTAGAGACTTTGGTGGAAGTCAGATTGTTGGTCTGATCGCTGCTCCACAGCACACACAGGTTTTATATTTCACTTCATTTAAATTTCAGCTTCAGCTGCGAAAGCAGAAAGACCCTGACGTTTGCATTTACCATCACGTGTGACGTTTGATTTTGTGCGATGTGATGCAAAATTTCAGCCTCTAGAGGACGCTATTGTACCATTTGACATCACAATTGTTTCTGTTTGCACTAACTGAATATTATTTTACATGTTTAAACAACAATAAATAGGATGCATAAAAGAAAAAAGAAAAAATGGCTGCGTGCAACTCAGACACATCTAAGATCTAGAAAAATGAAACGTTTCTGTTAATTCAGAGACAATGCACTGTTTTTGTGGACACACTTCAAAATCTACAGAAAAAAATATCAAAACAAGATTTATTTATTTTTTTATCAAGTATGAAAATAAAACAAGAAATTCTCTCTTGTTTTAGATGGTTTTTCAATCATGAAAAAATATTGCTATTTCAAATTGATCTGATAAAATAAGATTTTGTTAATTTTCTTTTCTTTAGTAAAAACAAAGATTTGCTGTCATTTAACAGCTTATCTGCAGTAAAAGTTAAAGGGCACAAAAACACATTATTTACGTTATCATAATTAATGTAATACTTTGTTTAGCCACAAGAGGCCCAACACAGACCGTGGGTGATGAGGTCCGGCTCATTTGGCTTTCCAATTCATCCCAAAGATGTTGGATGAGGTTGAATTCGGAGCTCAGGGTTTGAGGAAAACCTTTTCTTTTCTTTTTTTCGAAGGAACTCGAACTTGTCACTAAACATTTAAACGTCACTACACTGCAGCTATAAGGTCTGACACATAGTATAACTATATCACATATAATACACATAATATAATACAGAATTGAATAAATGCACTAATAAAGGTAAAGACTACACATGAAAGCGCTGGTGTACTCTGTGCTGTATTTCACACACAGTCAGTGTCTCTGTGTGGCTGCTGGTTCAGCGCTCAGAGCTGCAGATGCAGGCGAGTGTCCTGCTCGCTCAGTGGTCAGTGTGTTTGTACTGCAGGCTCGTCCCATGGTGGAGAGGCAGCATGCTGTTAGAGAGAGAGCCAGAGTAACACCAGCAGCACAGACAGGACTGCAGAGAGACAGACAGACAGACAGAGGGGAGTCAGGTTAAAGGCGTACCTCTTTCAGCGACTCACAGGAGACACATTGTTGAAAGAGCAGAGAACCACCTCAGCACCTTTAGTATCCTGATATAGCATTATCATCAGCTTGACCTTCAGATCAATCTATTGACCTTGAAGAGGAGGTCAGTGGTCAAATGTGGCATGATATTTTAAGTCTTTATAGGGTATTTTCTCCTGTATGTGTTGCATACACACCACACGTGTAGGGATCATAGTTCTTAAGTTAAGGCTTTAATTCAACCATTAATTCGTTGAGTTGACCTTGAAGGTGTTGGTGGATGTGAGCTAAAATTTAATGGATTGTTAACATGACCTCACTCACACCCCTTTATGTGCTAATTCGGTGGAGTGCCTCTTTAACCCTACAGAACTAACTTCCCATAAGTCTCCTATCATAGGTCACGACCTTTCCATGTTTATACATCTCCCCTCTCATTCTGTCCTCTAGATAATTCCATTCTGGGAGCATCTGATAAGTTTCTGTTTCTCTGTTATATCTATCTCACGCCCTTTGACCCCGTGACCTTGCTGCGATGCTACGCTGGCACAGAAACAAGCAGATTCTTGGCAGTCTAGATTAAAAACTCGCTCTCACACAGCGCAGCCATGTTCAGTGTTTACCTTGAAGCAGTTTTTGAACTTCTTGGACACAAAGAAGAGGATTATGGGATTGATGCAGGAGTTGATGGTGGCCATGTTGATGCCGATGTAGTCGAGGACCAGCAGGAAACTAGAAAATGTAGACACGTGTAAACAGCCAGAAAAAAACAAACAGAAAAAGCTTTGTTTTCCCAGCAGTGCATGATGGTTGGCCTACTTCAGGAGTTCACATCGCTGCTCACTGAGGTCTCGATCATAGATGATCTTCTTCAGCAGGCGACCCAGATGGAGAGGAAACCAGCACAAGGCGAAGATCAACACCAGGCAGAACACGACCTTAGCGACTTCTCTCCGCTGCAGAGAGGACTTTGCATAAGAAGCTTGTTTGTGTGTTAAAGATAAACAGCCTTTTTTTTCAGTGTTGGTGATCACCTGCTTGAGGTGCTCGGTCAGCGAGATCTTCAGACTTTCTTTCTCGTGTTGGATCATCTCGCAGGTCATGAGGCTGTAGAAAATGGCTGAGCAGGCCAGAGGGATGCAGAAGTAGAAACCAAAAAACCACCAGTCCTTGGCTTCGATGTAGTGCTGAAAAACACAGAGACAACCACATTACACCCACAGACTGTACATAAAGGATGGACATAGTAATGTTGGTTTTGGAAACTTCAGCTTTAACATCCTGGCCACCATCGTCTTGTTTTTGGAGACACGAGTGACCATATTTCAATGCTAGCCTGTATTCACAGATTTTTTCTGGATGTAAAAACTTTCTAGAATCTGTTGGTTCACATCACAGTGCTCTAGAGCCAACAGCTGACACATGCAGCACAGACCTGAAACAGCTTTACTACATAGCATCCTGCAGGTGTTTTATACCCATCTCTCTGTGCTCTCGTTTTTTCTCTCAGCAGATGGTTACCCGTCATAAAACCCTCCTCACAGGCAACTGTCTGGTTGTTCCCCATAAACGTGCCCGTGTTGGCCCACCATGGGTAGCTGTGGGTAAATGAGCCCCTGCATGGCCTCGTCCGGGGTCACTGACCCAGTGTTTTTGAGTTTGGGGGCTTTCAAGTTTTGTTTATTTAAGTATTCTGCTTGTTTCTGAGTTTGCTTTTTGTTTAAATTTTCTTCATGTGTTTTCTTTAGAGTGTTTAGTCTCATTCTTAGTTTCTGGTTGTATTACAGTTTAGTTACCCTCGGTGTATTTGTTCCATCCTCTCCTGTTAGTTTCCTAGTGTTACGTTAATTTGTTTCTGCATGCTGCTATTTAGATTTCACTTCCTGCTTTATTTTGATAGTTATGTGTCCTTTTTCTTTCTTTGTTTATGGATTTTGCATAATATTTATTTGCCAATAAAGGTGGGGGGTTTTTCTGTTTAATTCTAACTGCCTCCACACATCTGCATCTGGATCCTCAGTTTCACTCTCCACACAGTCTGTAAAATCCACAGACTGCAGCAGTGTGGGCAGGACAAACCCACGTTTATCTCCCGTGATCCTCAAATGAGTGCACATACACAGAGTCGACAGCAGTTTAGCCCCTTTGGGTTTTCTATAGACATACCCACTATGGGCTTGTCCAAAGAAAACATGTGGGCCCCATAGCTGCTGTCCTTTTGGGCCTCCATATGAGCCTCAAGGGGGCATGTGTCGGCTCTGAGGCTTTTTATCTTACATTATAAAGGGTATTGTTTGCGGTTCTGTATACTATATAAAATTGATCCTGGATTTGAGTTCAGCTGGGACCTTTATGTCAGCAATTTAACCCCCCCTCCTTGCGTAAATCTCTCCTGACTGTACATAGATGTGCTTGGTAGGTTAACTGATGATTCCAAATTGGCTGTAGGTATGCATATGAGTGTGAACAGTTATCTGTCTCTCTGTGTTGGCACCATGATGTTCTGGCCTCCTGTCCAGGTGTACACCACCTCTCACCCTAAGTCTACTGTGATAGGCTCCTGAAAATCTGCAGCATACTGTAATTGGCAGCTGGATGTTGGTGTAGGTGGAGGGGTTGAAACAGCAATCACTGACATGGTGCATTGACATGTTGGAGGAAGAGATGGGAAATTAAATAGACTGACAGTTTGCGAGGGTGTGTTTGGTTTTCTGTTAGTTATACTAACTTTGCACTTGTTTTCCAGAGATTCAGGAAAAGGAGGAGCACAACAAACACCAGCTGGCTGATAAATCCAATTAGTGTGTGTGGATAAATATGCTGGTGATTTGATTTCAGCTCCCTTCTGTGTCTGATCCAAAACATGTTGGAAATGACTCATTAATTAATCCATGTTCCTTGAATGCTGCAGGAAGCTGGCATTACCATCATGAATCAAAACTTTTCCATGTAGGAGAGTGCAACATTAGAGTGGACCAAGCCCACAGCCACACTAATGGGAAATGAACTGGGTTAAAATAAACCCACACTATCCTTTAATAAGCCCATGTGAACATGTTCGTCTTTCTAAACTTTGCTTTTTGTTTATGACCATGATTGTGATCTGTGTTTGGAGCTGGTAGCTTGTACTTGAACCCAGCTGCTTTGTTACGTCAAAGATTCAGTTTTAATATGCAAACACAACACCTGATAGCAGGTCAGCTGACCCAGGTTCAGATTCAAGTGCCTGTGCTGTTTGTTTGTGCTACTCATGACCTGGAGACATAAACAGGAAATGTTGTCCTAAACGTCTGAGTTAAAGAGGCCTCGCCCAGAGACGTAAAAACCACGAGTCCATGGAAATGGACGAAAGTGGCCACTTATTTCCCGTCCATGGAGACCATTCATCTTAAAGTGGCATCATGATCAAACCTGACACACGGCTTCTTGCTTTTACCTGATATCTGTTAAACTGTAGCACAAAGTACCAAAGTGCCATGTCTAATGTTTGTGCAAACACTCACACTGGTGCCTCTGGTTCAGTATGTTTCCCAAGGATACTCTGGCATAGCTGGGATAGCTAAGAATTGATAAATCTTTACCACTCCCTACCAGCTCATTCTCTCATTCTCTTATTGTTTTACCTTCAATTTTCTATTTGACATACCACTTAAAAAAGCTTCCTTACAGGTGAAAATACTATTAAGAGACACGTGAGAGCTGTGGAGGATGTGAAGAAACTGTTGTAGCAGCCACTAGTCAGTTTTGAGGGTTAAATATTTATCAGATGTTCCCATAAACACACACACGCCCACATACGCAAGCTCTCAGAGTGCAGACTCACTTTCAGGAAGGGTGTGTTCCTGTGTGACAACATGCAGACATTGAAGCTATGGTTGTTGTATGTGGAAGGGACCATAGTGAAGGTGACAGCATCCGGCACAGCCAGCACCACCGACAGCACCCAGATCACCATAATCTCCACCGCTGTTACCGTGGGGAGACCCGTGCCCTGCACCCGTGACCAGGATGCCACAGCTCGGTACCTGGAAGTAAGATGGAACAGTTTGAAAAATACGTCTTCTGTTAATGTTCATGAAAAATATTCATTCCATAAATGTTAGTTTCACACATAGTTTTAGCACAATGACAGATTTAAATCTAATCTGATGCAGATCTTGTTTCCTTTTCATATTTTCACACTTAGAAAGTAGATAAACCTCCTGATTTCTTAGTTTTTTGCATATTTCTCACACTTACATGTCTCACATCATCAAACCAATTTTAATGTTTGACAAAGATACCAGAGCAAATGCAAAATTCAGCTTTTAAATGATGATTTAATTTAATAAGGATGAAAGTAATCCAAACCTACCCAGCCCTCCTAAACGTCATAACTGGTTGGGCCTCCGTTGGCAACAAAATTAGCTAGATAACTGGCAATGAGTCTTTCTAATCACTGTACAGGAACTCTGGCCCACTGTTCTTTCTAGAATTGGTTTAATTTGGTCACATGAAGGTTTAAGGTCATGTCAACACATCTCAATCTAATCTAACTCCAGACTTTGACTAAACCACCCCAAAAAACCTCTCCTTCTTCTTCTTTTTATTTATTTTTTGAGGTGCACTTAACCCAAGTTTACTTGTCTCCTAGTATTCAGTATTTTCTGGTAGAAAGCAGAATTCATGTTTCCATCTATTATGGCAAGTTGTGAAGTTAGTTTTATGCCAGATGTAACTCAAACCTTCCAAAAGATTTCGCCTCGTCAGGTCACAGAATATTTTCCCAAAGGTTTTGGTGATCATTAGAATGTAGAAGGCTTTTTGTTGTTTTTGGTCAGCAGGGGTTTTCTGCTGGACTCTCCAATGGATGCCATTTTTGCCCAGTTTCTTTATTGTTGAATCATAAACTTTGACCTTAACTGAGGCATGTGAGGCCTGCAGTTCTTTGGATGTTGTTCTGGACTATTTTGTAACCTCCTCGACGAGTCGTCAATGTTCCAAGTTTTCTCTGTTTGTGGATAATTGCCTTCAGTGTGGTCCAGTTGAGTCCAAAAACCCTTAGAAATCACTTTTTAACCCTTTTCAGATTGACAGATGTCACTGACTTTGTTTCTCAGCTGTCTCTTTAGACTATAGCATGATGTGCTGTCTTTTGATATCTTTTTGCCTGCTTGACTTTATCAGACAGGTTCTATTTAAGTGATTTCTTAATTCAGCTGGTCTGGCAGTAATCAGACCTGGGTGTGACTGGTAAAAATTAAACTGAGCTTTCCAAAATATTTGGATAATCACAGTTAATTTGTGATTTAACAAGGGTGGACGATTAATAGGGTTTTTTGTGTGGTTTTTTTACTAGGTAGGTAGGTTTGGATTTTTTCCCTCAATGAATGAAATCATCATTCAAAATGTGGATTTTGAATTTACTCCAGCTCTGCATACAAGCATCACAAGGCCATGCTGGTCTCTTTAGACTACAGCAGCTTTGACAAACAGTAGCCTTTTTAAAACAACAAGCGCCACTATTTGAGGTTTAAGACTACGACTAGAGGCTGATGACAGAGTCTGTTTTTTTAGACATGTAGATATTTTTGATAAAGGGCATATCTGGATACGACCATCAGCCCAGTGTTCCTTCAGTGGGCTGGTTTCAGTCATTATGCAAATGTATTGTTTATAATAATGTAATAATAATGTATAGTTATTGTAATGTATTGTTTATAATAATGTAATAATAATGATTAGTTATTGTAATGTATTGTTTATAAGATTGGAAACCTGCAGTCAGCTGAGACTAAAGAAGTCACTTGGATGAGTGACGAAACGTTTCTCCCACAAAACGCTACGTCCAGATGAACAGAATCAACTTTTGGAGATTTACTTTCCTGGATGATTGAGAATGCACCAAGAAGATCATCAGCATAGTAAAATTTGTATTACCTGTCCACACTCAGAGCACACAGGCTGAGGACGGTGATGCCGGCTGAAGCTTTCTGCACAAAGGGAACCAGCTTGCAGAGGAACAGCCCAAAGTCATTCTCGGCAAAGGGCCACCTCATCGCCAAGGGCTGCACACACACACACACACACACGGACAAACCGAGAGAGCTTTAAAACAGTGTGTGAGCAATCACAATCAGCAGGATATTTTTGGGTTGTTATCAGTACGACACTCAACTTCCTGATAGAGACACTCAGCTAGGAAGTGGTTTTGTTCCCCATCATATTGTCCATGTTAGTGCTACACAGGTCATAAATATTAAACCTCCTGATATTGTCAAATGTACTCTTAGAGTTAGGCTTTGATGTTATTTTAGCCACATGCTAAACTGGCAACTTTTCAGAAAAAGATTCTTTGGCTTCCAGTAAATCTTTGAACTAATTTTAAAAGCTTTGTGAGGTCAGACTCCCGCTGATATCCCAGATCCACTGAGACCTCGTTCCAACAGTTGACCTCTCCCACCATCTGATCAGAGCCTTTTAACTCTTCTACTCTTTTGAGCTTCTTGCACTTAAATTTTCTTCAGGACTTCAGGTAAAAACCTATTAAAGGTCACATGTTTCTTAAATGCTACCTTTTGGGATTTTCAAGTCAGTAGATTATGAAAGCTATTGAGGTGTTAAAAGGATTAATACATATAAACTTAAGTCCGGTACCTTATAGACATGGATCGGCATGACTATTGTGATGTATATCAGGTCCCCGAGGGCGAGGCTGGCTATGAGAGCGTTGGGTCCATTCCTCATGCTTTTGTTTTGGGAGATAATCCTCAGCAGGGTGGCGTTGCCAATGATTCCCACAATAAAGATCGAACAGGAAAGCACGACATTGATGTACCTGAAGGTTGCTTTCATTTTCACATTGACTGAGCACCTAACCACCGTAGATGTATTGGTGGACGGTTGTTGTTCTTTGTGTTGCTTCAGCTTTTGGAAGTGTTGCTTTCCGTGACCACTCTTCTTCTCATTATTTTGCAAATGATGCGAGCCTGGGTCTAGAGGTTGGTCAGTGCTGTGGAAGCCTGGCAGATCAGACATCACCAGATTTGAGAAAGATGGCTCTGATGTGGGGTTATGTTGGCAGACAGCTGGATCAATAAATGACAAACACCAGACAATCAGCAGCAGGATGAACCCAAAGGGCATGGAGGAAATTCTGTGTCCCATCCTGGAACCCTTCACCGAATCTGCTACTGCGACTCCAAAAATTCTTATGGACTGCTACTTCTAAACCACTTCCCAAATTTAGAGAAAAATCTGGAGGTAGTAGTGTTTCTAAAACTTTCTGTAGCTTCAAAACTGATTCCAGAAGATCCCTGTTTGGCTGCTCAGATTCAGAAACTTGTTCAAAAGTCCTGAATTCTGGGACTCCAGAATCTTTGTTTCTCTTTGTGAAGCTGGGCTGAAAGGGGACGTGAAAGTGATCGTGGTCCTCAGATGAATCTGCTGTTTTTGGTCTGTGGAGAGGGTAGAATGAACGTGACAGGTGATTGGTTAGTAAAGGCCGCTTTTGAGGATTTTAGTTGTATATTTAAAGATATTAATCCTATAAGATGTTAATATTTGGCTAGATATTTCTACATTGAGATAATTCACAGGGCTTGCAGAGGTAATCTCCAAGGAGCAACCTCCAGGACTGGAAAATGAAGCCTGTGAAGTTGCAAATTCCAGTTCTTCTGATGTCCTCTTGAGGCTGACTTCAGCAGTGAGTAAAGCCCCATAGACTCCCATGGTAAAATGTTTTACAGCAACTTTACAGCATTACATTTTTTTAATAACTCACCTATCTGGATACTGGAGTAAGGAGCTGACTAAAGTCTGCTGCACTCAAAAAAGGAAATTGGTGGTTTTTACATTTACAAAAATGGAACTTTTAATTTGTACAAAATAATTTAATGTTTATGGTGAACCTAATTAAATCATGTAGTATCTGTATGAAATTCAACAACTTAATTTATTCCTGCTGAGATGACAGGATGCAATCTAGTATGAGTGGTTAGTTGCCTGGGCTCATGAAATTCACAAGATCACACAAAATTTCAAACCGCAGGGAAAACACTGGAGTTATAAACGCAGACAACTACACACACCACGTATTGAACTTTATTGTTTGAGAATGTACTTCTTGACACTTTATCTGGTTTTACTTGTTTGGGCCACCTCAGATCAGACTGGGCTCAGTGAACTCTCACTTTACTCCTAAACCACAGACATAACAGAGACGTGTTTGAAGGACAGAACAGTCAGCTGGTGTCAATAAGGCATAAAAAAATTAAAGACAGATCAGAGGTGTGAACTCGTCAGAATGCACTGCTGGCTCACAATTCAAATTTACGTCTGTATAAATGTATGAAATATGAAAAGAAGTTTAAAAATCTCACCTGTTTGAGTTTTTCTGTCTTTGTCTGTCACTTCCTCTTAAAATAAATCCTTCCAAAGTCAACGAAGAAGAAGAAGAAGATTAGTTCCTTCTGCTCAGTCCAGACTAAACTGACTAAAATCAAACTGAGTTCAGTTTTCACTTCCTCGCTCCCTCTTTATCTCTCTCTCACTCTGATTGCTGTAAATGCTCGGGCGTCCCCCTCCTCCCTCCCTCCTTCCTTCCTTCTCGTCTCCCTGTTCACTTGCTGTCCTCCTCCCCTCCTCTCTTCTTTTCAGGTCTCAGTGGAACATCTCATAAAGAAGACACGAAGTCTTTTACCGTCAGTGAGCGTAACTGAAACCGAGCCAGATTTCCCACTTGAGAGCTTGTTGATAAAACAATGTTGTGGAAATTGAAGCTGTAAAAATTTACGACTGCGTCACGAGTGTTTGGACACGAGCGATTCCAGACTCCAGAGTCGGTTTATTACTGTTACAGCGTTAATCCCTGAACTCGTTTTACTGACTGATTCAAACAGTAATTCAACAAAGCTCCACTCCAGCCCCAGTCTTCACAGCCATCACAGGAATGTGCTGAAAACATATCAGGACAGTTTACAGAGTTTTTTATTTTTATGAGTGAGAAACAAAGTAAACTGTGTTTAACTCAAAGCTTGAACAGTCATGGTGGTCACAAATTAATTAACTGATTTATTAAATGGAAATTATTCAGCTCAGTGCTCAGACTGCACACGTGAATTTAGAAGAAAGCGGTGCAGCTGTCCTGGATTTGAACCTTCCCTGCGCCTTTGTTCCCATTGTTTCCACCTACAGTTATAAATACAGATAGACCAGAAAATTGCTACACAAATGCCCAAATGAATCAACACATGCCTAATTCTGCACCTTACAAAACTGTCACCAAAAGTTCAAACCTGGTTTCTGTAAGGCACCAATCAGGGTGACCATGGATCTCTACTGACGTCCAGACATGATAAGCACACAGCTGAAATATTATTAACCGAGGAAACACTCAGTGGATAAAAGAGTTCCTATTTATGATTTTAATAAAAATGGAATAGATTTTTTAATCAGGAAGTACCATTAATCTCAAATCTCTTTCACAAGGGAGACCTGGCCAAAGTGATTGCTATAAACCAAAGATCCAATAAATAAAGCACAAAATAGAAGAATTTATGTATTTAAAAGGGACAGTGCTGTTTAACATAGTCCAGTCCAGCACATAAGTTTATAGCTATTGCTAATTATCAGTTGCTATCTACAACATAATATACAAACAAACAGCACCGTAGTCTCTCAAGCACCAATCCGTCTGTCGATCTACTGAGATAATTACAGAAAAAAGTCAATTTCTTGTGACAGCCTTCCAAACATCTGGTCATGTTTATTTTTTAAGGTGGATTTTTCTTCTTCTTTTAGCTGTTCCCTTTGTAGGTCTCCACCGCAGATCATCTGCCTCCATCCCTGTCACACCAACCCTCCGTCTGTCCTTGTTCACTACTTCCATGAACCTTCGTGATGTTCCTCTTTTCAGCTCTAACAGCTTCCTGTCTAGTTGTCAGTGCCGCCACCACCAACCCAAACATCACAGCAGGTCTCACTACCATCTTGTAAAGCTTCCCTTTCACTCTTGCTCCTATCCTTCTGCTACAAATCACCCCTGACACTCATCTCCACCCACTCCACCCACTACCTGCACGCTCTTCTCCACCTCTCATGTGCACATAGTGGGTGGACGCAGGTATTTTAACTCATCAACCTTCACTGCCTCTGCTCCTTGCATGTTCATGTTTCCACCTGTCTTCCCCTCATTCACACACATGTATTCTGTTTTTCTTCCACTGCCTTTCAATCTTCTTTGTGCACTAGAAAGAAGAATGAAAGGCAGAACTCCTCCACTGCTGCAGGCTCTTTTTGCACCTCCTCCCAACTTTCACTACAGATTAGAGTGTTATATGCAAACATAGTCTTTTCCTTTGCCCTTCGCCCAACAGCAGCACAGATTCCACTGATACCCTGTTGGCCAGCAGGATCAGAGACTGGGCCCGGATCAATCCAGTATGAATCTTGCCCATTCTTGATCATCCACCTGTTTGAAATCTAACACTGACACAGGGTGTGCACATGAGAGTTTTAGTCTACCTCTTTGAGTCAATAATGTGTTCCCCAGCTTCCAATAAAAAAGTACTTTTTAAACTACATAAAGGCTTTTGAGATCTCATCGCACTAAAAGCAACAAGTAATGTCTTTTCAAGGCAGTGTATCATTTGTTGTTGTTTACAGTTTTTGGAGTGCCTAGACAAAAGTGATAATACCTGGCTTAAAAACACGTTTCTCGCTGTTTACCGTTATACTGTCATTATGTTCAGCAATAACAGGAAATGAGAAAAAGCTCTGGATCTCCTGTGACCATGGAAACGTTTAAACATCTGGCAGAAGCACACAGCCCGTGTTATTCCTGACTGAAACATGTTTGTGGGAGCATGCATGGTTAAACATCTGTGACACATGTGTGTCAGTCTTCCAGTTATCTGTCTGTCTTTTTTTGTCTCTGGATGAGTTTGATTTGGCTCCGCTCAGCATGACCTTTGACCTCAGAAAGTTGATGTCGGGGCTAAGTGTGCCTTTACGAGAAGTCCGTGTTATCTGAGTCCCAGCGAGTCGGTGGAGATATGCAGCCCAGTGTGTGTGCGTGTGTTTTGTTTATTTGTGACAGTAAACTCAGAGATAAACACATCAAAGCTCTACGTGACTCGAAGCATGCAGCCGGATAATAACTCTTTTTCTCTGGCACAAATACACACATATTACTGCCTGGCTCAAAGCCCAGGGAAGGAGCTGGTAGACCTGTGACCTACATCAGAGGATGGCCCTCTCCCTTATTCTCTGCATGCAGCACAGAAGGACATGTTTGTGTCCACAAGATTATTATCATAGGGAGACATTTATAAATTATTACCCTGAGACATTACACACTCACACATACATACATACATACATATATATATATATATATATATATATATATATATATATATATATATATATATATATATATATATAAGATAAGATAAGATAAGATAAGATAGAACTTTATTAATCCCTCGGGTGGGTTCCTCTGGGAAATTCGACTTCCAAAAAAAGCACAGCAACGACCAAAGTTACAGTTACAGAACTGTTATATATATATATACACACACACACACACACACACACACACACATATAAATACAGAGACAAATATAAATAAAATATACAAAGGGGATAAATAGAATAAATAGGAATAAAAAATAAAAATACAAGTGAATTGCACATTTCAAGTATTGAGTCTATTGCACTGTTGACTATTTACAAAAAGTATTGCACAAGGTATTGTACAGTGAGGTGAAGAGGCACTACAGCTTAGTTGTTCCCCCCTCCTTTGTCCTCCTGTCTCCCCTCCCTCTCCCCTCCAGAGAGGAGTTAAACAGTCTGATGGCGTGTGGGACAAAGGAGTTTTTAAGTCTGTTAGTTCTTGTCTTGGGGAGAAGCAACCTGTCACTGAACAGACTCTTCTGGTTGTTTATGGCCGTGTGCAGAGGATGCCCAGCATTGTCCATAATGTCCATCAGTTTCTTTAATGTCCTTTTCTCTGCCACTGTCACCAGAGTGTCCAGCTTCATATATATATATATATATATATATATATATATATATATATATATATATATATATATATGACAGTTCTTTGGGCTTTCGGTTTTGCACCCACGCGTGCAGCTTCTCCGCTGCACTCCTACACACTCTGCTGCGGCTTCACTAAATCAACAGGGAAGAGAGAGAGCTCATTAATAAAACACCACATACCTGTACCATGAACCTGACTGGCACTGCCCCTTGAGCACTGCACAGCTGAGCCAGGGACCACACCTTCACCACAATATATATTTATTTTAATTGTCTGTTGACCCACATTCAGGTATTTGTACTTTACATTCTGAGACAGCATTTGCAGGAAAATATCTGAAAAATTATTTTAAAAAATTTTAAAGCTAAAAACCTAAAAATTTCACTGCTCATTCTTATAATCAAAATGGGAATTAAAACCCATTGTAAAGGAAAAGCAGTGCCAATATTGCAAAAATACAAATGTTTTTTAAAAACTGTTGATTAATTTTCACTAAAATATCCTTTTTAAATTCGAATTGAATTGAACACGTATGACAAGCTAACACAAACAGAGGCTCCATGTGGTGCTTGAATTAAAACTCAGAAAATACCTTTTTACGTATGATTACTTTTAAATTATAAAATTGATCCAATACTATCAATACCAACTTTGGTATCAATAGTATTGATATTTGGCTTTGGTACTTTCTTTGCCTCCTTTGTTCTGTTTCAACACCTGTGTTCAGTTAGCCTCTTCAGTATCTACAGCTGTTCATATCTCAGACATTACTTTTTTTTTTTTTTTTTACTGCTCTTTCTTCCCTGATGTTCTTGGTCAGTGTTGGAGTTTCTCATGTGTGGGTCTTTCCCTGCCTTTCTTACCCCTGTCCACATTAAAGACTGGATTTTGAGGTGTAAGCAGTTGCAGCCCTTTGAACAACATTAGAGTTTATCTTTTGGCTTTTGGCCAACTTGACTCATCCAACTCCAGTATCCACTCTCACTCAGCTCTGTTTATGCTCTTCAAATAAATCCTGAGAGTCGCTAAAACAATTTCCACTGTACTGTGTGTGTGTGTGTGTGTGTGTGTGTGTGTGTGTGTGTGTGTGTGTGTGCGCGCGCGCGCGCGCGCGCGCGCGTGTCGGGTAGGGGAAACCCCACAAAGCAAACCTGTCCTATGTTGGTAATAATTTTACCAATTAAACTAATGGCTGGGATGTTCAATCAATCTATAACTTCATCTAATGAATCAGATTAATATTGATCACGAAATCGTATGTGGTTTTCATGGGTCCATATTTTCATATCAACTTTAATAGCAGGAAATTACTAAGGCATGTTCGTTCTCTCTTTCTTGCTATATTCTTCAAGTAACCTATATTTAACAACAACATAATAAAAGGGCAAATGCTGTTTTTGGTGTGCCACTCCAATATTTTTAGAGCAACCCTTTGAAAAAAGTCTGGAGGTGCCCCTGTCCCCAGATTGTGTACTTTTAATATTTTTATACTGTTGTTTTTTACGAGCGTGCCCTTTTAGAAGAAGTACTCAAAAAGCCAGCATAGTCAGGCAGCAATGAGTAGCGTGGATTTGTGCATCACTGTGTGAAATCAGTGACCCCTCTGTCGGAGATAACCTGCGAGGTAATGTGCTGCTCTTATCACAGTAAACTGCACCCATGAGGAGCAAGGAGCTTGACAGGCCACATGCCAAGACTAATTTTATAAATGTAATCAGTTTTATGGCGCGGCTTAACTGCAGAGATGAAAAAGATGTGCTGTGTCTGTGAACAACAAATGCTTTTCCTTTGAAGCAGAAGCATGTACAGGACCACCAGGACCGAGTGCTGCACTTTATCTTCAGTGAGCGCAGGTTTCATTCTCACTTTCGTCTTGAAGTGCCGCTGATAAAAAGATAAATTACACTCGCAGCTAATTAGAGCGACGAGAACAAACAAGTTCATTTAAACAAGCGAATCAAGCCCACTGAGACAGACAGGAAACAGCCTCTACGTCCCCTCAGCTGCTGATGATTTCGTGAAACTTTATTATAAAGCTCTGAAGAACCGCAAAGAACCCGCAGTGGCACACTATTTCCATCCAGCTGTGGTGAGGCTGAATGGAAAAGTCTCACTGCGGGAACCCGAACATCTGATGTGTGCAGAGTGCAAACAGGGAAAGAAGCAGATGAATCGTGAGGAGGAGAGGATTTAATGCAGTGTTAATAAGAAAAATTTGTGTATCTTTTTGCAATGGCTCCTTTAAAAGCTTTAATCAACCCCCGCTGACTCCACTGCTGCAGTTTTACTGCGTCTTTTTGCTCTGTCAGCCCCCACAGTCAAAATCATTCTTGGCTTTTGTTGTTTTATCCGGACATTTTTGTGACTGGCTGTGGTTTAAAACTCTGTCTGCAAGATTTCTGCAACCATTTGTGCTCACGTGCAATAACTAAACTGATTTTTGAAGAACAAATTAATGAAAAATAAATTTAATGAAATGAATGAACCCCTCTCTGCAGCATCCTCTGGTGTGTAATGTTACTATTTACAAGCTCTTCATGAACCTCTGTCATATGCAGGTCTTACAAATTACTGATAAAACTGCTAATAACTGATATATAACTAATATTTTTTTTAAAAAGTTGTTGTTAGTTGTTCCTAGGACTGCGCTCTGGACAGAGATCTTGAATGTCGTTCCTGGGATCTGCCGGAGCCGCTATCGTTTTTTAAAAGTGCTTTATAAATAAAATTGGCTTATTATAATATATTAAATATTTGGAAAGATTTTGATCAGAATTGTTTTTTAAAGTCAGTGAAGCTTCTTAAAAATTAAGCACTCTCTGAGATAAAACTGTAAATTTACAGGGAAAATACTGTCAGACTTTATTCCTCTTCATTCTGGGATTAATGCAAAAAAAGAAAAGAAACTTACCTGTAAGAAGAGAAAGAAAAGAAAAAAACTGGACTTTATGAAGTTTTTGTTAAACAGTTTATACAAGATACACATGAAGTCACCACGAAGACAATAATAACAAACCCATGGAATAAATAAAATTAATATACACACAAAAAATGATTGTTTTTAATGGGAGCACCTGACCGGAAGCAGTTCAGCTCGTTGCTCTGGTCGACTTGGTTCGGTGTTGTCATAGTGACGAAGTTGAGTGTGCTGGCAGCGTGGAAAGTTTTTCTCTAATAAAACTGGCGGTGAGTTCGTGTTTCTGCGCTTCTTTCTCCGTGTGTTACATTTAAAATCTTAGCAGGGTTACTGTTATTTTATTTTATTTTGTTTTTGTTATTCCGGTTTAATGACATTAGCTTCACGTTCTAGCTTCATTCCGGAGCTTTTCGGGTGCACCTCACCCGCTTCACCGTCACGCGCAGCTGGTTGTGTCTTTCTTTCGGTAATTCAGGAGCTCTGCGTGTGTTTCTAAAAAGTGCAGCTGTAAATATCACAATTAAACTCCAGAATAGTCTGCCTAACTTATTCTCACTTAAATTATTGTAATTGTATTTAAACGACCTGCGCTCTTTGGTGACCCTGTTAGATGCAGCAAAACTGTTCAAATCAAGATAAAAACCCTGTGATTTTAGAAGAGGCATCAGTCTTAAACTGATTGCAGTTCATGCATAAAGTTTTCTGTGGGGTGGGGTCCTCTCTCTCTCCACCAGGTTGACCTGCAGGTGAAGATGAACACAGCTGTTGGGTTTCTCCCTGAAATTAATGCCAACAAAAGCAAACAGAGGAGCAGCACTTACTACAGGTAAGGACCGCCTGCAGGGCAGGAAAGGGCAGAGAGCAAGGAGGATATCTCACCCTATCCCTATCACCTCCTGTCACATCATCTCTCTGCATGTCCTCTGTTATTACATCCACAAATCTTCCTCTTTTCCTCCTTTTTCTTTCCTGGAACACCCACACAGACATTCTCGTGACCTTGTCTTTACTTCTTCATCAAAATCAAAGCAAACATCACTTGTGCTTATCTGTGTATTCGCTAAATACTAGGGCAAAGTATTCACTGCTTTCTTTATCAAAGATATTTCATAGTGCTCAGGTAATGAAAACAAGCACCACATAACTGACAGGTTGTTGTATTACTGATGTGTTTTCTGTGTCATGCCATAACCTGCTGATATGCTTTACAGCTTTGACAGCATGGCATTAGCGTGAGGACAGAAGTAACCCTCAGAGTAAACTTTAACCTCACTTTCAGTGTTCGGTGCAGCTCTTACAGCTGCTGGTGGCTCTCTTAAAGACAGGGTGGAACATAAATACGCCCTTGCCTTTTTACGGACAGAAACAGGAAGTTGTAATCAGAATATGTGGCGATTTACCCCGCTATCAGATGTATTACAGTCATCACTTACTCCATGTGCATCTATTGTGTTTCAGTGTCATTCATTTCCCCTTACTATTAACAGATGAACTGTGGCACTATTAAAGAATATTTGATTTCCTTCAGTGATGACTGAAGTATTCAAACAGTGTTTCCTCAGCATAACCAAAGCGCTCCACCTACAGAGTGTGCTTAGAAAGCAGCACTGGTGCTAACTGCAGGTCTTTGGAAGTAATTTCCACTTAAGGCTTCTTTGTTTAGAGCAGCACTCAACATGCTGGAGAGCGCAGTGACATAGCAGCAGGGTATCAGTCTCTGAAGTAATGATGGGAACTCAACTTCCCGTGTGTGTGTGTGTGTGTGTGTGTGTGTGTGTGTGTGTGTGTGTGTGTGTGTATTTTAGCAGGATGAAGCAGACGAAGGAGTCCCTCAGAGCCAGACTGGGCCCGGCTCGACCAGCAGAGAGTCTGACCAGGAAAGAAATCGCTCTGTGAGTTCATCCTCAGTGTCACTGGGTGGATTTTAACACAGGCACCACCACTTTAATCACCATTTTATCATATTTGATAATGTCTCTGGTTGCAGTAGTGGGCACTCATAGGGATCATTTTATGCGAGCGCGCTCAGAGCCTGCAGCTGAGAGCCCAGCTTAGTAGTGAAAGTTTATAACCACCATCGTCGTCCCTGTGATCTCTGACTGTGGTTTGATATTTTGTGGAGTAAGTCCAAATCACTTTTATCTATATAACGCCACATCACAACAACAGTTGCCTCAAGGCGCTTATTGTAAGGTAAAGACCCTACAATAATACAGCTAACACAAAGAAAACCATAGCACAGCTCTCAGGTGTACAGGTGCCAGTCAGCAGTTAGTTTAAGGAGTTAGAGATGTACTGCTCAGCAATCGTGACCGTGAAATCTGAGTGGTGTGAGCGCCCCCTGCTGCAAAGAGAAGGGCTGCCGACTGATTTTTCTCCTGTGACACGCCCACACTGAGCTGCCTAACATGGTCTTCCTCCTCTCTCACATCTGTAATCTTTACTCCTCCGTCTCTCACATCAGGTTCAGAAGCAGTCCGAAGCAGAGCATCTGTGTGCGGCTGCTGCAGGAAGGCTTCCACAGGTATCTGTTTCTCCGTCAGCAAGATAAATGTTTAATGTCTGACTCAAAAACAAGATTCTGCAGTCGCAGGCTGATCGTTGCAGTTTTGCTGATGTACAAAAACAAAATTACCGTCAGTGTGATCAAACACTCACAGACATGAAATACATGTTTTTTATAATGAAGAACTGATTGTCCATCAGACATGCAACACATTTCGTTATTTCACACAGGACCCAACCAACACTGCTTGTTTCCTATTTTCCTACAGCACCCAAACGCCTCAGAGCCTGCTGTTTTCCACTGTACAGTGATGTTAAATATCTAGCTGAGCTTTTCCTTCATGCCATCAACACTTTCTGGGTTAGAGACCCCCAAACTGCACAGAGTGGCACTTTTTAAGTCATCTTATTTTGACAGCAGCTCTGAGCTCTCTTAAGTTTGTTAGTGCTGGAGACAGGTGTGTGAGATTTTCAGGCTTTGTTAAAATCTGCAACCAAAGATAAAACCTTCTCATGGTGTACGTCTCAGTTTCAACAGCAACAGTGCATTCATTTAATGTCTATGACACAGGGGGAAAGAGCCGGTACTCTGGAGAAACCTTCAAAATGCATTTTATGTTTTGTTTCTCCCCCACATGTTGATACCAGACTCATCTCACTGCTGTGATTCCTCCCGTGTTATATTGAATCTCTGTTTGACGGTTTGTGGCTGATGCAGGCGCGGTGAGCATTTGAAGTTATTGCTATCAAAGACAATCTGACTTGGAGTAATTACTGGCTGCAGCAAACTCCAGTTTCCCTTTGACGGGATCATGAGAAATAGACTGTACAACAAACATTATAAATAAAAAAGAATTCATGGAAGATGGAGGCTTAGCTTCAGTGCAGCACATTTCTAACAAACAGTGGACTGGTGCTCTGACGTGCTTTTCCCAGGTGGTCATTCCAGTTTACACAAAGTTAAAAAGATCCCCCAAAAATGTCTTTCTGTCATTCAGGTCGTTCTCTGAGCTCGTCTCTCTGCTGCGCTCTGATCAGGACTGGAGGGCGACGGCTGAACCGGGATCACTCAGGCTTCGTGCTCCTCCTCTGGTGGAACAAAGACACAAAATGGAGACCATTAGCCAGCACCTGAGCTTGGCTGAGGAGGCTGAAAGGACCGGTACACACACACACGCACACAGAGCCTCGATTCAATCCTTCTGATTCCAGTGAGGCTTCATTTAGTGATTAGATCAGTGTGTTTGTGTGTCAGTGACATAATGAGTGTAAGGTTATTGTTGGTAGAACACAGAACAAGACTGCGTCCATGGTTCAGGACCAGGTGACTTCTGTTGCAGGTATCTGGTCCACCGTCTGCGAGGAGCGTCTCCTTTTGGGTCGGTTCTTCTCAGACCCCGAGGACCTCTGGCTCCGCTTCTACTTCTACCACAGCTGTACTGACAGAGAGAAAGGGAGGTTCTCCAGAGCAGCCACCGAGGCCCGGGCCTGCCTGACTGAGCTGTACCTGGATCGAGGTGCACACACCGAGTATAGTGACAGTGAATGATCAGAATCACAGCACTTTATTAATCCCTGAGGAAAGCATGTGGTCACAGTTGCTCCAAGACAGTAGAAACAGTAACTGACTAATCTGAATTACTAACGATGACAGTGAATAATGAAACTCTCTGACTGTCTGCTCTTAGCCTGTCTTAACGTCCAAGCATCCATTCAGCCTCAAACTTGGCTGGTTTATTTCTGGTGAGCGCAGTGCCAAGGTCGAGGTGATTTAGATGAGCAGCACTAAAAACTGCGACCAGTAAAACCTTGAATCACATTCAGATTAAAAGAAAGTCAAAGCTGATCATGAAGTTTTGTTTTCTTCTGTGTTTCATTTTTATGTGAGACTGAGTATCACCTACAATAAGACCTTATTTAACTTGCATTTGCAGTGGAAGGTGTGGCTTCTCCTTTCAGTTTGATCCTGAAACGTTCATTGTAAAAATTAATCATAATTACAAACTTAATCATTTGAATTATTGTAAAATACCAGCCAGCCTTGCAGTCCGTCTGTAATACGTTTTAGGACCACTGTTGCCCGCACTGTGGGAGTGTCTAGTGCTCTGCTCTGTCTGTAAGTGGAGATCCACAGATGCACACACAGGCATACTTGTCCTTCACTGACACTGATGCATTAGTCTCTTACCTAAAGAGGGCAGTTGTGTGTTGGTCCTTTGTGAGTGTTGTAGCTGTGTAGTGTCACCAGGGGGCAGTGTTGAAAAGATAAGATCCCCTCTTGCTTGTGCTGTTATTGGTCCTCGTGATAAATTACAACATACAACACCCCAACCGTCGGACATCCCTCTATGAGCAAGCATTTGGAGACGGTGGGAAGAAAAAACTCCCTTTTAACATGAAAAAACCTCCGGCAGAGGAAGCTTCAGCCATCTCCTGGTTGGGGGCGACGAGAAGAAGACAAGACAAAGAACACACTGTGGAATAAAGCCTGAGATTAAAAATAACTCTAACTCAAATTAATAATTTATTGTGACAGGGCGGTGCAGAGAAGACAAGAAAGATGGAAGACCGACCTGAATGCAGCCCTCTGTGTTAGTCTTATGGCGTATAGGTCACCTGATTGACCCTGTGAGCTAAATCAGCACTCAAAAAATGAAACATTTCTTCACTCAGATGATCTAAAACTCAAGCTTATTCCCTCAAAACCAGCTACATGTTTGGTATTTTTATTTGATTTAGTTGTTTTGTTGCTGTTTTTTCTCTTTATTTTCCTGTGACGGTTGAACTCATGTTGCACCCACTCTTATAAAAATGCCACCTCTCTCAGGTGAGCTGGAGGAGGCGAGGCAGCAGGGAGAGCTATGCCGCAAACAGGCGGAGGACGGCGGCTGGCTGGACTCAGACGGTCGGCCCCTGAAGCTCCGGGCCTGCCGGGATCTGTGGAAGATCTACAGAGAGCTCGCGGAGGCGCCGCTGGCCGCCGAGGACCACAAGAAGGCCCTGACGCTGCTTCACGAAGGCAACAGCAGGGCCGCGGAGTGTAGGTGGAACCAGGGCTAAAAACACAGTGAGAGGCAGCGCATCGGAGTAATCTGTGCACGGAAACACACACATGTGTAACATTTAGATTAAAAATAGACCGAGGAGGAGGTGTTTGTGCTGAGAGGATCACAGTGAAGGCAGAAGCAGAGAAATATTCAGCAAAACAACGAGTACCACGTTTTCAGAGGGGGTTAAGAACTGGTCCTGACAGCTACAGAGTTTGAAATGTTTATTCTTCTGAAGAAGGAGGAGATTTGTCTGTTTATTTATTCTGTTTATTAAAATAAATTACAGGGTTTTTTTAACCATAATCCAAGCGAAAGCCTCAACTCAGTCGCCAAAAAGAATTTAATTTGTGATACATCAGAAGAATCGAGCCGAGACACTCTTTATAGTATATATATATATATACTATAAAGAGTTCATTTACGTTACGTTCATTTAGTCCAGTTTGTTATTCGCCTCTAAACCAGCCTCTAGTGCTGTTATCCATCTAAATCAGGGGTGCAAACATAAGGCCCGGGGGCCAAAACTGGCCTACAAAAGACTCCACTTTGGCCCCACTGGACAGTTTTAGAAAACACAAAGGAAGGCTTGAAGTTTGGATTTTTAACTGTGTTTTCATAAGTTTTACAGCTTTATGTTTATTGTTTATTTATTGATATTGATGTCTCCCATTCGTGCTACACCAAAGAAATTAACAAATATATAATTTATGTTGAAAGCTTTGTGGTTCGATATAAACGTTAATAACACCACACTCAGTGACCTAAAGGTCAAAGGTCAGAAAGGTCTGAAAATCTTGTGAATGCGAGACAAGTATTTTCAGTTGATACCATGGGTGTACCTACTACAGGGTTGAGGGTTATTGCTGGGCATTTGATAAACAAACATCTATGATTATTATTATTTTTAAAGTATTTTTTTACAAAAATCCTGATGATTTTACTTTGAAAATCACAGGAAGAACTTTGAATTCGAAAACTAAAACCTATATATGGATAAATTCCTCAATAGAAGTCAGGCCTGCTAAACAGACATCAGATCGACTCTGCTTAAAAGATCCTTTAAAGTGAAGCTTTAATATGATCACAGAAGATTAGTGTTTATAACGTGGTTTTTATTTTTACGTCTGTTTCAGCTGAAGACAAACACATGAAGGGGGAGGCGGCTTTCCAAGTAGGCCTGGCCTATCAGAGAGCAGGAGACCATAGCACAGCCAAAAAGGTACCAAAGATTGTGTTTGACTCTGCTGAAGATATAGATACAGCTGTTACTCAAAGACGTGAACAAAGTGTCATAAACGTTGGAGCAAAAGGTAAAGAAAATCAAGGGCTCGGGGAGAGAGGGGAAAACACGACTCGATAAAAAGGAGGACAGGATGATTTATACCCTGATGAGGAAAAGGAGAGAGCAGAACAAACAAGCTGGGAATCAGCAAGACAGGAAGTAAAACTCACAAAGGACAGTGAAGAAAATGGACTTTCAAAGTAAAATAGGAAGAAAGCAAATGCAAACATTAATCAGAAAAGAAGAGGGACTAAACAGTAACAGAGAAAAAAGGGAACACAGGAGGTTAATGAGATTAAGGGTGGTTTCCAGGAAGTCGGAACTTCTAAGTTCCCAGTCAGAATTTTCATAGGCAGACACCGAGCATTCTCCATCCATGAACAAGCTGCAGCTGCGTTTTTTAACTGCAAAAACACAAATATTATGCTGTATTACTAATGATGCATGAGTGGCTGTGTTTACTAACTAGAAAAGCAAATCCAGTTTTTCACGCTTTTCCAGCTTTCCTGCTGGAATACAATAACTCAGGAGGGATGTTACTCCTGACGTCTCACACGCGGCTTTGAAGTAAATGGAATAAGACTGAAACCAGGGAGACAGATTAAGAGGTGTTAATAGTAAAACCCAAGAACAGAAAATCAAACTCAAAAACACAGAACCCGAGGGAAAAGGCAGTTTAGGTGGGACTATTTTAGGCTGCGGATGAATCCACATGTGTGTGGTGTAGGCAACAAGTCACACAAAAGAGCCACTTACTGTGTTTTTAACAGATTTCAGTGGAGCCCCGTGTGTGTGTGTGTGTGTGTGTGTGTGTGTGTGTGTGTGTGTGTGTGTGTGTGTGTGTGTGTGTGTGTGTGTGTCCAGTTCTTTAACACCAGCATGGAGATTTTTCACAGCCTAGACGGCACAGACAGAGCGGTGAAGGCCTGCATAGCTTTGGCAAAGTCTCTAAAGAGGTACACAGACACACACACACACACACACACAAAAGTGTATTATGGTGACTAAAACTGAATTAAATAAAAATAAAAAACCACAAAGGAAATTTCTACAGTTTAAGTTAAGTTTATCAGCACATTGTCTGGAGGTCTCTGTGCAAATGTGAGTCAAGTAACCTTCTTGTAGTCAAGTGTTCATTTTCCATCTTTGTGTGTGTGTGTGTGTGTGTGTGTGTGTGTGTGTGTGTGTGTGTGTGTGTGTGTGTGTGTGTGTGTGTGTGTGTGTGTGTGGCACAGCGAGGGATACTTCGAGGAGGCGGTCGCGTGTCTGGAGAAGTTAGTCGCCATGTCTCGTAGCAGCGGACTGCATCACAGACTGATCGACGTTCATCTGTGTCTGGGAAACATCTACTTCAGCAGGGTACCAATCACACCCACAGTATTCAGTGCAGGAATCAATAACCAATCACACTGATTTATAGCAGCTGAAAAATGTTAGCTTTGCCTCGTAAACACCTGGGCTTGCTTCCCCATCTCTGTGTGTCTCTGTAGAGTCAGTATGTGAAAGCTGCTGAGTACTACCTGCAGGGCTACAAGGTGGCCTGCACCACAGAAGATGTGGCTCGGCTGCAGAGAGCGCAGGTCGGTCTTTTCTTTACGTCTTTAGCAGTCAGCCGTAAAAGCCTGATGAGGTATCCGTGTCACACAGTTTGTGAATGCAATACCTCGGGAACAAGGATGACATGTTACCTCTTTTATACACAGATAAAAATAGAGTAAAAGATACACTTGTGCATCCTTCATTAGAGTCCTTCAGCCTGTGAACTTTGAGACCTGTGACTCAGGAAGTAGTCATGAAGTTAAATTGACTGAAGAGTCTGAGGACAGTTTATGTTGATCCAGATGTCGACTGTAAGGCCGTGACCCTGCTGCTTTTCCTCCATCAGGTGTTGGTGGCCTCCGCTCACGCCCACGCCACGAATGGAAAATACAGCGCCAAACTTACCTCAACCTCGCCCGCCGCTCTGCAGGCGCTGCTCGCCTGGAAGGTGAAACGAGGACGCGAGGACCTCAGTGTGGATTCCGAGGACTACTACTCTCCTGCCTGGTTTTAACGGGCCGTCGTTTGACAATATGAGGGAGAGAAAGGAGAAGAGTTACCTGTTACCGTGAATAAAGATGAAACCCTGAAACATCTGCTGTGTGCTTTGTCGAGGCCAAACGTTTTGGCAGCAGCACAAAGTTACTGTTTAAATCTTTCTTCAGATGTTTTTTTTTTCATGTGGCATCGAGATATCATACAGATGTGATGGAGTGAAGAACAATCATGAGCATTTCATAACATGCAAAGACTTTTATTCATAAACAAATCAAATTTATACAAACAGTCAGTATTTACAGGGCTGAGCCTGTAAACTTGCTATAGGTATGAATGGTTGTCTGTGTTAGCCCTGCAACAGTTTAGCAACGTGTCCTGCATCTCGCCTAAGACTCGTTTTTACTGTCATTCAAACATTTGAAAGGAAGGAAACACAGATCACAGTAATGAAGCATGCTACCAAAGACTATAGGATGCTATATGATAGCTGGGATAGCCTAGAACATCTACGGTCGTTTACCCAAATCTCACCTCTGTATAGTATCAATTAAAAATAAGAGTGAAAAGGATAAACGCTAAACTAAAGATGGCTCCTTTAGAAACCTTTCCTTCTCTCGCACTGCACCGTGGTTTACTTTTCAATTGCATCAGCTGAAGGCCATCATCCACAAAGAAATGTACAACAGTCATAATAATGTCATTACAAGGACGCTCCTTATCACACGGGTCTAATCACAGCACGTCACGAGATCCCTTTTCTGCATAGTTAACAATGTACTACAACCACACAGTTCATCTGTACTCAAGCACTTGTAATGTTTTAATGTCAGTTTAAATACTCAGTGTTAAAATTTACTTTTATTGACTTGATATATAGTTTGTTTGTCATTGGTTATTGTTCATAAGTCTTCTATTAAAAGTGACCTTGACTGTTTTAAAAGACGTTAAATACTGAATACAAAACTGGTAAGAAGAGAAATGGACATCAAAGCATGAGGTTTGGGATTTCAGCCTTATTTACATGTTATATACTGTTGTTCTCCAAGTCAATTAAAATTTGTCTTTTTTTTTTGTACAAACTTAAATTTTTTAAAATATTTTTATGACTTGTTCACCTAAAACAATACCTCATTATCACAATTTTCTAAATATATTTTTTTTTACATTTTTTAAAATGTTTTCTATGATTATTTGTTTATAGTTAAATAAATGGCACATATTTTTAATAAATAACTTTTTAAATATCTACTAAAATGTGTTAATGTTATACTGACCCTTACATCCATTGTTTCTTTACCTGTTTCTTATTTATAACAGTATTATTCATACTTTTACTTGTATTGTGTTTTTTAACCTATAAATAATGAAACTGTATCCTAACATGTAATCTTTTATTGACATTTTTTCAGATTCTGATCGTTACACGCATGTTGTGCTGCTTTTAGTAGTGTTACGGTAATGAGTGAGTCGGTGCGTCTGTAATCTGGTCTTTACGGCTAGTTTGGGCCCATGTGTCCGGAAGCAGCCTCGGCTTCCTCTGCCTGTGTTTTGTGACGATAAAAGCTTCGTAGAAGAAGCGCCGGAGTTGTGGGAACTTCTGTCCCGGCTGCTGTGACCGTGGGGGGCAGGCAAGGAGAGCCGGTGGACCACCGGCGAGCTGAAACATGGGCCTTGTGGCGAGGATACGAAAGGAGTGGTTCATCGTCGGGATCGTGCTGGTCATCTTATCGGCCAAGCTGCAGCCCAGCATCGGAGTGAAAGGAGGTGAGAGGGTCGGAAGTTCATCACTGAAGTTCAATGGTGTTGCTTTAAAATGTGTTCACTCTTTGAATGACTCTAAATGAACAAATATTCCGTTTATTAAGTGGTCAGTTTGGGGCATTTTACTGCCAGGCTGTGAAAGAGTTTGCCATCCTTTTACTTCCCTCTCAGGGCCAAAGGTGTTCTTTCAGGTAAAGACTTAACACCTTAAATCAATCGTTAGGAGTCACAAAATAAATCGCCACAGGCTGATTTACCTGGAAACTTTTGATCTTCCATAAATGAACAACTTCTAGACTTTATTTAGCGCTGTTTCCCCGAAATTTGAAGAAAAGTGTAGACTATCAACTTAACATTGCATGTTTCTGTGAATATGACCTGAGCCGAAACAAGGTGCAAATACTGTTGGTTTTATTTATAACGTAGTGATATAATGAATGGAGGTTTTGTCAGACTTTAACAAAGTGTACATTTCAGGATTTTCTTTCAGTGGAATGTTCCCCTGCATGCTGGCCCCGGGGCAGCAGGCTCTACGTCACAGTGGTTCCTTGTGTTTGTTTGTGTGTGTGTTTGTGTGTGTTTGTTTGTGTCTCCCTCCGTACCTGAAGTGCCGCTGTAGTGACACGTTGCATTCAGTAGGTAATGTCAACACGTCAACCCAACTCCGTGCTCCGCTCCGCGCTCATGTGTGCGCGTCCACGAGCACGTTATTGGCATCTTTAATTACTACCAGTAAACTAAGTGAGGAGAAAGCATAAGCATTGATAACTACAAATCAGCCGCCACCGGAGCTGATAACCCCTCCGCTCATTTTCCCTGTAGATTAGATAAGACGCCACTATCGGTGTGGTGCCTTTAGGCGCTGCTCGTAAACGCCGGCTTCAAATATCAGTGGGTTTTCTTGCTCGTATTTGCTGGACTCTTATTTTAACGTGTTACCATTGACTGTATATAAAAGATGGTCAAATCCATTGTGACGTCACGCATTTTGAAGTCTCAACTTCATAACACATTCACAGATTACTACAGTGTTTTTTCAGCCAGTTTGCATGTTGGGCATCCCAACATGGAATGTTGATGCTTTGGAAGTATGACATCAGCACAGGTGTGGTGTGTTTTTGTTTCTTTGATTGTTTGTTTTATTTGCTGCTGTTGTGTTGAAAACAGTTGCACCTTAGTCTTGTTTCAGCTAAAAGACATGCAGCTCTCATCTTTTGTAAACTGCGAGCATTGATGACACAGCTGACTTGGAGGCAGAAGTTGTGGTGCGATCAGTCTTTGTTCAGTTATATATGAAGTTTAAAACAAGGTAGTTATTGAAGAGTCAGTGCGTAATCTGGGATGATCAGTTAACTAGCCTCCAGCTGGTTATCCAGAAATGATATGAAATGCCATAAAAAGATTGATTCTAGCTAAAAGAAGCTGGTGAAAAGAAAATAACAATGAACCCGGGAGTGAACCTTGTGGAACCTCACAGGTCATACTTGCAACGTAAGAGGAAAATCTGCACACCCTAACAGAGAAGGTCCTTACAGATAAATAAGAGGAAAACAAGTCAAGAGCTGAACCAAAGACACCAACCGAAAGCTAAATCCTATTAAGGAAACTATTATGTCAACGTCACAAAGGCAGCACTGAGGTGAAACTGCACCGGATGTGAAAACCCTTTTAATCCATACTGCAGTAAAAACAGGTCTCCACGCAGAGCTACAGAGAGCAGATGGCTGCTTCCTCTCCCTGCTGTATTACACAGACTATGTCACATTTGAAAATTTGATCTGTTTCTGTCTGTCAGGTCCTTTAAAACCGGAGGTCACCGTAGCGTACATCGCCGTCTCGCTCATCTTCTTCAACAGCGGCCTGTCGCTAAAAACGGAGGTGAGCTGCTCCCATCCTGCTTCTGTCCTCAGTTATGGAACATGCAGTGTTGCATTCAGGTGCAGTTTGGAAAAGTCTCCGTCTCTGTGTGCAGGAGCTGACCAGTGCGCTGCTTCACGTGCGGCTCCACCTCTTTGTTCAGTCCTTCACCCTCATCTTCTTCCCACTCGCCGTTTGGCTGCTGCTCAAGGTGCTCTCACTGACCGCCATCGACCAATGGCTGCTCAGAGGGTAGGACTCTGTGTGTCTGTCTGTGTGTCTGTCTCTGTGTGTGTGAGAATGTTGTTCTTTATTCTCACAGTACCTGGAGGGCTGGCATAAAGACACACATTCACAGATTACTACAGACCCAGCTCCATGTGTTTGTGTATAATGTGAGACTTCCCTCTTCCCAGAGAAACACCAGGAACAGGATATTTTATTTTTTTCACAGTTTTGTTTTGAGGTCCGTCCAAGTGAAGTCATCAGATTAAAATAAATAAAATTGTATCATCAGTTGTAAATAAAATATAGATTTATAAGATCTGTAAACATTTTTTCTATGTGGAAGCAATTCCAGACTTCAGATGGCTCTAAACTCTTTATTTCAGGCAGTTTTTTTCTGATCTTTATGACATCACAGAGGGGACATATTCCTAATATGGTCATCTCAGTCTCACACAAGCCCCTCCCACCTGCAGACCTGTTTGCGTGACATCGTATTGCATTGTTTTGTTTTGTTTTTCTCATTTGTGAAAAACATTCCTCCATCCTCACGATTTCCTCTGAGGAGGCAGGCAGTGACTCAGATCTGTTTCATCCTCATCCTCCTCTTTCTTCTTCACCCTGTGGTTGTTGTGGTTGCCTAGGTTACAGACGGTGAGCTGCATGCCCCCTCCGGTCTCTTCCGCCGTTATTCTCACCAAGGCTGTCGGAGGCAACGAGGTAACACAAACACAAAGATTAGCAGGTCAGATTAAACCTGCAGTGTCACCAAAGTGATAAACTGAGTGCGTGTTTGTGCAGGCCGCCGCCATCTTCAACTCTGCTTTTGGAAGCTTCTTGGTAAGACAGTTTTTTTTCTGTTTCACGTTCCTTGGAGGATTGTGACTGTAATGAAGCGATCCTGCAGTAATGAACGAAGAGTCAAAGCTGTAATCCTGATTTCTCTTTTCCTTTTTTCTCCCTGCAGGGAATCGTCGTCACTCCTCTGCTGCTGCTGCTCTTTGTAAGTCCCGCCTGCCACATGACGCCTTATGAGGCTTAGACGTTTGTAAGGACGTCCTGGTCGGGTTATGAACATAAAACAATCATAAACAGATCCATGGCAACCAAACCGAGACATAAAACAAGCAAAATGATCACTTTTAAATTACAGACACGCTACAAGCCAGTCCTGCTCCAAATATGAAGAAAGTGAAAAATGGATAAATTTAAACTTTGTTTTCGATTTGTTTGATGTCCAGATAAGAACATAAATAAGTATGCATGCAAAGTAAATATCTCTAAACACAAAAAGAGCTCGAAAAACCACAAATGAGCTAAAATAATCACACAAAGCAACCATAAAGAGATTTGAAATGACCGTGAGGACATTAAACACAACTGAACAGTCACAAAACAATAAAAATGAAAATCAGAATAAAATTAGAACCAGAAGAGCTTAATAATTACGAACGTACGAATAATTAAATAAGTTTTTATTTACCTTACTTTTAAAAGAAAAAAGACACGACGCAACCAAGGGTCATAAAAATGAAAAGTAAAATTAAAATTAAGCACAATTTTTTTTTTTTTTTTTTTTTTTTTTTTTTTTTTTTTATGATCAATATTTTGAGCATTTCTTGTGATAATATTTGTATTTATTTATTTTTTCCTCTTCCTCCTCCAGCTCGGCTCCTCGTCCTCCGTTCCCTTCTCCTCAATCTTCTCTCAGCTCTTCATGACGGTGGTGGTGCCTCTGATCCTGGGTCAGGTATGAAGCGGCGCACGTCCTGAAGTCTTGGTCTAAAGTCTGAACTCTAAATCGGCTGATTTGCTCGGTTGTGCGCAGGTGTGTCGCGGTTTCCTCAGGGAGTTTCTGGAAAGGCAAAAGCCCCCGTTCGGCGCCATCAGCAGCGCCGTCCTCCTCATGATCATCTACACCACCTTCTGCGAAACCTTCAGTAACCCCAGCATCGAGCTGGACCCCACCAGCCTGCTGCTGGTCGGCCTTATCAGTCAGTACACCTTCTGCGTGTCATCAATGGCAGATTAATGGAAATCAAATGTAAATTGTAAATTTGAACTAAACTATCAGAGGAAGTGTTAAAATAATGGTGCTAGCGCTGAAACGCTGAGTAAAGTTGAACTTTTTAAGCATCCCTGAATACATTTCTCCTCGGTTACTCTGAGAACTACCAAAAGTTCAAGTGGACTTCATGTTATATTCACTGTAAACTGAAACCAGTGGCTGAGAATATGAGCTCATCTGGAAAGTGTTACCGAGGTCAGAGCTGTTATCCCACAGACTTCTATAACACTGGAAGCCTGTTTGCAACCACAGGTATCGTCCTGTCCTTAAACTGCCGACTACCGAATTTATGACTGAAGTCCTGAATCTTCCTTTTCTTTATGGCCCGTAGCCATGAGCTCATAAAGTTGTCAAGGAAACTGCTAAGCACATAGATCAAGGCAGATAAGGGCTGTTTTCCCACCAACGTGCGTTGAGCTGACCCAGCTGATCTCAATAGATTGTTCAAGAGTTGTTTGCTATGTTGAACACGATTTAACCTCTGGTTGCTAGGGAAGCGTACACTTCCTGATTGGTTGGCACTGGTTTCTGGACGTTTCTGGCTCTCGTTAAAATCAGTGGCAGAGAATGTGCTGCACCAAAAAAAACAAAGATTGTGTTGGTTAAGCTAGCAGTTTGCCAGTTTTTGCTGAATCAGCGATCTTCCCCTGCTGGTCATTAAAAATAATGCAGGTTGAAGACACTTCTACACTGGCTTCACTTTTCACACCCAAAAACTACCTCTATCTGTTCAGATGACATTTTTTCAAATGCTCCAGCATACCGGCCACCACCCAATTAAATCCTTCACTTCCATTAGCCATTAGGCATCCCATGGTGTAATTAAGCCACATGAGATGTATAACCCCTACAGAGTTCTGGGTGTGTACCCTGACGTCCACTTTCTGAAGTGAGACATCCAGAAGAGATCCTGATCAGATCCTTAAACAGCTGACCACAGGACTTATGACTGAAGTCCTGACTAATCTTCCTTTTCTTCATGGCCCGCAGCCATGAGGCCGTAAAGTTGTTCTTTTATGTTTCCCATAAAGGAAACTGTCTGCTAAGACCGTTTTCCCATAAACATAGGTTAAGCTGACCCAACTGATCTCAAGAGATTGTTCAAGAGTTGTTTGCCATGTTGGACATGATTTAACCTCTGGTTGCTAGGGAAACGTGCACTTCCTGATTGGTTGTAATTGGTTTCTTGAAGTTTCTGGCTCTCAGTAAAATCAGTGGCAAAAAAGAAAACAAAAGACTCCTAATGATTGTGTTGGTTAATTTAGCAGTTTGCCAGTGTTTCCTTCTACTAGTCAGTAAAAATAATGCAGATTTCAGGAAGCCCACCTTCCAGACCTGGAAGGCACGTCCAGTGGTTTTATCTCTGTGTTGTTTATTGAGGTTAGCGATAAGCAGGTTCAGTTTCTAAAATGATGTTAGCTCATGTTGCTCGACCCCGGGGCCAGGACTGAGTATAATCATCAGAACCTGATTTCTTTGAATGTTTAAGTAATTACAGCCACTGCAAGCATCTGGTAAAGGATTTAAAAAAGACTTGAGATTCCCTTTATTTACAATCCGACTAAGTGTGATCTACAAATAAAAATATCAGAAAAGAATAAACAGAACAGTAGTCAATGTTTCCCAGTTGACTGCTCTAGTTTGTATCAGCCACTAGAGGGCGCCAAATGACCATAAAATCTCTACAGCTCTCGTCCAAATCAGCATTAACTGGATTTAATCCTAAAGTTTACCTTGGTAACTAGCCAAGCTAACTTAAAAGGAAAGAAAACAGTAATCGCTGAATATAGGAACACAATACATTGAGATAAAATAAACAGTGTTTTGACTGAACACATAGAAACATAGCATAGAAGCATAGAAACAGTATATATAGACTATTAACGTGTACAACTATTCCCTCACAAACAGTGGTGTTTTATTTTACCCCTCAGGCTAGCTGGTCTAAAAATGAAAACTTTCAGAGACAATGTGTAGAACTAATACATCTCAGTATCCATACATTTTTATTAATTTAGAATAAAAATCCATGATAAATCATAAATGAACAAACTCACACAACGTCTTTTACAGATGCTTAGTACAAACTACAACCGCTGCAAAGCAGCTGCAGTGTAGAAGAACAGATACTGGTGGATCAATCCAAAAAAGGGCTAATCGAAGAACTCAATACTAAACTAATCAAATCAGCCGTTACTGAAGGAGTTACTGAAGATTTCCACCACAGAGGTCACTCCACAGACTGTTAGTAATGAATGGACTGTTTTTTATTGTTCTTATTATTATAAGATCTAAAACAATATTTTAAAAAGAAAAACTGCTAAAAGTCCATCTAAATGTTGATTTTAGCTTAATATGAAATGAGAAGTTAAATTTGCCTCTTTTTTTTTCTTGCTCTGCAGTTTTCTCCATCCAGATCAGCTTCATGCTGCTCACATTTGCCTTTTCCACCAGGTAAGCTTCCTCCTTCTCAACCTGTCCTTTTCTTTTCTTTTAATATTCATTATATTGATTATTTTTACATAGCTCTGCCCAGAAATGTGATGAAATGTTTTTCTAAATATATATTTTTTAATTACATTTTTTAGTAGCATTAAGTGGCTTTCAGCATTTATTTCTTGTAGTTTTTGTCATCAAGTTACTTGCAGAAGAATCAGTATTAAACCCTTAATGTGAAAATTAAAAACAGAAAAACGACAACTTTGATCAAATCTTAAATTTTAAGATTTCATTTCTTTTTTTTCACAGTTTGGTATTCACACATTTTATTTTTATACATTTCATTTATTCATCATATTCTTATCATTCCATGTATTGGCTCCCTAAAACAATAAGAACTGCTCCAACATTTTGCTCTGGGTGTAAAGGTCACCACCTGCAAACCGTCTGGAGGGTGACAGATGACACGTTTTAACTTCCTGTTTGTCTCTGCAGGCCAGGCTCCAGGTTCAGCCCCGCGGACACCGTCGCCATCATGTTCTGCTCCACACACAAGTCTCTAACCCTGGGTGGGTGCACATCCAGATTAGACGCTCAGATTTTGTGTTAGAGAGAAACTTCACATCAAAGTTGTGTTTGAAGAGAGCTCCTGCATGCGCGCAAAAACTTGTATAAAGTGTCGGGTGTCTCCTGAGAGCTCTGTGGAGTTTTAAGTTAGAAAGTAAAGAGAGGAGAAATCTGGAGGAGTTAGAAAGAGCTTCTGAGGCCTGTGAAGCTCTGAGCTCGGTCGTGAGCTCTGCTGCAGGTCGGAGCTGGCATGAAGTGAACAAAGTCATCTCGTCTACGCTGCATCTCATTCTGAAGTCTAATTTTAAATGCTGGGTTAGCTTTAAGTCCATGAGGTCTTCCTTATTTATTTAATCACAGGTATCCCCATGTTGAAGATCGTGTTTGAGGGCTATGAGCACCTGTCTCTGATCTCAGTCCCTCTCCTGATCTACCATCCGGCTCAGATCCTGCTCGGCTCCGTCCTCGTGCCGACCATCCGCAGCTGGATGACCAGCCGGCAGAAGGTACACACACGTACACACACGTACACACACGTGCACTTTGAGGACGATGTTAAATCAAACTCTCCTGCTCCTCGGCGTGGCGGCTCCATGCCAACACTAACCTCTACACCTTGTCCCCCTACAGTCTAGTCTGTTGTTGCGATAAGGCTGCATGCCAACACTTCTGTCTGACCCGAGTGAGTAAGAACGGACGGAAGAGCAAATTCAGTTATTTTTGTATATAATTTCAAAAAAATCTCTACTGTGGCTTCCCTGGGTTTTCTTTTTATTTACAATATGGAAGCCCAAAGTGTTCAATATTAAATACATGAAAGAAAAATGAATTATAATAATAATATTCAAGTGTGACTGAACCATGAATGTGCTATGTTGTTTTCTTAGTAATACTCTGATTTATGAAAGCCCTTTACTGACACACTGACAAACAATTTTCCTTTCATACATTTTGTACAATTTTAACTTTTTCAGCTTGAAATTTTGTCTTTTTACTTTGTTTATTGTTCGTTTGGGCATTTAAAAAAAGTCAGCTGTGTAAGTCCCATTAAATTTAACAATATACTGCATCTAAATAATTATGTAGTCTCTGTTGAATATGAGTCACTACAGAACAAACAAGAGGAAAAAAAAGATCACGATCTGTGTCATTAAAAATCAAATTCAAATACAAATTATGTTTTTAAACATCCATCCATCCTCATCCGCTTTATCCGGGGCCGGGTCGCGGGGGCAGCAGCCTAAGCAAAGAGGCCCAGACCTCCCTCTCCCCAGCCACCTCCTCCAGCTTATCCGGGGGAATACCAAGGCGTTCCCAGGCCAGCCGAGAGATATAATCTCTCCAGCGTGTCCTGGGTCTGCCCCGGGGCCTCCTCCCGGTGGGACATGCCTGGAACACCTCACCCAGGAGGCGCCCAGGGGGCATCCTTGTCAGATGCCCGAACCACCTCAGCTGGCTCCTTTCGATGTGGAGCAGCAGCTGCTCTACTCTGAGCCCCTCCCGGATGGCCGAACTTCTCACCCTATCTCTAAGGGAGAGGCCAGCCACCCTTCGGAGGAAGCTCATTTCTGCCGCTTGTATCCACGATCTCGTTCTTTCGGTCACTACCCACAGCTCGTGGCCATAGGTGAGGGTAGGGACGTAGATCGACCGGTAAATTGAGAGCTTCGCTTTTACACTCAGCTCCCTCTTCACCACGACGGACCGGTGCAGCGTCCGCATTACTGCAGCTGCAGCCCCAATCCGTCTGTCGATCTCCGGCTCCCTTTTCCCATCACTCGCGAACAAGACCCCGAGATACTTGAACTCCTCCACTTGGGGCAGGAACTCATCCCCGACCCGGTTTTTAAACATGTTTTATTCAATTCATTAGAAACAAAAAGAAAATAAAGCATCAAAGTGTCATTAGATCAAAAAAATGTGGGCTTTTTTGTTTATTTTTAGTTGTTTTCATTGTTTTTACAGTTTTGAATTCTATTCATTTAATTTATTTAATAATTAAATGTTTGGGTTTTTTAGTTTTTACAGAATTTTATATGCATAGCTTGCATTTTGTTTGTCATCATGCTACTTCCATAAGAATGAGCTCTATTAAACTCCATTATATTCACATTATCCCATGTTATGTTGTCTGTTTTATCCACATATTTAGTTATTTAATATTGAACACTTTGGTGTGCCACTATCAGATGAATAATTCTTTTGCACATTCTCTTTAATTCTGCGCTCTGGGTGCAACAGCGCCCTCTGGTGTCAAACGGATGTTGTGTTGTTGGTGGGACATGGACCTTTTTGCTTCACTTCACAATGTTTATGAAGCTGGGTTTCTCTCAAAGTTAATGACGCACGGTTCAACGTTGTGTTTGTACAAGCTTCAGCTGCCTGTTTATAAGTGTGCTGCTAGGGTGGGGAAAATGAGTAATTGGCTTCATGTTGTCGGTCATTAAATAATTCCAGAGTTTTCTTTGTCCTGTTAAATGACTCGTCTTTTGTCTAATGTTTTTTCTTCTCAATCTTTTCTTTCTCATGGCTCTTGTCTCTGTTCAGGCGGTGAAGCTGTCAGCGCTGCAGCCCATCTGACATGAAATGTTGGCTTTTGTGAAGTTACTGGTGTCTCATACAAAAGGGAACTATGGTGGAGGATTGCAGTGGTCACACGTGCCTTATTGCTACCAATCAACGAAGACCTCAGCCTAGCGGAAAGAACGAGAGGAACCGCGTGCCTCAGTTCTTTTCTTTCTATGATGAGGAAGGACTCCTCTTTCCAGCACATATATTGTTTTATATTAAACTAAGTGCGAGTTCTATTTTTATATGGATTTTGGAGCCAGAAGGATGAAGTTATTTGGACCAGTCTTTTCTCTTTTCTGCCGTTTTCAACATTTTTCTACCTTCCCACTAGCGGTCGCTGCCTGCGTCAGTGTTTGTTACATGGACGATCTGGATTATCTGATACTTAATATACTGTATTGTAACAGCCAATTGGATTTTTTGACACTTTCTAAAATGCCGTCTGTCTTACAAGTAGTTTTTTGGTGGCGTTTAGTTGAGTGGAGGATGTTAGTACATTAATACTGGAGTAGTGAGTCCAAGTTTACAGGTCAAATTTTTTTGTTAATGACTTGGTTCACTTGTTTCTATATGGCTGTCTCGTTTTAATTCCTGGCCTGCTTCCCTCAGATTCTAACCAAATCTGTCACCCATAAGGGCATTTATGTCTCGGACCAATAAGGAGAGCTTTGGGCTCTCAGTAAGGATCCTGTTAAATAGTAACAAAGCACAAAAAAAGCAGGAATGGGTAAAGCTGATATTATTGTTTGGTATGAGATACCTGCCAGTCTGTTGTTATTGGCATTTAATATTGCAAAATTAAAAAAGTAAAGAGATGGGGGGACAATTTTCTTACAATGTCTTGACATTGCAGATTTTTTCCTGGGGGGCACTCTGCAACGTTCCTGTTGACATGCGCTCCACAAACAATCGGAGCAGGCAGGACGTGAACAAGTAAATAAATCACCAGATATAAGAAATGTTAAAGAAAGTGAAAGCAGAATATCAGAGTTTTAAACCACCAAATATCAGAATCAGAAATCCTGCATCACTCAAGCTCTAGAATAAAGATCTAAATAAACCTCTGAACATAGCTGTAGAATATGGTATTATCTAAGGAAATAATATAGCTGATTATGTCTGTATATCACACCAACCAAAGTCTACAGTAAACACGTAAATGTTTTTTGGGAGGAAAAATCTAGAACTCTAGAGTCTTAGAGTCCAGGTCTAGAGTCCCTCCACACTCTAGGCTGCTGGGCTCCAGAGCTGCAACTTTAAAATACAATAATAGATTTCAGACCTCTAGAATCTAGATTTGCATAACAAAATTTTGTGACATGAGGTCTGGAGCTGCTTCACCTTATTCAGAGGTATGACAGCGAATGAGTTATCTCATTAGAACAGCAGCACATGATATTCACTAAAACGTTGTTCTAGTCCATCTCGTTCTGTGGACCAAACCGAAATGCACACCAGTGAGGAGAAAGGGTGGGAATTTGCTCAGGGGAACTTTGGTAGTATTTTTTTATTTTGTTCTTTGCTCTAACGACTTAGCCTTACATCCTTCTGGTAAATTATGACAACTCTGACTTCCATTTTTCTTTAAGGGCTTTCACGCTACGTAATAGCACAACTCCATCAAGCCTCAGAGGACACACTGGAGGGCCTTACAGTAGCTCTGTGCTCAGCTAACTCTGTATCTGTTGTAGCTTAAAGTAGTGCTAGCATGTTAAAATTACCGTCACTATCCTTTCTAACACTGAATTACAGATAGCAGCATCATGAGGTTTTGATCCTACTCTGCTTTGTTGGTACGTCACTACAGATGCCCGTTGGTTTTCACCACCATGCTGCTCAACCAGTCAAATCCAGAAGTGAGCAGATTGTATTCAGCTTCAGTCCCACATTACAGTATTTTTTTTAGTCTGTAGTCGTCATGTGTACCTAACCTTACACTGGAAAAAGAAGAAACCACACATTGTCCATCCTTTGAACTTATTTCTATATCCAGGAGACTCCTGTTACTTCTGGCTCACATTATCACCAAGGATGCAAACATCGCCTGTGCAGTCGCAATAACAACATTAATGGGACATATCCTACAATGAATTACAGCATGGTGTTTCTGTCTTATATTATTAAAGTGAATTGAAGTAATGGACCAAAAACCTGCAATACCTATTTTTAAACCACTTGAGAACAGTACAAGCAACTTGTAAAGTTGTTTTCACAAAAGTGACACAATCCAAGTCAGTGTCATTAAAATTTCTAAGCAAAGTGTTGCTTGATTTAACAGCAGACACCAATATTCAGTTGGAGTGGAGCTCATGTCCGCCATGTGACGCCAAGTTCTTTTATCTCTTGCTTTGGTCTTCTCCACCTATGAAACCTTAATTACACAAATAAAAACAAAAAAAAAACAGCTTGCAAAGTTGACATTTCAAAGTATTAGCTCAGATGTTTGAAAGTTGAAGTTAGAAAGTCAAAACTTTGAACTGTGGATGGCTTTTTTTTTCTTTTTCCAGTAGCAGAAATTAGCTTTTGTATCCACCTAAGACTGTAAAGCCTCCAGTCTCCTTTCACATGATTGTTGCCCTTTCAAAAAGATGTTAACATAGTGTTGAAAATACTGTATGAACATTTTGGCGTCTCTGACGGAGAATGTCACCACATTCACTTCAATTCTGAAGCCTTTACAGCACAAATGTCATTTCTTATGTCGTCCAGCTTACAGTTAGTCTCTGTTCAGTCTATTTGCAGTGTGGTTGTTTTGTCATTGTAATTTATTGTGGGGAGAAAACAATGAGTGGGATATGTATGTGTCTGATTTTTGTTTGTTTTATTAAAGAAGTTTTGGGAATTAAACACAAAAAGGCTTTCTCTTTGTAACACAGTACCACATTTTGAGCAGAGAGTATTTCTACACACCCTACTAGCTGTTAGAAGTACCTGGAATGTGTTTCTCTTACTTCTTTAACAAAGTCTTAACAGCCCTAATGAGTGCTTCGTCCTCTGAGGCCAGAAGCACTTTAGAATAAATCCTTGTATTTGTTCTCTGACCAAATACTCTAGAACTCTAGAATTAATGAGCTGTATTGGCAGCTCATTAATTTCACTGACCCATCTTTTTCTGGACAGATGGCTCTTCTGTCACATCATTTGGAAGGAGCAGTCGTAAAATAAACCAATAAAAGCACTGCCAGCAGACCGCAGTCGCTTTGTGCTGTTTTTAACCTTCAATCAAACCTAATTTAAAAACCAGCATTTTGCCTCAAACTCCAGGAGCTGAATAAAGAAATGAAAAGTGTATGATACTGAAAATATACTTTTTATTTTTGAGTGCAATCACATGACTTAACAATTTAATATGGATGTTAGTGATCAGCAGTGTAGTCTCTTTCTCCACAGATGCAAAAACCTCTGCTTGTTAAAATCAGCCTATAAAACCTAATCAGAGCTGGACTTACAGCCCTCCTGTCATTGTCTATACACTGTGGTATATTTAGACATGCATGCAGAAAACATACCTATTCTTCTCTGTTAACGTACTCAGATTGTAGCTTTATTCTTCTACTTATGTTGGAGACAGAAAGATTTAGCCAGGAATATTTTCTTCTGCTCTTGCTGATTCTTCTTAGAAAGTGCACCAGTGTGTGCTTTTGTCTATGGAGTCTATTAATGTGCTCTGCTGGCTTAAATAATCTGTGGATGATTGTGAACATTTACAGCGAATTTCGTGACAGCCTGCCAAGCCCCATTTTGTCAAGGACCGCGGCTCAACGGGACCTGAAAGGTCCTCTGGAGACGCTGCTTGTTTAAAAATAATGAAGGTGTTTGTAGACTTAAATTACACCTTTCTTGGCTGCTACTTCAAAGCACATTGTGCGCTGTCTGTCCTGCGTGCTGCACAACAACATTGAATATTTAGTATTTACTGCTGTTTACACTTAGCTAGATTAATGCGATGGTGTTGTGTTTAGTATGTTGCTTTGGTTTTTTTTTTTTCGCTTGTTTTCTATTCTTTCTCTCTCAACAGGTGATCCAGGAGATTTTTTTTCTCCCACCCTTTCTCACTGTCCCTCTCCCCTTCTGTTTTTCTTTTCCTTCCTCTTTCTTTCTCCCTTTCCTATCCCTCACTCATGTCTGTCCCGTCTGTAACATCTGAAAATAAAATATAATAAACAATAAAAACTAAGATCGATCAAATGGACCAATACGGCAATGCCACGATGATCCATTTGGCAAAGTAAATCCATTGGGTATCCTTGTTGGTCTTCAGACAACAATTCTGATGGTTAAAGAACCAAATGGGACAGGCAAAAAAAAAAAAAAAAAACTAATGAAGAAGCAGAAAAAGGTGTCAGAATATCTCTTTCAGCAACAGACTGACTGACCACAGTTTTATCCTTTCGTAGTCACCCCTGTGGAGCCTGCACTGCAGTAGACGACAGTGTTTGCATTCATCTGCATTGCTGTGCTGTCACAAGTGAAAGTTCTGCTGGTTTTTGAGCTAATGAATTTCAAACAATAGTTACTGAAAATCTGGAAGGAGGAAGAAAATTTCAGAATGGACTGGCTCGCATCCGATGTGGACAGGGATCAGCTGGAGGCACGATCGAAGATTGCAGCGGTCCCAGATCCAGCTGGAATATGTCCCCCTGTTGCTTGTCTGTGTTTTATTGTGTTATGGTGTGATGATATCTGTGCGTTCTTTTTCTCCTTAATGACCCTTTTGTGTTACACATTTCACTGTTTTTCCTTTTACTACCTAGCCTGACCTGTCTCCCCAATGTGACGTTTGTTGTAGGGAAAAAAATCAATCCGAACATTCGAGGAGTTAATCAAGATTATTTTCTTGTCCTTGAAAGGTTTTGGTATCTAGCATCTTTGTTGGCAGCCGGCATTTCTCTCTCCAGGTGGTGACAGTACATCATACTCTGCCAGAAGTACTAAGCTGTTCTCTCTGATTTTTCGGACTCTAACCAAATCTCCACACTCCTGGACGTGGATCAGTCCTATCTCTCCTCTCCCATACTCTCTCTCCCGATCGTTCAGGGTCACCGCTGTCCGTTTTCCACAAGCCTGGCGATACAAGTACCTTATTCCAACCACCAGTACCATACCCAAACCAGCTGAGCTGCCCAGCAGCATGCCCAGCTCCCAGGCACTGTGCCTGCGTATGTCTGGATATTTCCCTTCCTTGTCTGGAGTTGCAGGAGGACTGGAGGGATGTTTAGCATCACTATTTGGAAGCTTTGGTTTCAACTCGTGGCCAAGATTTTCCTCGATGTTAGGGTGGGGTTTGGGGTTTGGATGAATGTCTGTTCTTGGTGTTGGTGGGTGTATACTTGGATCAGGATCAGATGATGCAGTGTGACCTTCAGTATGTTTCTGGGAAGGTGAGGGCATGGAGAGGTTGTGCAGAGAGCGACGGGGAGCTGGAGAGGGTCCTGAGTGAAGGGAGGTAGCCTGGGCAGCAGGCGGGGAAGTTACAGATGGGATATAAAAAGATGTACCTTGATAGGAGGAAGAAGTTGCTGAGGTCGAGCTAGATGAAGTGGTAGAAGAAACAAAAGAAATGGAAGAATTTGTTGAATTTGTGATGCACTGGGAAGAGGTAAAGGTAGGCAAGGGAGCTGGAGTAAACAAGAGATCTGATGACGGATGGTTAGAAGTGTATAAATAGGGTATAGTAGACGAGGCAAAGGAGGATGGCTGTGGGGAAGTGGGGGTAGGTTGAGAAGATGACAAATAAGGGGGGTTGGAGATTGGAGAAGGGGAGGGGAGAGCAAAACGAGCTGATGATGTTGTCGGTTGGTTTCTCGTAAAGGAAGAAGGGATGACAAATGTAGACCTAATGGATGCACGCATAGTTACAAGGGGTAAACCTCCAGAAGAATGAGGAGAATTGGTAGACCTATCGTTAACTGTTGCAGTAGGGAGCAAAGTATTGGAGAAGGAGAAAGATGAAGCGGAAAGGGAAGGAGTGGCTGAGGGCAGAGCAAAGACTGGGCGCGTAGTTCTGATCTTTGCGTCAGACCTAAGATCCACTTGACTCTTTTCCAGTATGGGAGTTTGGTCAGTCCTCAGTGTAAAGAGCAGTGGGTTAAAGAGAGACTCTGAGGATGGAGTTTGTTTCTGTTTCTGTGGTCGAGGAGAGTTGTTTGAGACGTCAGGTGATATCTCAGACTGGGAGTAATCTGTCCAAGGAATGCTAGTTTTACCCTGACTTTTAGTTGTAGTAGTTTCTGGCATGTCTTGGAGAAATGTTCTGATATACTCACTGTGAGGAGAGCTACTCAGGACAGTAGCTGTAGTCTGAAGCTTAGAGAAAGGTGTACTGGTTTGCTTTGGGCTACTTTTGGGTTCTAAAGGGCTGTTTTCAGAGTGGGTAAGGGACAATATTGTGAGAAAGGACTTAATGATGGGAGATCTGGATGGTGGAATGGAGTGTGGAGAGGAGGTTTGAGAGCGAGAAAGGAATTTGGATGGAGATGCTGGGAGAAATGGATAAATATTACTCCTACCAGTTTGGGACCGTAGAAGAAGTATGGATGGAAGTATGGAAGTTTCGAAATGACTAATAGGCTTGGGTGAAGAAGTTTGGGAGTGAGGATTTTGAGACCCGATACCTATTTCTGATTTAACTGCATTGGTTTGGGACTCAGTTACACTAGTCCTGTGAGGCTGGACTGAACCACTCTGGGTCTTGAACTTTGCTGAACCTTCTTCTTCCTGGATTGCTGCTTTTGGATTCTGGGTTGTGGGTTTTGGGAGCATTATCTTATGAAAACTGTGATTAGTTGAGTGATTTCTGGTGACATCTTCTATTTCAGGTTTGTTAGGTGCTTTTGGATCTGGTAAATGTAATTTTGGAAGTTCCTCTTCCTTCAGCGGGATGACAGGAACAAGGAGGGGAAGAGGACTACTTGAGGCTTGCACTGTGTTGTTTAATGAAGAAATGGTGGTAGTTTTCATCCCTGTAGCCTCAGCAGAGAAGAAAGATGCTGTCAAAGGACTTGAGCTCTTGGGGTCCTTTGGTTGAGGAACGGGGTCAATTTGTGCCTCTTCAGTCACATCTGAATATGATCTTAAAGGTGTTTGAGAACCAGTTTGATGATTTTCTAAGGTCATATTCTTCTTTTTACTGACTTCAAACAATGCCAGAGTCACAGACCTGCTCCTGTCCAAGGCTGGATGAGTTGTTTCTGTTGTTGTTTTCATAGATTTGTAGTTGTAAGGTCCACTTCTTGCTCTTGTAATAAGTTGTAGACTAGTACCTGGTCTATTTGTCGCATTTGTTTCTTTCTTTGATGCTTTAAAGGCTCTGAGAGCTGCAAGACAACAAGGTGAGAGAAGAGAGTGAATAGAGAGGCGACAATTGTTCTATTTCAAAGCACCTAGCTTGCATTTTGTCCCAAATTTACCATCACATAATAACTAAATCAGCTTACTTGGCAGGGCTGTAACTTTGTCTTGCAGTAGTGTGGAAATTGCACTCACTCCATTCACTCCAGTAGTGTTACTCCCATTCCAAAGCCTACGACCCGCGTCACGCACCAGTCCAGACTCAATACCTGCCCAGTAAACAAAGTAGGACTGTACCACCGTGATGCTGGAAAACAGAGGATACTCAGGTTTGTGTTTTCTTGTACAAAACTTGAAATTCTGTGAAAACGAATCTGTTATTATTTGTAGGCTTACTAGAACCGTATGTCTCCCACTGGTGAATCAGGAGCCCTCCATACAAACGAGAGGTTTCTCTTCAGCTGTTTGTCCGAGTGTGTGACAGTGTCACCCTCCGAGAGGCAGCACAGAGTGTGGGTGCCAGGAGGTGTGAGGATCCAGGAGCCGCCCACCAGCAACGGGCCCTGTCTCCTGGACTTCCTGACACCACTTCCAGCTCTGGTTTTGGGCCATGGCGTGACCCCATAGCTTCCTCCAAATTTGCTGAAGGTACCCTCTGCACGGCGTGCCTGGAGCAGGAAACCCATGAAGTCCCGAGAGCTCCGCACCATTACTGAACAGTCAAAAAAACAAAAGGTAGCCAACATAAACAGATCATGAAGGTGTTTTAATGTCATTCAGCTCACATACCACATTAAAATAACTACATTTGAGTAACTATCACAGCAGGTTTGTTGGTTTTTAGTTGGTTTGTTAAGCGTCGCACATTACGCTGATAGTACCTGTTATAAACTGTCCAGGGAGGTAGGAAGAGGCAGACGTGCGTATGGTGACCTGTCTGTGCTGCGAGTCCTGAGAGTGAGCACGGATGTGGCCGGGAATCATTTCCTGACAAGAGGCGTGGCTTGCACCACCGGAGAACGATGTGGTGGGCGGGGCCAGTACGAATAAGACCGCACACACACCCAAACAGTGTAGGGTGGACAGCATCGCTAAAGGTAAATACAAAGTTTATGTAGCTCAACCAATTCACTTGATGGACTGAGAGATGATGCAAACAAGATTTTGCTTATCAGAAACTGAGACTGGATACTGCAAAATAAAGTTGGGAAAATGCAACATAAAACCACCATACAGAGCTCAAATGCAGTGCAAATATCACAAAAGACAATAAAGAGATAAAGTAAAACGACAAGTATAATGCGTATGAACCAATCAACCTATTATTACACATGAACATGCATGATGAGCTATAAAATTACTGAACATGGCAAAAGAGAAGCAAATAAACCAAATTAGACGCAAAAGAGGCAAACAAAGAAAAAACTGCAGAGATCAAAGGTATTGAAACACTTCAGAAACACACAACATGACATGACTTCACATGAAAAACACAGAAGAAATAATATGGTGAGGCACGAAACAACTACAACAAAAACCTAAAAAACAAAACAGCCAAACAGAAGCAAACCAACCACCACAAATGTAAACATGAAATGACACAAATAAGATGCAAAAAAGAGGACAAAGATATGCAAAGTCAACAAAAATAGACACACCACTCTGTTAAGAAACGAAACGTGACTGTAAAGAGGTGCTGACTACTTAGAGTCCCAAACTTATTCAAATTAATGCAAAAAAAAAAAACAATAATGATGTGCAAAAACATGTAAAGCATGAAACACACCAACATGAGAGGAAAAGTCCCAAAGCAAGTGACGCAAAATTCTTAAAAGGCTGTTCATCAAAATATTCATAAAAAAAATGAATATGAACAAATATAGCTAATATATCATTTTAGCTGTAGCCCTGCAACAGACTGTCAACCTGTCCAGTGTGCACCCTGCCTCTCACCCTAACAGCTGGGCTGCAGCTGCCCCACGATCCTGAAAAGGATAAGTGGAAGAGGATGGATGGATGGATGGATGACAAAATTCCCAAAGAAAAATATGAATGTAGAGTCTGAATATATCAGGCTATGAGAAAATTACATCAGTTATACTTTTTATTTAAACCAATAGAACTCAATAAATCCTTACAGAAGCACATAAGGTTTATTTCTTGCTTTTTTTTCTTTTTCTCTCCTTTGATACATTTTTTTCCAATTTTTAAGCAGCCTTGTCTGTTTGTACATCCTCCTAGGAAGGAGTTCACATGTGAATGGATGACTGGAGCAGTAGTGAGTTTTATCCTTACCTTGTCAGAGCACTAAGTTTCAGGATGCCTTTAAAACAACAGCGAGCTCCTGCTTCTTCTTCAGCTTGCACAGATCTTCTTGTCCTGTCAGTTCAGCTGTTGTGGGAAAACCATTTAAAATACTTCAGCCCACAGCTGGGGGAATAAAGTGCTCCTGGAAACTCTGAGGATGAAAGAGTGATCCGGGGCTCCAGGATGTGGAGTAAGAGGGGGGGAGGGATGTAGATCCAGAGCATGTAGAGCTGCTGGATTAACAATCTGTGACGTTCAAATGGAAAAACAGTGCATATGTGACGCTGTGTACAGCAACAGTAACTTTCAAAAATAAACAAATATTAAACACAAAAGTACTCCTCACAAAAATAAATATATCTTAGATGATTACCTCAGAGGGGTCTGTGGTTGATTTAAAGCTGATTTATCTGCATTAGGTGGACCCTGCAGGTGCACAGCGTGCTGTGTATAAACCTTCTAGATATAAATAAGAAAACAAGATTGTCTTTTGTGTGAACAACAAATCTAAACAGATTCATGTCACTGTGCCATGTGCAAAGGTTCAAATACCGTCTGTTTTAAGGATTAATGTATTAACGTGACAATACTTATGACAACACTATATACTCAAAAACACGTCATTTTAATTTGTATTTATTCAAAACATTAAAAAAGCATTTATTTAAATTCATTTTCACCATCCACCATGAAATGGTGCAGAAAGAATACAAACTGCCCGCATATATAATTTCCCACTCAGCCCATATGCCAGACCGCAACTATTACTACTATTTTACTACTACACCGTATCATCAATTATTACAATGTTGATATGTATGAAAGTAACAAATAGTCTGAAATACTTTATGAAAAATATGTCTCAGTTTTTCCACGTTCTGAAAAAAGAATAATCAGCTAATTTAAAATGACTTAATGATTTATGTTGTGCTTACTTTGGTGCAGAGTTCAAGGTCATGGGAGAATGTTGTTGGTTGAAGGAAGGCTGTAAGGCTGACGGCAATTCAGACAGAAATGAACAGTTCAGGCTCTCCTGATGTGATCCATCCTTATGGTCAAAATATAACCAAAGAAATTCTGAATTTAAGCCCTCCCACTCGGCAATACTCCACAGCCATCCCACAGGCTGGATTGGACCCTTTGATGAGACAGTTCTGGACCCCGGGCCGTATGTTTGGCAACAACTTTATGGTGGATCCCTTTTTATGGATACATCAAAAGGGATCACTTACAATAAAGTCTCTCTGCACTTTAACGTCAAAGAATTTGATCATTATTACTCTTATTGCTCTGTTTCAAGATTTCTCTTCTAGTATCAGGTTTTCTATGGGATTAAGACCTCCCATCACCCCAACCACACACTACCAGGATGTACACCAGCTGTGGCCGCCTCCCTCCAGGATCTTGCAGACTTCTCCACTGACCTCTTCCTCCTCGTCCCTCTGTTCTCATTGTTCTTATTTTGTTGTCTTTCTTCTGCTTAAACATCAGTGATGTTACTCTTCACTTTGAGACATTATTCAGTAGTCACTATCCACTATCACAAGAGCATATATATTATAAGAATAACATCAGCATGAATTCACGAGTCATTAAACTCAAATTAGAATTTTAAGGTCAGATTTAACATCAGAAGAAGGAAGAAATTTATTTCTAAAAGACGATTCAACCCAAAAACCTTCACAAAGAGGTTAAAACGTTTACGTCAACATTAAAACAGAAGTAAAGTTGGTTCAACAGGACGCGCAAGGGAAGAAATATCTAAACTGGACATCAATGCCGGAGTTCACTGAGTTTTCATTTTCACGGACAGAGTAAAATGTTGTCTTGATATTTCTCTATTATTGTCTCTACTTTTTTCTAGTTGTTTTATTTTTCATTCCAATGCCTTCTAAGTTAAGTGTAAGTTTGCAAAAAAAAATGGTGTGTCTTTGACATTTGTTTCCTTCCATCTCTTCAGCTTCAGATCACACCGGGAGTGTTTCATAAGCATTCTGTCACGGTTCGCTGAGGACTCACGCAGCACTCTGGAGCTTGTGATGATAACAGTGGGTTTAGAAGTGGGATTTTACTTAAAAAGGGGGCAATAATTCACAGCCCGGCGCAAACGTGAGGTGCTGTCTAAGAGCTTGATGTTTGTTATATTTTAGCTATTATTGCCACATGAAAGTAAAACTTAATGGGATAAATCAGGGTTTATGTCGTCTTTTAAAAAAGACAAAAAGGGGCTGAACTGTCATGTATTTAATATATATTCTTAGTGCTTATTTGCTGATTATATTGTTTTATGTATAAGAGAGGCCAACACAGTGTGTGCCAAAAAGTACTGACAGGAAACTGCATGCTTTTGCAGAGAAAATAGGAGCTGCAGCCAGAAAGTGAGACTAAGCAGAGTGTTTGATCAAAACTTAAAGTGTGTGTGGGACGTCCAGAGGAGGAATATAAATGACCAAGCTTGCTTTTTTTGCTTCAGACTTCAGCTGGCGTTGCTGGGTGTGCTAAGCCTCCATATTCCGGAATATGTAAAATTAAAGATCATTTTTTGAGTTTGACCACTTTGAGCCTTGAGTCTTTCTTTGCCCTGAAGAATACAAAGAACTGGATTTAATAGCAGGAAACACTGCTGTATACAATGGTGACAGGAATATGGGCTCCAGTGGATCCAAGGTGGGGAGGACAAGGAGAAAACACTTGCTCTTCTTCGATCACTCACTGCTTGCTGCCAGCCACTCTCCAATCACTCACAACAAGGAATCCTCTCAGGGAACAGAGGGACAGGTTCAGGGAATCTATATTCAGAACGTACACGCTAACAAAGGCACAGAAGGAACAAGTGCTATATACTTTGAGAGCCAAGCTACACTGACGCGAGTCACACCATGATCCTGCATGAATACCTGCCATCCCTCAGGTTAAATGCTGACAGTGCAAATGAGGCTCAGGTGTTTACTCTTCACAGGTGCGTGGGCCGAGGGCTTGAACCCGCAATGAGTCCTGCCCCTGCTGATCCACTGGGCCGTGACACATTCAGCCTGCATGAAGTCTTTTATTTTGAAAACTCCACGGTGAGGAGAAAAGTTTCTGGATGCTTCTGAAACGTGTCATTGTCTTGACTGGGTCTCTGTTATTTTGGTTTTTAAAATTTCATATTTTACTTTGAAGGGGGCCTTTTTCAAAGATTCACATTGTGATTGCACATTTTGTTTTGTTGTTTTGTTTCACCTGAGGCTGATTCTTCCCACCTCCATGTCTCGTGGAGTCTGCAAATAAGGCCTGCAGTCAAATAGTCACATAGCATACTTTCTACCTCTTCTTTCTAATCACCTGTAGACCCAAAGAACCCAACGCGACTCCGACTCTCGCGTTTTCCTTTTGTTTTATTCACAGTGTTCTGTTTTGTTTTTCATGGTTAACTCTGCACTTCAGCACTTTGCAGAGCACAATGGTCCACGCTCTGCACATGGCTCTCTGCTCCAGCAGCTCTCTCTCTCCTCTCCAGCCCGGCTGATACTGAAATGGGAAGACATGATTAGATGATGCTGTGAAAACCAGCCTTCCCCGGCACCACAACCTGAACCCGCTGCTCTACCCATCCCCTGCAGCCGAGCCACATCACCACTTTAATCACACTCTAGATCTTGTTTTAACATATGGCAGAGAAACTGAACATTTAACAGTGTTTGCTGAAAACCCTCTCCTGTCTGATTGATTGATTGATTGAATCTTTATTTTGAACATGTTGAAAAAGTATAAAAAATAAAAAAAAAAATAGAATTAAAAGAGACAAATGAACAAAGCAAACAAAAGGAAAACGAGCAACCACAACTCCAAATAACGTCCATGTTCAAAAAGGAGCAGGAAGAAGCATAAGCTTATTTAATCCCACCCCTTTTCCACTATCTAGTATCAATAGACTACAGAAATACCTCCTTGTAATTACATTATATGTTATGTGTAATTTTTTTTTTTTTTTTTTTTTTTTTAATATATACACATATATGTTTCTATCTATCCATACCTACGTATATACACACATACGCACATATACACATTTTCAATAACCCCATTAACACCTGAAGGATACACAACCTACAATTTTATATATATATATATATATATATATATATATATATATATATATATATATATACACACATACATACACACACGTACACATATATATATATATATACATATATATATATATATATATATATACACATACATACATACATATACACATATATATATATACATACATACATACATATACATACATATACACATACATATATACCCATACCAACAAACCCGTGCATGCGCACACACATGAAAATATTAGACAAGAACACCCTATCAAATCTCTACCTTTTCCCTGTACCCTGTAAAAACCATATCCTTAAACCGCTTTTTAAACTGCGCCATGCTTGGACATTGCTTCATATCTTTACTTAGTCTGTTCCACAGCTTCACTCCACACACAGAGATGCAAAAACTTTTTAATGTTGTACGGATACGAGGATGTTTTAAATTTAATTCCCCCCTCAAATTGTATCCCCGTTCCCTTTTAGAAAACATTTTTAGAATATTGTCAGGAAGCAGGTTATTTATTGCTTTATATATGTAATTTGTGCTGTGAGAAAATGAACCAGATCTGTGAATTTTAGAATTTTTGATTTTAAGAATAGTGGATTTGTATGATCTCTGTAACCAGTTTTATGGATTATCCTTATGGCCCTTTTTTGTAATATAAAGATTGATGATAGCGAACATTTGTAAGTATTGCCCCAAACCTCTGCACAGTAATTCAAATACGGTGCAATCAGGGAACAATAGAGAATGTGGAGTGATTTGTGGTCCAGAATGTGTTTTACTTTACTCAAGATTGAGACACTTCTTGAAATTTTGTTATGTATATGATTTATATGAGACTTCCAGTTTAATTTATCATCTATAATCACACCAAGAAACTTATGTTCAAGTACTCTTTCAATTTCCACACCATCTACATGAATCTGCACTTGTGCATTTCTAAGGGAATTCCCAAATAAGATAATTTTAGTTTTACTTAGATTTAGCGATAGTTTGTTCCTGTTAAACCATTTTTTAATTTTGCACATTTCTGAAGTAATTGTATCCAGCAGCTCCTTTAGATTCCCCCCAGAACAAAAAAATATTTGTGTCATCTGCAAATAATACTAATTTTAATATATCAGATGCCTTACAAATATCATTTATATAAATAATAAATAATTTTGGACCCAGTACAGAACCTTGTGGAACACCACAAGCAATGTCCAAGCATGATGAGGAATGGACACCCAGCTTCACAAATTGTTTCCGGTCACTTAAATAATTTTTCACCCATTGCAGTACAACCCCCCTAATCCCATACCGTTCCAGTTTATTAATTAATATGTCATGATTGATTGTGTCGAATGCTTTCTTGAGATCCAGAAATACTCCAGCTGCATACTGTTTCTGATCTATAGCATTCGTAATCTCCTCAATTGATTCGATTAATGCCAGAGATGTTGATCTTTTTGATCTGAATCCATATTGACTGTCAGAGAGTAATTTATATTTATCTAAGAATTTGTCTAATCGTTTATTAAACAGGTTTTCTAGGATTTTGGAGAATTGTGGTAGTAAAGAAACAGGCCTGTAATTTGTGAAGTGGCGTCTATCCCCGGTTTTATACAGCGGCACAACTTTAGCTATTTTCATTTTGTTTGGCACTTTTCCCGTCTGAAATGATAAGTTTCATTTCCTGATAACATTTACATTTACAATAATTGATTACACAGCGGTGGAGAGTAGACTTTATCACAGTAGATGTCTTTCTGAAAGCGCTGTAACTAAGTTTAAGAATATCATCCACCCACTGTTATCATCTTCAATGCTCATAGAGCAGAGCAGCTATCTAAACAAAACCCCATCAGAGGCTGATTATCTTGTTAATAATTTTACCTCCTCACTACGTACGACTCTGGATACTGTAGCTCCTGTGAAAACTAAGGCCTCAAATCAGAAGTACCTGACTCCCTGGTATATCCTGAGACCCAGGGGGAAAAAAGTATTTTGATTTTTTTCTGATAAATCAAGTATTGGGATGGTAAAAAACACATTACAAAAACAAAATTGTTTTTAACTAATTTTATTTAAATTTTACAACAGGTGCACTACAGGGCACAAGGGGAGTTCATTGATCACGAATGTGAAACTAACAAAATTCAAGAGCTATTTAAGAAAATTAAATGCTCCACTGAAATTTTTGTAAGCAGGAGATTAAAACTTATTTATATAACAATATCATAAAAATGTAGATCATGGGTCAACTTAGAAGTCACTGACACTTCACTAGCTGTAAGCCACTGGTTCAGGAACAAGTGATTGCACTGGGCTTTCTATTTCACAAAAGTCAATTAATTTATGATATCTGAGGAAGTACTGTGATTTTTTATTTTTATTTGGAGACACAAAGGAACATTTGGCACTTCCCACATCTCACATATGTTTTACTGTTGCACCCAACCATTCTACAACTGAAATGCCTTGGACTGTTAACCATTTCAGGCAAGTGGAGTGAACCATATTTTGTTACACTCTCATCTGGTTGGGGCTTCCTTTTCTTGATTTTCGGAGAGAACTCTTCATTACTGGTATTATTCAGGTCTTGTTCACATGTTTGTCCCTGGTTTCTCAGCCAAGAGGAGCTTGAACTCCAGATACTGTGAGTTCTTTTCACACATTGAGATCATTGACAACTTTCAGCAAAGACGTGATCTTGTAGAAACAATCAGGTGTCATGGATTCAGCTATAATTGCAACTCTTGTTTTTTTTACTTTACTGGAAAACATTTCTGCATTTTACCCATATTTTATTTTTAACTCAAAATCAAAAATTCCAGATTCTCCTACATGTTGGTTTTGGACCAGATAGGACGACAGATTTCAGGTGACCCTGTGTCTTTCTCTATTACATCTGCCACTGCCTCTCGATAATCTTCGTGTGGCTCCTCCTGGGTTCTCACCCTCTCCTATCTGGCTAACATGACTCTCATCTTCTGAAGAATCTATGTTTGAATCTCCCTCAATGATTGTGTTAAGAATTCTCTCTGCCTTTGTCAAAGAGTTGTCTACTAGGAAAAAGTGAAATAAATATAAATACAAAGTCCCGACGTGCACTAGAGTACACATTAATAAATTAGTCATTTCCTCTGTGAAACTAAATAAGCTTAATTCTTAAAAAACCCTCAAATTATTTACTAGATGTTTATTTTTGAGAATTAATCAAAATCTGATTTTAAAAAACATTTTAAATGTAAATATCATGCTTACCTTTCTTTCTTCCATAAAATGTGCTTGTGGGCATGCCAGCCATTTTGAAAAGGTGGGAAAAAAACAATTGGCAAGGCCACACCCCCACACATGTGATATCATTTTAAAGGTACTGTTGTCCTCTCTAAGAAACATCAGGACTTAGATGAGTGGCAAGTAGAGTATGAGAGCTACAAGCAAGAACTAAATGTGTACTACAGTGCACAAAAATGAATTACTGGGTCTCAGGAGGATAATTCTCAAACACGTACCCTAAAGCAGATAACTCTACTGGAGAGGAAATGGCGTGTCACAAATTTAGAGGATCATCATTTAGCCTGGCGAAATAGTTTGCTGCTTTATAAGAAAGCCCTCCACAAAGCCAGAACATCTTACTTGTCATGGAACGGACATATTATAGTTGTTTAAGAAGTGTTACTACCACCTAGTGGTAACTAAGCAGTAGGGGTGCAACGATATTCGTATCGATATTGAACCGTTCGATACAGTGCTTTCGGTTCGGTACGCATATGTATCGAACAATACAACATTTGTAATTTATTTTATCAACTTTCCTTCTGACGATGCTGTCTGTGTGGAGCGCTCAGTGAATCTGCGTTCGACTACTCCGCCTAGGCTGCACTGTCGAGCGCAGATCCACTGAGTGCTCCACACAGACAGCATAGTCAGAAGGAAGAGCGCAGGGCACCTCCCCCACCCTCATTCAGATCTGGCGTTTGGAATTATTTTGGTTTTCATGTGACGTATGACCCTGAAGGTAAGCGAGTCATGGACTAAAGTAAAACAGTATGTTGGATGTGCCATGCAATGCTCAATTACATGGGTGGGAACTAGTGTGTTAGCGCAGTTAGCTCGTTAACGTGTTAGCCGTCTAGCCCCATGCACGGGGCGATCGGCGGTAGCTCATTAACGGAGATTTGCCGTGTTGTGGTGTTAAGGTCATTTCAACGAGATTAACCTGAAAGCACTAGTGGGAACACAACGAATATGACTGCACATTTACGCCGACATCATCCTAGTGCAAAGACAAAAACAACAAGCATGCTACTAACTTTAGCCGAGTCATTTAGACAGCTGTTAGCACATGATTCTCCTTATGCTGCTGAGAATATAGCCCAGAAGAAGCGGATAGTATAGCTTTTATTTTGGAAAGAGACATTTCTCTGTAATAAACTCTCTTTTCCAAAGATGAGTGATTCCTCAATCAGATACAGGGCTTGCAATATCGCTAGCCTGACATCCTGGGGCTAGCGATTTTTTCAGTCGGGCTACCAAAATCTATCTCTGCCCTGCCCGTCGGGCTATTGTAGGAAGGAAAAATATATGTCAATGCTTTTGCATTCTTTCAGAAATGTAGCTGGGTAATTATGTCATTGGCATCGGTGAGCCACTGTCAATATGTGACATATTGAAATCGCGTTTGAATTTGCGCTTGTTTTTTTGCTTTCACTTTGCAATCGTGCAAACTGTGTATAGAGAGCGACAGCACTGATCTGTGAGTGATGATAATTTGTGCACCAATTCCTCTGACATCGTCTTATTAATCGTTAGCTTACTATGCAAACATGACAAGTGAAATCTCCCGCAGCAAGCTTAAACATGTGAGAGGTTGATCGCGCAGAGAATCGCTGAGCTTATGTGAGTGAGTGTGTAAAAGCATTTCAGTTCTGCTGAGCCAAACAAGACAGGTCAGGGTGAAGAAGTGACAGCCAAAGAAAAGCTTACCACAAAACGGAGAAGTTATGACAAATCAGACTATAAGGCAAAAAGAAAGTGCAGCTTTATGGTTTCATGGACAAAATAATTTCTGTGGCTGCAATATGACGAGCTAAATAACCAGGGCTGCACATAAGTGGTCCGCAGGTGCGCATTTGCTGTCAAAATAAAAAACACGCACAAGGGTTAGGGTTAAATTTAAAAACTGTACTTTTGAGTTAAAATATATATTTATAATTTTAATAAATGACAAATTAAAAATGCATGAACATTTTTTTTGTATCGAAAAAATATCGAACCGTGACACCAAAGTATCGAACCGAACCGTGAATTTTGTGTATCGTTGCACCCCTACTAAGCAGAATGTCTTTTTTTGTAGAGGAAGTGGTATACAGGAAGTAGTGTGCTCTTTAGCTGCTGCAGTTACAGCATTTGTAATCTGATGGCAATCTCTGCAATCCTGGTGTTAAAGTTCACAATATCGGCTTCATCCGTAAATTCCTATACATTTAATGTGTATTAGTAAGTTTTGACACTGTTTTGAGTTAAATCATATGGAGGCAGGTAGATGCTTCTATTTTTTCAGCAGATGCTTCATCTGTGGTCGTGTGTTTTTCACTAGAGCAATGTTATTCTCCCAGTGTAGTGGAACATGTCTTCATTGTGTATTTTGTATTCTTTTTCTTTGTACAGTTTTACAAAAAAGAGAGAGAGAGAATTTATTTTCATCATTAAATCCTGCCAAACACAACAAGCGGCCTGTTTCTTGGAGGATGAAGTGCTGGGAATAAAGATTGTTAAGCTAGCTGTATAGCTGAAATTACGTTGCCTGCAACAAACTTTAGTGAGGACAGAACATCTTACTATTCATCACTGATTGAAGAAAATAAGAACAACCCCAGGTTTCTCTTCAGCACTGTAGCCAGGCTGACAAACAGTCAGAGTACTGTTGAGCCAACAATCCCTTTAACGTTAACTAGTAATGATTTCATGAACTTCTTCACAAATAAAATTTTAATCATTAGAGAAAAAATTACCAATAATCATCCCACAGATGTAATATTATCTACAGCTACTCTTAGTACCATTGATGTTAAGTTAGACTCTTTTTCTCCAATTGATCTTTCTGCGTTAACTTCAATAATTACTTCCTCCAAACCATCAACGTGTCTTTTAGACCCCATTCCTACAAAACTGCTCAAAGAAGTCCTGCCATTAATTAATTCTTCGATCTTAAATATGATCAACCTATCTCTAATGATCGGCTATGTACCACAGGCCTTCAAGCTGGCTGTAGTTAAACCTTTACTCAAAAAGCCATCTCTAGACCCAGCAGTCTTAGCTAATTATAGGCCAATCTCCAACCTTCCTTTCATATCAAAAATCCTTGAAAGAGTAGTTGTCAAACAGCTAACAGATCATCTGCAGAGGAATGGTTTATTTGAAGAGTTTCAGTCAGGTTTCAGAGCTCATCACAGCACAGAAACAGCTTTAGTGAAGGTTACAAATGATGATCTTATGGCCTCTGACAGTGGACTCATCTCTGTGCTTGTCCTGCTAGACCTCAGTGCAGCATTCGATACTGTCGACCATAATATCCTATTAGAGCGATTAGAACATGCTGTAGGTATTACAGGTACTGCGCTGCAGTGGTTTGTATCATATCTATCTAATAGACTCCAGTTTGTGCATGTAAATGGAGAGTCCTCTTCACACACTGAGGTTAATTATGGAGTTCCACAGGGTTCAGTGCTAGGACCAATTCTGTTTACATTATACATGCTTCCCTTAGGCAGTATCATTAGAAGACATAGCATACCTTTTCACTGCTATGCTGATGACACCCAGCTCTATCTGTCCATGAAGCCAGATAACACACACCAATTAGTTAAACTGCAGGAATGTCTTAAAGACATAAAGACCTGGATGGCCGCTAACTTTCTGCTTCTTAATTCAGATAAAACTGAGGTTATTGTACTCGGCCCTGAAAATCTTAGAAATATGGTATCTAACCAGATTCTTACTCTGGATGGCATTACCTTGGCCTCCAGTAACGCGGTGAGGAACCTTGGAGTCATTTTTGACCAGGACATGTCCTTCAACGCACATATTAAACAAATATGTAAGACTGCTTTCTTCCATTTGCGCAACATCTCTAAAATTAGAAATATCCTGTCTCAGAGTGACGCTGAAAAACTAGTTCATGCATTTATTATTTCCAGGCTGGACTACTGTAATTCATTATTATCAGGATGTCCAAAAAACTCGCTGAAAAGCCTTCAACTAATCATTAATTAATGCTTCAATCTTAAATATGATCAACCTATCTCAGTGTATTCAGTTTGCGTACTCCCTGCCTCATCATATTCATTAGGTTCAGCTGTACAAAGCTAGTCATCAAATTAGTGTGTCACATAAAGAATCACAGCAATGACAACAATCTCTTGAGCTGAAGCTTCTCCAGACAAACCGAGACTTTGTAAAGGATCCAGGACGACTCAGGTGGGGCGATGTTCGTGGCCGCTCAGTGGGGTTTTAGTACAGAAGCATTAAGTCGCAGAGTTGCGCAGTTTGAACTTTTTGGTTCTCCGTCTTAGTGGGGCTTAGCTTTGTGGGGTACTGTAGTGAGTTCTCCGCTGCTTTGTGGGGAGTTGAGAAGTTCCGCGGGGTCCTGTTGTGGTGGACAGTAGGCCTAATTTGTGTTGTTGTTGTTTGTGTGCGTTTGTGTGAATCAGTGCGGAGCAGACACATGGTCGCCAGCTGTTGTTGTTATCATGGGTTACCGAGCAAGTAAGATTGCCTCACAGGGAGACGACACATTCATGCAAAAATTCGCTACCGGCAGTGCGAGGTATTTATATTGTCATAAAAACTGTGATTTTGAGAGTAAACTGGTCGCTGGAAAATGTCAGATGTTAGAAGTTTTCAGAAAACACAGTAGCCTTGGAGAGTATGTGGAGAAGGCCAGCCCACATCAGCAGCAGTTCAAATATGCTCTGGTGAATGGCTTTCACCCACCCATTGCTGATTTCATTAGGAATCAAAATGTTTAGATTATTCTTTAGATTGCCCAAATCAACAGAAGCCTGTGCTCCAGACCATAGATTTCACTGAGGTGGATAATTGTTAAAAGTAATCTGCATTAAGCTTAAGGTTGCTCAAATTCAGTGCAATGACATATGAGATGAAGAATACAAGGAAAATATTAAAAATAATGAAGTGCATAGAGGCACTTGACCTGTTTGAAAACCTGTCATCCTATTATGAGCCATTGTTGACATATAGAGCACACCTATAAAAACAACTAATATGCTGAACCCTGTGTAAAACAGCTAAAACTACATGATGGAGAAGCTGAATTGAATATGAAAGTCTTTATCACTGTGCAAGTCTTTGCCACTGTGTGCGGAAAGCATACAACCACTGTGTGAGGTTGCATTGCGGTCTCTTCTGAGCTAATGAGCAAGCTACACATTATCGGAGCAGGAGCTGGCTGAGAACGCATCAGAGGGAGGAAAACAGAGCTATGATAACTCGAGCATGCAGCTATCTGTGAGTTCAGTTTCTTCCTCACACCTCAGATGCGCAGCAGTTTTCCTGCATCTTGACTCATGTGTGTAAAATTTTCATAGCATCAGCATCATGTTTTTGTTTATTTGTGTTGTTGGGTTGAAAAATAACTAAATAAACTTGTGATCATACTTATGGATCACCATGGCACATACCATTGGCCATATGATTTATTTATGCAGATGAAAAAGTGAGTGTGAATGTGCCTGACGTCGCAGTGTGTGTGCGCTGTGTAAAAGTAATTGTCTCCAACTGTGAGAGAGGTGATTCTGCAGGTCACCAGCTATTGTAGTGGACAAAAAAAGAAAAAAAATTTACACTGTAGATGAAAAATAATACTAGGAAAAAGGTTTTGTGTTTCTCAGCCAAGAACAACCACAATCTCATTTTCTGTTTTTAAGAAAGGAGAGTTCACAAAACAGAGAGAGAGAGCGATCTCTCACTCATCTCTGAAGACAAGGAATGCAGTTCCAAAGAGCAATAACGTAGCAGTTGAAGAGACAGCAAAGTCCTGAGCAGAGAGACCCAGCAAGCAGCAGCAGTGTGGACAAACAGCATCAGAGAGGAAAAGAAAACCCATCATCCTGACTGATTGGATGAATGGCACTGTGTTTCCAACAAGCTGCAACTTCACTTTGCCTGTGAAGAGGACCTTTAAGGAGACTGTTGGAGTTTGAGATTTGCCAACTTTGGAGTAAAATGGCAAGAAGAGACGGTAGAGAATACAGGAAAAAGCTGAAGGAGAACTGACTGCTATTGGACTGTTGAAGTGGGAGAGGACAACAGTGAGAGTAAGTGAGAATGCTGTTATTTAATGTGGGAAATCAAAATTTGGGTTAGCAAACCTGGGAAAAAGAAAACTGACCGCTTAAGTGGGAAAATTGTGAAGGAGTCTGAAACACTGCAAAGAGAAACATATACAAAATCACACACAAAAGGAAAATGTATTACAGTTTTTCTCAAATGCTAAAACACATTTCACAAACGTTTCCACCATGTTTCCCAATGTCTAAACACAACACCCTTTTCCAAAGCTACATAAACACAACCACACCTTCCCACTGCAAAACTCAAACTCCCACACCAAGAGAGCAGCTCGAAGCTGTCAAAACTGTAAACACTATACACAGCATTACACACTACAGCAAAACAATTGAAAACACAATGCTCAATTTGTGAGAAGGTTCTTTGGTTCATAACTGCCAATGCATATTTTAGAAACTATACAGTAACGGATCGTCGTAGATCTCTGAAGAGGATTAGGCATTTAGATTTGTGAGTTTCATATGAGTAGTATAAATCTATGGAAAATCCTGCATGTACGTACACTACTGTAACACAACTCAATGCAAAAACAGAATCTATTGCACACAACAGTAATCTTGAAAACATGAACAGGGTGTGAAGTTTTTTTATTTACGTTATTCACACCACACACACCACAATCACTGTGCGGCATCATGTCGCTGAGCTGTTGCTCGCATCTCGTCCGTAATGATGGTGCGAGGTTGTCTTGCTCTCCCTCCTGGACCTTCTCCTCTCCCATGTTGGCCTCCTCCTCTTCCTCGTTGGTCGCTCCTCTTCCTCCTCTCATTTGAACTCCTCTTCCTCATTGGCCTGCTCCTCTTCTTCCAGGGCCAGCTCTTCTCCCTCCTCTGCATCAAATTCCTCTTCCCCTGACTCTGCCTTCATCCATTGTGTTTGTTTGGAATCTTCAGCATACTGTGCACTCTGAACTTGCTTTTACATGTGGGTACAGCATTAGCAACAAGTGTCTTCAATTTTGAGTCATTGTGTGTAGTGAATGACGCCAGGTGTGTTCCCTGTGTTCAAAGATTGGTGACTGTGGCAAGCATTTTGCATCACATGGGCTTTCATTTGAGAATATGAGCAGAGTTGTTTTGCAACATGTGTTTTAGCAAGGGAAAATGTGTTTAGATTTATGAGTGCAGAGGGTTGTGTTTTGTGAATTGTGTCTTTATGTGACATGTGTTTATGGTACTGGAATATGGTGCCTACATTTAGTAAATGTGTTTAGACTACTGGTCATTTGGGTTACAGGATTGGCTTTTGTGTTTTAACATTTGAGAAAAACTGTAACTCTACTAACACAAATACAAGAGAGCTCAAGAAGATTAGACAGCATCTTAAGCATGTGAGTCTGTTTATCATCTTGTCCAAGTCACTTAGCGTGATGAAAAGTGATGCAAAGATCAGTGGACTATCAAATTATAGCAGAGAAATGTGAAGGAAAGGCAGCTTTAAGAACATGCCCTGCTGGAGATGCAGCTCCACAGACATCGACTAAACCTGCCTGATAACACACACACATGCAATGAAAAGCAGCTTGTTATCTCTCATCAGTGTTAAAATAGTGTAAATTTAACAGACACTTGTTATCAAATACCGAATTTTTTTTCCAATGCTGACAATTAACTCTCTAGGTTGCAGGACAACAGTTTAACTTTTGTGGAAAAAAAAGATTCTGGTTTAAACAACCAGTGATCAGACAATAAATGTAGTTGTTAATATAGTAAATTGGGAGATGCTTTCTGCTTGATTGGTGCAGCACAAGTAATTTACTGTATGAAGGAAATTCTCTTTTGTGATAATATTTTGAACATGTATTTCTGTTGTCCTGTCAACTTGGTGGGTTAATAGCTGATATACAAATTAGTTGATCGTTATTAGATTAAGGAAAGGTAACTGAATTCTAATACAAGTGAATAGGATGTATTTGAGTCTGTTAGAGTGGAGACTCTAAAACACGGAGTTTCCTGTTTTGATGTACGGGTGAATCCTGCACCCAGATACACACCTCTGAATACGTCAGAACAAACTTCTTTTGTGAAGTACATGACAACATGTCACATGTTTTATGATGAAGGGGGAAAAGGAAAACTGAATAAAATGGGTCTGTGGCCTAAATGAGGGAAGATCACAGACCTGGGGAAGAAACTCATATCTAATAAGACATTAGGGTTATGTTGTGTGGTGTGTATCTGATGGATGGATGTTTGAGATTAATTTGGCTGATGATTTGTCTTTTGTTGCAAGGTTGAACCTGCCAATTAGGTTTGGTATGATTTACCCTCCTGAGATGAGGAGAATGTGTCATGACTTAACAAGGCCTTTTTATTTTGATACTTTGACAGTGCACTGAAAGTTTTGTTTGATAATCTCTGTCGTTGAGCAGATCTGCACGATTAGAACAAAAGCGCTATACGACATCAGGAAAACCGTTGCAAGTGAGCTTTTCCACATTAAAATGGGTTCTGGAGGAAGCCACTTATTTCTGTTTAAAAGGATTCAGTGAGGTAATCCAATCTAAATTATTTTCCTTTTTGAAATGACGTCATTTTGCTGAGGGTGGAAACGAAATGCGACGATGAATGTGATTACAGGTTATATGTTGGTGATGCTGTTACAATATGTTGTTGGGAAAATGTTGAAGATTACTGTGACAGTGAGAATACAGTGTGAGACATATACTGTGTTGAAACCACTGTCACTTCTTTTCACAGCTATAGATGGTTAACTTTATGGCCATTTTACTGCACCACTGGAATCTGTTGATCCAGGACTGACCCCCAGGATGCTTCATATATTTTACTCATGTTTGTTTTTTCTAAGAGTGCATGTAGAGGATTCAGCAGAGACAGACAAGTGACATGAGAAAACAAATGAGAGATGCAGTGTTTATAAAGTAGTTTACAGTTTTTCACAGCCGGTGGGACACATTTCTCAATACTTAGGTCACTTTTGCAAAACTCCTCACACAGTGAGCACAACAGAAGTTTATGTGGGCTAAACTGAGGATCAGTTATCATTGTTTTGGCACAAAATGCATTCAATGACTACATCTCTCAAATTTCATGAATTATTTTCTCACTCAGACACAACAACTGCCAAAAATCTTTGTACGTACAGGACATTTTGCATGTACTTACATACTGTTTTCAAAACTGTTAAACTTATGGTCAAAACAATAACATAATGCAAAATTGAATAAGACAGCAAAATTCAACAGCAATATTTTATTGAAACATATTTTAAATCTAAAAATGCAGTTTAACCAGCCACAGCTGATTCTCATTGTAGATGAACATCTACACAGGTGTTACTCCTTCAATTTTGTTAGAAAAGGAGACAACTGCTGAATAGGTTTGTTTTGTGATGTAAACATGGACCCAGCCAGAAATGGAGAAGTGGCTGAAAGAGGAAGAAGAGTTGCTGGGAGGGGGCGAGGAATACCTATGCGTGGTGGAAGAAGAATAAGAGGAAGATCAAGAGCTGTAGTCTCAGATGAGATCAGAGCTACTGTGATTGATCATGTAGTAAATCATGGTAACTCAATGAGAGAGGCTGGTCAGCCAAATCTGCAACACTCTACAGTGGCATCTATTGTTAGAGTTTTCCGGCAAACCAACAGGTAACTTGTATTCTGCAGGGGCATTTGCACATTTCAGAAGTAAATAAGCTTTTGTGTAATTGTTGTTGCATTTCTGCTTAGGACTCAACGGTTACCTCACACAGGAGGGAGAGGACGGATTTTCACTGATGTGCAGGAAACTGCCATTGTTGATATGGTCATCAGAAACAATGGGATAAAACTCACTGAAATTAGACACAGAGTCTTGGCAGACAACGTTACTTTCGCAAATATTCACAGTGTAAGCATAACAACAATTTCTAGAGTCCTGAAAAAACATCAGGTCAGGATGAAACCGTTGTACACTGTGCCTTTTGAGAGGAACTCTGAACATGTCAAGCAACTCAGGAACCAGTATGTCCAGGTAAGATCACAATAAAATACAGATCTGTTTTTGAACAAAATCAAACACACACAAAGACAATTTTTACAAATTTACTACTGTAACAGCTTATGTTGCCTTGTGGATTTATGTTAGAGAGTCATGGAGATTGAAGGCAGGCAAACACACCACATTTTCATCTTTGTGGATGAGGCAGGTTTCAACTTGGCCAAAGCACAGCGACGAGGGAGGAATGTGATTGGGAAGAGAGCCACCGTGAATGTCCCAGGCCAGAGGGTGTAACAGTTGCTATTGTAATGCAGTGTATCACCACATGGCGGCGCCTCCTGTCTCACGACTGGTGTCACCCCCTTTTTGTTCTTCTTCGCACTCCTCCTGTAATGGATGCTCCCGTGTGTACGCGGACTAGTGTGCTCTTTAGTAATGTGTGGTAGAGGTAGCACTTTTATTTTTGATATTGTAAATAAATGAGTACTTTTTGGAAAGTCAGAAGCTGTTGCTCATTCGCTATCCACCTGCACACCTCCGCGGCTGGCTTCATCTCCACCGCACGCTACAACTGGCGCCTGAACTTTTTCCCCTTGGACTTCAGACGATTTTTGTATCCCGCCGAGGATTCTTCTCTTCTAGCACGTGAACTGTCTCGGAAATCCCCCCAGTTTTGCGGACGCTCGGACGTTTTCCCCAGCCATGGCAGCAGCCTCAGCTCAGGTGGGACCCGACTAATTTCTGGATGTGCCGCTGTTCCGCTTGGGAGAAAGAAAAAGAGAGAAGCTGACTCCGCGACGCGAATGGACTCTGTGGATTTGTTATTTGGACGTGCTGTTGGTTTCGCCTTCTAAGGATTAATTCTTCTGTGGAGAGCCTGGACATGAACATTTCTGCTGGCTTTTCATTCCCCTTTCCCTCTGCTGAGACTAGACTGACTGTAGTACATGTAAGTGATAACTTGGCCGACTACAACCATTGGTGCTGGTCTTTGGCTCAGTATAACAAAACGATTTAAAATTAATCTTGCATTGAGCTCTAGTGTTGCAGACATGCTATTGTAATAACATGGTTCTGATCACTCCAGTCTAATTTCAGTTGTTGGGCGAAATTTTATTTGTGGTTTTTCTAAATTTAATCTTGAACGCATCTTTGCATTTTTGTCTTTCTAGTCTGATCTGACTCTTTTACATCTATATCAATAACTGCACTGTGCCCTGGAGCGGCTTAATTTTTTTGAAATTGCAATGGCACACTGCCCAGACGACTCTGACTCGGACATGGAACTTACCTCGTTACCTATGTGCCAGATAGTTGAAAATGTGACTCCTAGCCTTAGCCAACAAGTGGTGGAGCCTCGCCCCACGATCTCACCAAAGGCCAAATCTACACCTCCTCAGCACACCAAAGATCTGGGTCACACGGCACCAAGTTGTTGAAATCTCCCAATTCTTTGAATCTTTGGGCTGAAGGAAGGACAATACTCGGTGTATTTATGCTCAATCAACAATCATTTATTTCCATACAGTTCAACACTTAAGAGCATAAGGACCATCATGATGGGGAGACATGCCTGAAGAGGGTCACAGCAAGTCTCAAAATGGTGACGGGTTGCTCAGCTTTTTTTAGTCTCTAGTGGCCCCCATCTAGTCGTAAAAGCCAAAACATCACATTCTTTCTCTGTTACAGCGCCTAAGTTATGACCTCGGCAGTTGTTTCTCTGCTTTCTGTAAGGTGGGGGTGTGGAATGTGGTCTGTCTGTCTCCCCTGCCTTAGACACAGAGTCTCCTGCTTACAATCTTCTCTTCATGATTCAACAATTAAGCATGTAACACATTCACAGCAGATCAAGGATACAGAGTGATGCACACTTATCTAATAAACTAATAAGTGAATATGTTCTTTTAACTCAAAAGTATAATGAGAACTAAACTACATACAGATCACACACTCTATATTAAAGGGTATAATGTGATCTACAGCAGTATTCTAATTCAACTACTTTGATTACATATATAAGGTAACATATAATAACAGAATAATCTAATAAGAACTGAGGTGAATAAGCTTAGTGATTGTTTACGTGACTCACTGAACATACAGCAGAGTTTACTAAGGCAGTGGGACCAACTCGCAACGGGGAACTCTCCCCCTCCTGCAGTCCCACAGTCTCCTGTTTTCCCAATGGCCACATCGACACCTCATGTTCCTGCGAGGGACAAAACTGAACCCACCAACAGTACCAATCCGTTCCTGCCCAGCAACCCATTTCAACCTACAAATCCTTTCCTCCCATCTCACTCACTCGAGCTCAGCAGCACTTCCAGAGTGATTGCGGGAGCTTTACATCACGCAAAACTGGAGCCTCCTGTGTATGCTGGGGACGGCAAAGTGCAACCTGAGGACTGGTTAAATGCAGTTGGCACATACTGTACAAAGCCTCATTGAACCTAACCGATGGGCAATTGCTAAACGAACTGCCACACTTTCTTGCAAAAGAGCCCGGGAAATGGTTCAAGGCATTGAGCTCCCACATCACATCATGGGCTCAATTCTGTCAACTGTTTAAGACAGTTTTTCTGCCTTCCGACAACCAAGAACGCATCCTGAGAGGAATTTTGGATCGTGTTCAGGCTCAGGACGAACCACTCCCAACCTTTGTTGCCCACATGTTGAGTGAGTTTGACAAACTGAAGAGTCCTCCACCTAGGGCTGCTCGATTATGGCAAAAATGATAATCACGATTATTTTCACTGAAATTGAGATCACGATTATTTGACGATATTTATTTAACCCTTTAAGACCTACTATAGAACCAAGTCCACCAGAGCTTATATTATTTTTATTTATTTTTTTTACATGCTGTAGTGCCATTTGTGGGAGCATTTCAAGTTGCTATACATCAATACAACTGTTATAGCCCATGTTTTAATAATAAGTATGCATTAAGTCCATAGTTATTACATAAATTGCAAAAAAGTGCAATAAACTACAAAAAAAATTGAAAATCGCTTTTGTTTTGTTTACATATATTTCTACTTGGAGAAATTTAAGAGGCTTATCCCTCAAAACTTTAAATACAATAAAGTTGCAAAAAATAGTTTCCCACCACAGGAAATTTATTTTGAGTGTCTTCATAGTTTTATTTTGGAGATAGAGCAATTTTTATATACTGCAGGAAAAACAAAAAACAATCCTATGATGCAAATTTGCAAAGAAAACAGCAGGTGCATCATTTCACTGTGGGAAGTGTTACGAACAGCTGATAGGAACGGCAAAACGTGTTTCTGGAATATTATGTTTTTGTTCCTGCAAGCGCTTTTTATGCAATTTTTGCAAAGCTATATGTGGAACGAAACCGTGACCGAGGACAAGCTGATGGCATCAGATGTAAGTACAACTCCTCCGGTTTCATATGCAAAACAAATTATTGCGCTAGCTTACACGGTTCAGGTTCTACAGGGATTTAAAAATAGTTACGCAAAACGTAGCATGCTGCTCTGACCGGCTTTAAAGGGTTAACAATGACTTTAAAAAAATAATATAAAATAGTGTGCAACACCACTGAAGTTTTTTTTTTTTAAACTCTCTTTTCAACCAACGGCAGTCACTCTCCAAATAACTTCTGCTTAGCTTTCCGAGCTTCCCTCGGGTCCTCTTAATCAGCGGTCTCCAACCTTTTTTGCGCCACGGACCGGTTTATGCCCGACAATATTTTTACGGACCGGCCTTTAAGGTGTCGCGGATAAATGAGGGAGGGGCTAATAATCGGCTCAGTCATTTTTAATGATCTTTGAAAGCCCAGATCGTAATCGTGATTAAAATTCGATTAATTGAGCAGCCCTACCTCCACCTGAAAAAGACAGAATCGACCTAATTAGTAAACATGCTCTTGAAAAATACAGAGTTGCCCTGTATGGCGCTAATGTCACTTCTGTAATGGACCTGCTGCTACGTGCTCATGAGCTTCACTCAGTGCTTGGACCACAAAGACCACAGCCTGCTTTATGTAGCAAAGACAACTATAAGCCTGAACCTTACTGCTTCAAATGCTCTCAGCCAGGGTTCACTACACGCACCTGCCCAAACTGTAACACCCAACCTCATTTGCCACAACGAGCCTCGAACACCGCTAGGCATGGCCTAGTCCAGCCATTGCCAGCACCTGGCCCCTCTGACCCTGGCCATGAAAAGGTGGAATTAAGCAGCACCACATCCCAGCCACAATACAGGCAGTCGGGAAACTACAGGGGGGGGAGGACATTTCACAGAGGCCAACCTTCCCCCAGTTACTAACGGAGCCTCACACGCCCGATTCACTGCAGGGTGGACACAGTCTTGGACACTTGGAAGACAATTTTTCACAAGTCCACTGGAACACCCCACTAAGAACGAAAGTGAACTTCAATGCTTCATCTGTGGATGCTACCCTCGACACGGGTGCTTCCCTCTCGGCTGTACGAACAGATTTCATTCAAGTAAATGACTCTTACCCTAGAAACACAAGTGAGTGGAATGGTCCTGCAGTTAACCTCGCCAATAATGCTCCCTGTATCCCTGAGGGTGTTATTTGGCTCAATATTGGATTCATGAACAAGAACTTTTACCAGCGTTTTGCAATAATACCAGATTTGTCCTCTCCTTTCATTCTGGGAATGGATTTTATGGCAAGAGCTACTGTTTCTATTCACATTCCCACTAGAACCGTCTACATTGAGGACATCCCCTGCCCACTCGCAGACGATGAAGAGGACCTTCAAAATGATTACTCACATTCACCTGGAACACTGATGTCTTTGGACTTGATTCGCTCAGACTTAACAGCCAAACTGTCTGAAGCAAGTCTCTCAGAGAACAACAAGGATGCTTTACTCAATCTGCTCAGCAAGTTTAGCTCCTTGTTTGATGGTCAACTTGGTCGAACGGCTCTCACTGAGCACGCTATAGAGACTGGCAATGCAACACCCATCAATCTCCCACCCTACCGCACGTCACCTGCTAAGAAACGTGTGATTGAAGAACAAGTGCAACAAATGTTGAAGGACAACATCATTGAACCTTCCACAAGCCCTTGGGCAGCTCCTGTAGTCATTGTAAATAGAGCGGCTGTGGAACCAAGTTTTTGTGTGGACTTTCGAGGGCTCAACCAACTTACCCGAAAAGACTCTTATCCCCTGCCTCGTGTAGATGAGTGTTTGGACTTTCTGGCACGGGGAAAGTTTGTCTCGACATTGGACTTAGCGCGAGGCTATTGGCAAGTTGCTGTAGCAGAGGACTCGAAGCCTAAAACTGCCTTTATCTCTCACTGCGGTCTCTTCCAGTTTCGGGTGCTGCCCTTTGGGCTCTGCAACGCACCTGCAACTTTTCAGAGACTCATGAATTCTGTGCTTGCTGGCCTCATTTACAAAACGTGCACAGTCTACCTGGATGACATTGTTATCGCTTCACCTACCTTTGAACTGCACTTGGTGGATCTTGAGGAGGTGCTGGGCAGACTCCAGGCTGCTGGATTGTCATTGAAGCTAAAAAAAGTGCCAATTCTGCCTCGATGAATTTACCTTTCTCGGTTACCGCATCACATCATCAGGTGTTAAGCCCGATCCAGACAAAGTAAAGGCGGTTAAGGAGTTTGATACCCCAACCTTGGTGAAACACATCCGTCAGTTCCTTGGCTTGACTGGCTATTATCGGCGCTTCATTCAGAATTATGCCCGCCATGCTGAACCTCTTCACGCCATCACCAGAAAGGACAATGCTTTCCACTGGGATGACAGCTGTCGAAGGGCCATGGACACTTTGAAGGATCATGTCACATCAGCCCCGATCCTGTCATTTCCAGACTTCAACCGTCCCTTTTCCATTCACGCCGATGCATGTGACATTGGTCTTGGGCCAGTGTTGATGCAAAAGGATGACAAGGGTCGTGAGTATGTTGTGGCTTTTGCTAGTCGCTCCCTTCACAAAGCTGAACTCCCCTACTGCACTTCAGAGAAGGAGTGCCTTGCTGTGATATGGGCTCTGGAACACTTCCGCCCATATGTTGAAGGTGTTCATGTTACTATCTTCACTGACCACAACAGTCTCAGGTGGCTCATGTCTCGTCAAAACCCAATGGGCCGACTCGCCCGCTGGTCACTTCGTTTGCAGGACTTTGATTTCACAATAGTGCACAAACCTGGTGCACAAAACAAACGCACGCAACCCTTTGCCTCTGACCTGTGACAGGCCGACTGATCTTTTACTAGATCATGCTGTTATGGGCAGCCTAGACATTCGTACTCTGCCCCCCGTCATTCTGGCTGACCGTTCACAATTGAGACAGCTGCAGTTAGACGATCATGTCACAGGTCCACTCCTCAGAGACATTGAAGCAGACTCTCTGAACAGCTCGGACAATGCCACCTTGTTACAGTATGTTGTGGTATGACTCTCTTTTGTATCACAGAGAACCCAAGTCCACATGTGCTTTGCACCTTTTGAAAGAGCTGAAACTGTTTGCCCCTACTTCCATGACTATTACCACGACCACACCACAGCAGGTCACTTGGGTGTTTCTAAGACATTGGCTAGAATGCATTTTAGGTTTTTCTGGCCCAAAATGGCAGCTGATGTGAAACGCTATGTGATTTCATACTCGGTGTGCCAACTCACCAAGCCAAGTCAGAAAAAAGCAGCCGGTCTTACGGTGTGTTCACACCGAACGCGATAGAGGCGGGCAGAGCGTCAGGCTTACATGTAAAGTCAATGGAAAGGCGCGCTGACCCGCGATTGCGGCTCCCGCGAAAATTCGGAAGCAGATTTGCGTCGCGAAAACGCCTGAAATGCGCGTGAGTGTAGCGCGTTTCAGGCGTTTGACTCGCGAAAAAAACCACGCGCGTGAGTTTATGTGTTGCATTTTGTGCATACACGCGTTTCGCGTCCCCCGCTCGAGTTGGAAAAATCTGAACTCCAGCGTCAAATCGCGCCGCGACAACCAATCAGGAGCCTGGTGACGTGGCTGTTACCTAGTTCAAAGGGGCAGATCCAGCCAAAGTCCTTTATTCTTCAATAGAAGGAAGGCTAATCAATGCCGTAGCAAACAACCCGGAGCCATACGACACCAGCTGCTTTCTGGACCGAGACAGGAATATAAAGGACCGAGCTTGGAGGAAGATATGTGAAGAGATCGGGCAACCTGGTAAGTTCATTCATTTCTCTTAAGTTTTCTCTAAAGTTTTCACTGACCCGGGGAAGCCGCACAAAAGCTAGCAAGCCACCGCTATTTTCCCACTGACGTACAAATACCGTTCTGCTTTTAGGCATATTGTCATTTAAGAATATATTTTGTTTATTAATAAACAGCTCACAGTGGTCCCGCTGTTCATCCGTCACTGCCTCTTTTTTCTTAATTTTCATTTTCTTTTTTTTGCACCGGACAGCATTGCATTCTGCAGCCTGATTGACAAATCTCCTGCACTTGCCAAATTTATCATGTTTGGTTTTGATAACCATCACGTCCAATAGAAAAAACAGCACAAAAACACCCATAACTATGACCCTCATTCGGAAATAGACACCTGCACCGCGAGGGAAAAAGGCGCACGAAAGTGGCAGGCAGATGAAGACAAACCGCGGCATAATAATACTTTTACGTTTTGCAATCTACAAAGGTTTGCACTTTGAGAATCAATTGTGAGAACTGTGACCAATGTTCATGTGTGTGTGTGGAAAACAGTGTATAAAGTGCGTGGCCAGGGGCTAGTTATTCTGAGAACCCCTGCTGCAATAAATGAGGGACCGCTGTCTACTCTATGATTATTATATTCAACCTGTTAACATTTAATACTGTATTGATAGAACCAACTGATTCTGAAGCAGAGCATCCCCTGTTGCTTCTCCTGGCTCCCCAGTCCCTGAGCTCCTGCTGCTGCACCCACAGGTATGTACAGCAAGCATTGATACCTTTTTAGTCGGTGGGATTGCCTTGTGATCACCTTTACTAAATATCTACAACCAATCTGATTATATCCTGTTTTTGGTTTGTTTGTTTTTTTCAATGTTGAAATTAAAATCTAGTAGCAGCCTTCTCATTTCTTTGCGTTTTGTGCTGTTTTACAGGCCCACAGGGGAGGACTGCTCCGAGGCAGATGAGGGACGGGTCCCAGGACGGTCCATCGGTGGTGGAGCTGGCCACCCTGGTGTCCCTGAAGAGTCCACACCAGTCTCCAATGGAGCATTTCCTCCTCAGCCATGTTCCTGCTCTGGAGAGCAGCTGGTCCTTTTTATTCCTGTCTCTCTGTAAATTCTTATATTTTATATATTTATGTTTAATGTTTTTCTGTTTGAGAATTTTAATATTATTTCAAATAAATTTTTATAATGACTAATGTCTCAGTTCTACTACACAGCAAATGTTGGCACACGACTTGACACATGTAGAATTTATTTCATATTATACTAATGACAAAATATACTGATACAGTGGGATGCAAAAGTTTGGGCAACCTTGTTAATAGACATCATTTTCCTGTATAAATCGTTGGTTGTTACAATAAAAAATGTCAGTTAAATATCATACAGGAGACACACACAGTGATATTTGAGAAGTGAAAAGAAGTTTACTGGATTTACAAAAAGTGTGCAATAATTATTTAAACAAAATCAAGCAGGTGCATAAATTTGGGCACCACAAAAAAGAAATGAAATAAATATTTAGTGTATATCAATGTGTGTGTCTCCTATATGATATATGGGGTGCCTTTGTCTGGACGTGCTTCCCATCCAGAGCTGCACAGCACAGAGGGAAGTTCCAGCGCTCCTGGAGTCCCTCTGTGATGGACCGCCAGTCTCCAGGTGAAGGCACAGCCATGAAGTCGTCCACTAGACAGTCCCAGATGGCCGTCGCTGCCTGGGGGGTGATCTGACACACCGACTCTGTAACTGAACGCTTGGTGCTGAAGGAGTCCCCGGTGACAAGGAACCTGGACAAAATTGTTCAAAATCAGTATTATGTGTACTGCAGTTACAAAATACATTATTCAAATTCCAAAATACTTTGGTGATGTCAGATTTAAATCACAAAACTTAAATCTTACATAAAACATTTTGTAATTATAAGGATAATTACAAAATGTATATTAGATAATATCTAAAACAGTTGTGTTTTATTTTAACTTTAACATATCATAATTTGATTGGTAGCAACTTTCACAACTACAGTGAGCCAATCACTCATAATTCCTAAACATGTCAATCAGGTAGGAATGAAGTAAGACATTAATAGAAACTAGAAAGCGAAAATTTCTGAAGAAATTTTAAGTGTGCCTATGCCGCCGCTAATCAGTATAGTTTGCCATTCAAACGGCTACAGAGAGCAAAACTCAGCAGAGCAGCCATTCTCCACCATGAACTATGGTAAAACCAAACACCGCTCGCGCCTCACAGATGACAGCTTACAGTTTTGTGTAAAGATGAGGTGACTTCGTACAGCCCCGATTTGCAGATGCTGTGCGCAGAGGTTCATAAGCAGACCCGACAATGTTTGCATGAACACGCTTTGAAGCATTACGTTATGGACCACTTTTCACAAATAGTTGCTGTACCCACACAGCCGGCTGTAGCTTTTAATCTCACAGCTCGACACATACAAAAAAAAACAGCCGAGAGAGCACAGACTTTACGCCTGAGAGGCGTGATTGCAGATGCCGCTGAGGTGGGTCCACCTCCCCTGCAGCGGCACTGCAGACCACGCCCTGCCACACACATCAAACACGTAAAATAAATATTTATGCACTTTTGCATTCACTTTTTGTTTTTTGTTATTTTTACACAGTGTTCTGAATGATTAACAATGGTCTACAGCCAATCTTGTGTATTATTATACAAACTTTGGTTGTAAGATTCAGATAACTATTTAATAAAAGCTAAATATTTTATATGAGAGTAAGAAAGAAAAGTATATCTTTGTGTCCCCCTCTCCCTGTTAATGCCCTACCTGGCCCCCTGGCAAAAGCTGTGCTAGATCCGCCCCTGCACAGTTGCCAGCTGTCAGCTACACAAAAAAAGGAGCTTGGTGTTAGTTGTCTCTCAGAAACAGTTCATAACTTCCCTTCAACTCATTCATGTCACCTAAAAGGTAAACCTGTTTCTCCATCACCAATTCAGCTCTGATGATTCAGTAAGGACATCTCCTGGTTTCGACCAGCCCTTTTTTACAGCTGTGGCTCCAGCAAACATCAGCTGATACTAGAAATTAAAATCAAATGAATTCTAACAACAGCTGATCAAGCTTAAACTGCTGCTGTTGTTTAGCGCAATAAACATACGAGAGAAAAGCCGATCATTGATCAGTTTCACGATTGAAGTTGCAACAGGCGAGAGAATGACAGGGGAGGCTTAGTAACGACAGAATAAATCCAGCTTTGTGTCTTCTTCCATTCTACCTGAAGTACGGGACCAACTGTGTTCCTTTTCAGCTCAATTCAATTCAATCTTTATTGGCAGACTTCATGTCCATAAAAACAAGACAAGAAACACACACACAACTCCCACACACACACACACACACAGACACACAACACAAGGTATAAACCATTAAATATATGTATATAAATAAGTATATAAAACATTAGTAAAAATATAAAACCATAATATACATAAAACACAATTACTTAAAATAAATCAATAAGTACACAAACACTTTAACCAGTGCTTTCTGAGACTGGATGAGTAACGGGAACCACTCACTGTCGGATCTGTAAGTGCTAAACTTATACTGTTACTCGAACCATCCAGTCGTTCTCTAAAATTGAACATTAACTTTCTTAAAAGTGCTTTAAAAGTCCAGACACCCACAGCTACAAACATCTGGCTGGCACTACCACTTCTAGGTATCCTGCAAAGGATTCTCATTGCATCATTATATGCAACATGCAGCTTCTGCATGCTACATTGTTTGTAAGATGATCACACGGGGGCAGTATATAGCGGTGTGCAATACGCTTTAAACAAAGCCACTTTAACTGGAAGTGAACAAAAGCTGAATTTGCGTGCAATAGTATTTGCCTGCACATAGAGCTTACATCGTTGTCTGTATATGTCATCATCATCATTCATTTGCTCAGTAATAAAGTGACCGAGGTATTTCACCTTTTTATGAACTTCAAGAGTTTTTTGTGCCAGTTTAAACAAAGTGAAATTTAGCTGTTTATCCTGCTTGGTTCTACATATCAAAACAGCACTTTTAGCAGCATTGTACTCAATGTCATATTGCACACCATATTCAACGCTAAGAAACGCGTAATATTTTCTCTGAATGCGGGACGATTCCGTTTGCACGGGGCGGTTGGCAACCCAATAATTAACCTTATGAATACAATAAAGTTTTCACCATCAGTAACACAGCACCCACCCAGCTGTATGACTTATTGTAACTGATGTAAAAAGTCAGCACAACGGAAATATACATAACGTCTTACCTGACATTCAGTTCACCGGACACTCGTACCGGCGGCGTGAGGGTGAGGGGGGTGAAACCAGACAGAGAACCGCTCTCGGTGTAAGCCAGGGCCAGTTGCTTGGCGGCCGCCTCGCGTCTCTCTTTTTCCCCCATCTCCTTTCTGTCATTTTTTCCACATCGAACAGCATCTGGACAATCCACCACCTTTCACTGTTTTTACCGTTACTAAAATGAATAAATGAATCACCAGCCCACATAAATGAAAAATAAATCCAGCAGCCAACCCAAGAGTCATCAAGAAAGACTAGGGGGTGGAACGAGAGCGTGAGCCGGCCTGGGTGTCAGCCGGCCTGGGTGTCAGCCGGCCCGGCCTGGGTGTCACACAAGCCGCGCTAGCCAGCTAGCCGGCTAGCTGCCATCCGGCGCTAGCAGTAACATCGTGAGCAGTGTTGGGACTAACGCGTTAAGTAACGCGTTACAGTAACTACGTTATTATTGTGGTAACGAGCACGGTAACTAGTTATTATGCCAAAATCAGGAACGCGCTAGTCGTTACTGGGATTTAGATAGGGTCGTTACTCGTTACTTCGTGTGGTGGCTATCGCGGAGCTTCCACAGATTCAGTAACATTAGCAAGTGGTGGAGGCAGCAGGTGGATGAAGGAAAGGGGACACAGAAGGAAAAGAGACCCGAGGCGGCCGCCGGTCCGAGTGTGAACTGAACCTCAGGTAAGAAGTTATGACCTGCAGTCTCTCTGGGTCAGATATGAACCAAGTTTAGGTGGAGTTTATTTTCGTTATGCTGACTTTTTCCGTACTGCGTGCTAGCTAGCATGACGGAGTTTCTATACAGCTGGGTGGTGCTATGAAGTTACTGATGTTGAACTTTATTTTGTTCATAAGTTATTAGAGTTGCCAACCGTCCCGTCTGGTATTCAGAGAAAATATTACGCGTTTCTTGTTGAGGTGAAAAGGATCAGTTTGTCCCGTAATTCAGCTACAATGGAAAAGGCACAAAGCTGGAGTTATTCTGTGTCTTTGCTGCACAGCTGCCTCTTCTTCTCTCATCCTCTCACCCTCTCTCTCTCCCGTTTCTACTTCAATCATGAAAACTGATCAATGATCAGCTGATCGGCTTTTTTCTCTTGTTTGTTTATCGCCCACTTTGCGCCGAAAGAGGAAACCAGCGGATGTCGCGCTAAACAACAGCAGCACGTTTAAGCTTGATCAGCTGTTGTTAGAATTTATTTAATATTAATTTCTAGTATCAGCTGATGTTTGCTGGAGCCACAGCTGTAAAGCTGCTGGTCATGATATGGTTTGGATATGTGGTGAGAGGGAAACATGAAGATGAAACCAGGAGATGTCCTTACTGGATCATCAGAGCTGAACAGGTGATGGAGAAACAGGTTTACCTTTTAGGTGACATGGATGAGTTGAAGGGAAGTTATGAACTGTTTCTGAGAGACAAATAACACCAGGATCCTTTTCTAAGTAGCTGACAGCTGGTAACTGTGCAGGGGCGGGTCTAGCAAAGTGTTGCCAGGGGGGCATGTAGGGCATTAACAGGGAAAGGGGGGCGCAAAGAAATACTTTTCTTTCTTATTCTCATTTCAAATGTCTCGCTTTTAAAAAATAATTATCTGAGTCTTACAACAAACGATTGATAGATTGATGCATATATACCATCAGAACAGTGTACATCACTGTCACAACAGTGTTTGTTTTCATTCAAAGGCTTTATGATTTTTCCTATAATGGTGGGCCGGTCTCTAGTCAAAATGCCCGGGACGATTTATTTGTCCCAGTCCAGCCCTGTATGCAGCTCATCTGCAGTCTGGTGTTACCTACATCTTCCTATTCAGAAGGCAGAATTTCCGAGTTCTGAGTACAATCAAAGCACCACGACTGCAGTTTTTGTGTTGGATGTAAAAGGCGCACATGACGCTGTGACGTAGGCTAGAATCATGGCAGCAGTCAATGACGGTCCAGGCGTGGGATTTCTCTTGTGGAAATATGCACATTATCGTTTCCTTTCTATTGGTAGGTGGCACAGTGCACTGTGGCAAGTAAGCAAGCTAGAAGACTGCAAAGTTATGGAAGCAACACATTAACAAGAGAATTCTGAGTAAAACCAAAGTTACTTTCAAAGTAACTAGTTACTAGGGAAAGTAACGAGTAACTTGAAGTAACTGAGTTACTTTTGAGAGTAACTCATAGTTACTCTCACGCATAGTGAGAGCTGCAGAGAGGATCATTGGTGTCTCTCTCCCCTCCCTCCAGGACATTTACAGCACCCGTCTCACTAAAAAAGCCCTTTGCATAGCGGCTGATCCCACACACCCAATGCAAAGCTTCTTCAAGCTGCTGCCGTCGGGGAGGAGACTGCGGAGTCTCCAGGCCAGGACCAGCAGGCTGAAGGACAGCTTCATCCATCAGGCTGTCAGGAAGCTTAACTCCCTCCCGATTCTGCCCCCTCTCCCCTCTCTCCTCCACGGTCTCACTGAACTCTGTCACACACACACAAACACACACACTCTCTGACTCACTCACTGGCCTGCACCAGTTACCAGTCACTTTGTGGAGCATTGGACTGCCATTACCTCATAAGACTTTGTTGTTACACTTTCTCTTACCGTACACTACTAAATCTCCATTTGCACTATTTGCCTATTTGCACTACTCTGCCTGGTTTACACTCAATGTCACTTACCCATTATATTGTATATTGTATAGCTTCCTTGTTATATGTAAAATTGTATTTATTTAAATTTTTACTTTTTAATTATTTTACTTGCATTTTTTTAAATCACTTTTATATTTAAATATATTTAAATGTTCATTTGCTATTTATCTAGGGATTGAAGAGTAACGCAATTTCTATTCTCCGTATGTCCTGTACATGTGGAAGAATCGACAAATAAAGTTGACTTTGACTTTTGACTTTGAGAGAAGTAACTAGTAATGTAACTAAGTTACTATTTTAAAGTAACTTACCCAACACTGATCGTGAGAGAACTAATATGGGACTTCTTGATAAAACGAGCAGATATTTGAAGTTTACACACCTACATCCTCGCCTGAAAATGGCTTAAAAGTTTATTTTGCGACCTAGAAACACTAATAAAACACATATAAAACGAAATGGTGGCCGCCATTGCTTCACTCGGTAGAGGCGTGCTATGCATTGTGGGATATTGAGTTTTAAGGCAAAGCATTGTGGGATGTGGAGTTTTAAGGCAAATTTGCACTAAAATGTAATTATTTACAAAACTATAAAAGTTATGAACACCAAAAGTCATAGCATAGTAGTCCAGACCCAGCCGCACAAAATGATATAACATATGTAACCCTTGTGTCAAAACTGTGCGGTACATGAGCGTGGGAAAATTTTCACTAAAATATTAATATTTAAAAAACTATAGAAGTAATAAACACCAAAAGTCATAGCACACCATTCCTGATCCAGCCGCACAAAATGATATAACATATGTGAACCTTGTCTCAAAACTGTGGGGCGAGTTACGCGCGGAAATTTCAGGCTGAAAAAGGAAAATAATAACTGGAAAGCGAAAATTTCTGAAGAAATTTTAAGTGTGCCTATGCCGCCGCTAATCAATATAGTTTGCCATTCAAACGGCTACAGAGAGCAAAACTCAGCAGAGCAGCCATTCTCCACCATGAACTATGGTAAAACCAAACACCGCTCGCGCCTCACAGATGACAGCTTACAGTTTTGTGTAAAGATGAGGTGACTTCGTACAGCCCCAATTTGTAGACGCTGTGCGCAGAGGTTCATAAGCAGACCCGACAATGTTTGCATGAACACACTTTGAAGCATTACGTTATGGACCACTTTTCACACATAGTTGCTGTACCCACACAGCCGGCTGTAGCTTTTCATCTCACAGCCCGACACATACACAAAAAAAAAAAAAAAAAAAAAAGCAGAGAGAGCACAGACTTTACACCTGAGAGGCGTGATTGCAGATGCCGCTGAGGTGGGTCCACCTCCCCTGCAGCGGCACTGCAGACCACGCCCTGCCACACACATCAAACACGTAAAATAAATATTTATGCACTTTTGCATTCACTTTTTGTTTTTTGTTATTTTTACACAGTGTTCTGAATGATTAACAATGGTCTACAGCCAATCTTGTGTATTATTATACAAACTTTGGTTGTAAGATTCAGATAACTATTTAATAAAAGCTAAATATTTTATATGAGAGTAAGAAAGAAAAGTATATCTTTGTCTCATACTCTCATCAGACAATACATGAACCTCTCAATAAACAAAATATATGCTCGGCTTAAATGACAAACCGCTATTTTACACAGTGGAACACTTATTTTTAAACAAAACCAATGCAGTTCGCCACTGACAGTGCTTACCTTTGCACATCACAGTAAACACTGAACCAAGATGGCGCCCACGCGAACGAGAAATATGAACTACGGTGTCCTGCAGAGGACAAATGGTCAAAATTGCTAAAATTTACAACATATATGCAGCTCAACAGCGACACCTTGTGACTTATTCCAGTCACTACCTTACATATACATAACGTCTTACCTGACATTCAGTTCACCGGACACTCATACTGAATCACCAGCCCATATAAATGAAAAATAAGTCCAGCAGCCAACCAAGAGTCATCACGAAAGACTAGGGGTGACACGACAGCGTGAGCGGGCCTGGGTGTCAGCCAGCCCAGCCTGGGTGTCAGCCAGCCCGACCTGGGTGGCAGCCAAGCAGCGCTAGCCAGCTAGCCGGCTAGCTGCCATGCGGCGGTGAAACGTGAGCGTGAGCCGGCCTGGGTATCAGTCAGCCCGGCCTAGGTGTCAGCCAAGCCGCCCTAGCCAGCTAGCTGCCATGCGGCGCTAGCAGTAATATCGTGAGAGATATGGGACTTCTTGATAAAATATGGGACTTCTTGATAAAACGAGCAGATATTTGAAGTTTACACCCCTACATTCTCGCCTGAAAATAGGGGAGGCTGTCATAAAGTTCAACATCAGTAACTTAGCGCGCACAGCTGTATAGAAACTCCGTCGTGCTAGCTAGCACGCAGTACAGTTATTGTAACTGTCAGCACAACGAAAATAAACTACACCTAAACTCGGTTTATATCTGACCCAAATAGAGTGCAGTTAATAACGTCTTACCTGAAATTCAGTTCACCAGCCGCCTGCTTCTCCTGCATTGGGTTTCCCTTATCCACGATTGAGCTCCGCGTTAGCCACCACCGGTCGATCGGTGTTTCTTTCCCCGCATACGAGGGGAAGAGACATATACCGGTGGCTAACGCGGAGCTAGCTAGCCACCGGTATATGAACAACTCAGTTATTTTTCCACATCGACCAGCATCATCGGCCCATATAAACGAAAAATAAGTCCAGCTAAGACAAAGACTGTTTGCGGAGCGATCGGGGGTGAAAGGAGTTAGAGACGCCTCACTGAAAGCCAAGCCTGGGTGCTTTTGAGCGAAGCGGCGCTAGCTAGCCAAGCTAGCTAGCCGGCTAGCCGGCCGGCCGAACTAGCTAGCCGGCTAGCAGCAACATCGTGAGAAATCTGTTGCTAATATGGGATGTTTTGACAAAACGAGCAGATATTTGACGTTTACACACCTACATTCTCACCTGAAAACCGGTCGATCGGCGGCCGCCTCACATGTTTCTTTCCCCACATATGAGGGGAAAGAGACACATACTGGTGGCTAGCTAGCTCCGCGTTAGCCACCACCAAACAACTCAGTTAGTTTTTCCTCATCGACCAGCATCATCGGCCCATATAAACGAAAAATAAGTCCAGCTAAGACAAAGACTGTTTGCGGAGCTATCGGGGATGAAAGGAGTTAGAGACGCCTCACTGAAAGCCAAGCCTGGGTGCTTTTGAGTGAAGCGGCGCTAGCCGGCTAGCTAGCCAACATCGTGAAAAATCTGTTGCCAATATGGGATGTTTTGACAAAACGAGCAGATATTTGACGTTTACACACCTACATTCTCACCTGAAAATATCTTAAAAGTTTACTTTGTGACCTAGAAACACAAATAAGAGGAATATATTAAACCAAGTGGCAGCCGCCATTGTTTGACTGGTAGAGGCGTGCTTTGAATTGTGGGATATGCAGTTTTCCACCAAGCATACACCCTTGCCGTTACCGTAACTATTCAATGCTTCGTGCAACCTTAAGAATTCCAATGGTTCCTGAAAGCACCGACGCTGTGCGCGCCGTTCATATTGTTGTCATTATGGTAATCCAAATACGGGGACATACCACTAGAGTGAGCCAACACACCACAAATTAAGTGAGTGAGCAAACACACCACAAAGTAAGTAAAGTTTCACTTTCGTTCGTTCCCATTCATTTGAATGGGCAAAAACTTGCATTAAAATATTCATATTTAAAAAACTATAGAAGTAATAAACACCAAAAGTCATAGCACACCATTCCTGATCCAGCCACACAAAATGATATAACATATATGAAGCTTGTGTCAAAACTGTGGGATGAGTTACGCACGGAAATTTCAGGCTGAAAAAGGAAAATAATAATAATAATAATAATAATAATAATAATAAATCCGAGCAATAGTAATAAGTGTGCCTTTTGGCATAGGCACACTTAATAAGAATAATAAATCCGAGCAATAGTAATAAGTGTGCCTTTTGGCATAGGCACACTTAATAAAGAGTTGTGTGTTGACATGTAGCCCTTTCCTTGCTTAAATCATTAATATTTTTGAAAAATTAATCTGTGATAAGACAGCTTATCAAGATAGAACCATGTAACTAGAGATGAACCAAACTGTTCACAGTTTTATCTAACTCTGTTTTAATAAAGGCTGGTGACCCCTGCTATAGAGTCTGACAGCTGCAGGGATTATATACAAATATTCAACTATCCCAGAATTAAACCAGGTCTAAATAAAAAGGAGTGAGTATCACTACAAAGGTTAACTCAGTGGTCCTAATGCTACAGTTTGATATCAGCAAACACCGAGCGCATACATTGATGTGACACCACAGCCATGCTATCATTCAAACACTGATAACAGCATAAATCGAATTAAATCGGGACTTGATGAGAGCTTCTGAGTATCACTAGAAATATTATAAAGAGTCGTCTCTGTACCACAGTTTGCTTTCAGTAAACACCGAGAGCATTCACTGTTAGCATAGCACATCCATGTTAGCAGTGTATAAATGGATGGTTTAGCATATATTAGCACAGGTATCAATAAAGGACTACCGTATTAAATACTTTTACTAACCTCAGGCAGACGGACAGGCGCTCTGCAGGTGGGATTGAGCGCCTGTAGTTGGTGTCTAGGCGGGCGATGCTGGGACCGACGCGGGACAGCAGGTCCTCAAACTGGCCGAGTGAATGACGGTGATAGCGCTGGAATCGGCCGTCATCCAGGCGCAGCTCCTGGAGCAAGTGGTGAAACTCACCAAACTGCTCACGCCTCTGGAGGACCTGATGGACCCAGGTACGGCAAGGATGTCCTTTACGCCGCTACTCTGCTCTCCACAGTAAATAGAGAAGGGAGACTCTCTCTTCAAGCGCTAGCTCGACAGCTGCCATCTTGCAAAGATACCGGTCTTGCAAAACTTCCTCCCACATCCCTCCCACATTTCCGGTTCACGCGCGTTAAAATATGATATTTTGGGGCGCGATGGATTTTTCTTGGACACGCGTAGAGGTGCGAATGTGCACGCGTCAAGTTAGGGGCGTTTGGGGCTTTTTTCACGCGCCCATCGCGTTCGGTGTGAACACACCGTTATGGTTCCCATTGTCCCCCAGAAACCCTGGGAGTATGTGGGTGTGGATTTTGTTGGGCCACTTCCCCGCACCCCCACTGGTAATGCATATTTGATCGTGTTTGTTGACTATTTGACTAAATGGGTTGAAGCCAGTGCTGTCAAAGAGGCTACATCTCAGGTAGCAGCTGGTAAATTCGTCACTGACATTTTTGCTAGACATGGTACACCCACTTACCTGATTTCTGACAGAGGGTCTCCTTTTGTGAATGAGCTTTTTGAACATGTTGTTTCTGCCTTAGGCTCGGTGCACAGACTCACTACGGCAGGGGTGCTCACACTTTTTCCGCATGTGAGCTACTTATAAAATGACCAAGTCAAAATGATCTACCCACTACAAAAATCCAAAACATATACTTATTTATAAATATATTGAGGATTCTTTATATCTACAATGTATATACATGCATAACCGCAATATCCAATATTTCACAACACAATTAACTATGTAAATTTTTTGTCATTACCTGAGTTTACTCTGATGACTTGCACTGAATTGAATCAGCCAGGGATGCATAGTCCGGACAGTAGCTGCTGACGGCCAGGTTTAAGAGAAAAAACCGAGAGCTAAAAATTGGAGTTAACTCGCTGACTAGCTTGTCAGTTTTACTACACTTCGCGCCGCTGTTTGCGCATGCGCAGCGACCTAAGCGTCAGAAAAAATCTGATGTCATCTGACTGGCTTCCCTGTATCAATCAAGTGACGGGATGGATGATAGGCTGGCATCTATTTTTTTAATGCCATGCGATCTACCAATACTACCTTTGCGATCGACTGGTCGATCGCGATCGACGTATTGAGCACCCCTGCACTACGGCATATCACCCTCAGACAAATGCTACTGAACGCGTCAACCGGACTCTGAAAACTGCAATCCGCGCTTATGTAGGTGATAAGCACACATCATGGGACAAGTTTCTCCCTCAGATTTGCTTTGCTCTGCGTACTGCCCCCCATGACAGTACAGGTATGACTCCTGCCATGATGCTTTATGGTTGTGAGCTAGACACCCCGCTTGACCTTATCACTCAGCCTTCTACAGCAGGTGTTGATGAACCGGGTGTGCCTTACCCTGAGACTCTGAGAGCCTCCCTGCAGGAAGCTCACGACCACGCCAAAGCAGCTCTGGACTATAGCCATGACAGACAAAAACGTTACTATGACTTGAGACATCGACATGCCACGTTTCGTGTTGGTGACCTTGTGAGAGTTAAGACGCACCCCAGGTCAGACGCTCAGTCTAACTTTACTGCTAAACTTGCACCACTGTTTGAGGGACCATTGTGTGTATCTCAGAGACTCAGTGATGTTAATTACAGGCTCACTTGGGTGGACTCCGGTGTGGATGCAGGTGTTTATCATGTTGTGAACATGCAACTGTTCCATACCTGGGGCTCTCTCACTTCCAAAGAACATTTTGTTTCAGCGCCTGCTGGGAGAGAGACCGCAAAGGATCTGAACTCTGACTCTCAGGCCCACCCTGGCCCCCCTGCAGACACTGACATTGACTCTGAGCCATTCCCCTTTGATTTACCGGACATTGACTCTTCTTCTGGTGTGGGCGCTGTTCCAGAGAGTGTTTCACCCAGATCTGTACAGCACCCAGCTGCTGGTGGACATTACAATCTCAGGCCCAGACGTTGCCCCAGAGTTACGTCTGGCTGGAGCAACAAAAGATGGACTAATGATTTTCACACAACCAGGCTTGATCTGAAGTGAAATGTTTTGGTTAAACCTGTTTGATGCTGTCTTGTTGCATTGCTGTTTTGAGTCATGATATGTAGATGTTTCTGTTTGCTCTACTTAATCCAGTTTTATGGCTCTTTGGTGCGTTAAGGTTCATTCTTGGCATTTACTTAAAAAAAAAAAAAAGTGAAAAAACTAAGAAAACTGATTTTCCACTGTACATATTAGTCTTATTTTCACCAGTTTCATTTTTAAATGGTCTTTTGCCCTGTGTGTGTGCACCAATCTTAGCTGTAACCTCTATGTATAGGGTACTGTTAGGTGTGGTGTGTGCTTTTTCAGCTGTGTGCGGCTGAGGACAGCCTTTTTCTCACCAGGGGGGACTATGTAACAGTTGCTATTGTAATGCAGTGTATCACCACATGGCGGCGCCTCCTGTCTCACGACTGGTGTGTCACCCCCTTTTTGTTCTTCTTCGCACTCCTCCTGTAATGGATGCTCCCGTGTGTACGCGGACTAGTGTGCTCTTTAGTAATGTGTGGTAGAGGTAGCACTTTTATTTTTGATATTGTAAATAAATGAGTACTTTTTGGAAAGTCAGAAGCTGTTGCTCATTCGCTATCCACCTGCACACCTCCGCGGCTGGCTTCATCTCCACCGCACGTTACAAGGGGTGCCAACATCACAATGTGCGCAGCAATATCCACTGATGGACTGCTGTTACACAGACCACTAATTGGGCCATACAACACTGAACGGCTCCTTGCGTTCCTGCATGATCTCTATGGAAGGGTTGTGCTTGGTGAGGAAAGGGATGCAGAGAGAAGGAATCAGCCAACATTTATAATTGTATGGGACAATGTGGCATTTCATCACTCCCGTGCAGTCACTGAGTGGTTTGCAGCCCATCCCAGAATGGAGTCTCTTTTCCTCCCACCTTACTCTCCATTCCTCAACCCCATAGAGGAATTCTTTTCCTCATGGCGGTGGAAGGTTTACGACCATCATCCATATGATCAAATGTCCCTCCTGGATGCAATGAATGCTGGATGCCTGGAGATATCAGCAGAAGATTGCCAGGGATGGATCAGGCATGCCAGAAGATTCTTTCCTAGGTGTATTGCCCTAGATGACATAAGATGTGATGTGGATGAGAACCTGTGGCCAAATGGAGAAGACCGAGTAGATTAGCATTACTATTGTATGTGTATCAGTGGATGGTGTGTATACAAATTCTTGTATTTTGGGATTACTTAGTGCAAAAAAATAAAAATACATAAACAAATATTAACGAATTCTGCATGATGTCTGATTCATTCCAGTAACATATATTGAAATTATAAACAGAGATGTGTCCTTGTTTTACACAAGAAAACACTGTGTAATGCTACATGTTGTTAGTGTTTTTTAGGTCATTGTTTTGTGGGTGACAAAGTGTGTTTGTCGGCTGTCAACCTTTGCTAGTGTTCTGGAAGAATGAGTTTATTTGAGACCTGAATAAAGTGTTTTGGTAGTTGTAGTGCATTTTGAATGTGAAATGAACTGCTTTGCCAAGCTGAAGGTCAGTTAGGAGGATTGTGTGAAGAGTTTTGCAAAAGTGACCTAAGTATTGAGAAATGTGTCCTAGCATCTGTAAAAAAAAAACTGTAATATGGGGCTCATTAGCTGGCCACCATTGAGCTCGTAGTGATAAATGCGTGGCGTGACATTGCTTACGGAAAGTCACCAATTGCAGTAATGTTGAATAACCACATGGGATGATTCATGATATGGGGCAAATTATGGCAACAGTAGTGGGTTTAATGATTTGAGAAAATCTGCACATGATACTTGTCTTTGATGCTGAATACTTTATTACTCTTATGATCTACAATTGTTTGCTCGTATGAAGTTCGATTTAACTTCCAGATCTTGTTTTCCAGGCCATGATGGTGTGTATGCAGGCTCCTAGCGGGGCCAGGTGTTAAGCAAACTTAATATGCAAAACACACTGACATCTTTTACTGCAGGGTTTCAGGTCCGGTGTGGGCTGCTCCGGAGGAGACGCCCTGATGTTACCTGGGAAATTATCTAATTAACCTTTTTCTTTAAGACAGGAATCTAGGTTTGATGAGTTGAGTCATGGGAGTGTCCATGCGTCAAAGGAGGGGTCCAGAATTAATATGAAACTATGTTTTCTATGTCTTATATGATTTTTTGCTGTGATTTGTGGGATTAACAGTTTATTTACAGGTATTAAACCTATACAAGTGATGCATCCATGTTCAGATGGGGCTTTGATGGCCTGTAAGTGAAGTTCACTGAACTAAAGGGAAATGTGGTTTGATGTTGGTTGACATGTTTTCCAAATGTTTAGAGGTTTTTCCTTCTAGTAAGGAGATACAGGTGCAGCAGTCATTATTGCTGAAAGGAATCTTCTGAAAAATCTTCAGAGGCCCAGTGAGAAACAAGAACCATTCCAGGCATAGCTGACAGCCCAGGCAGTGGTTGAGGTCAAAGGTTTTGCTGTTTGGGGACCCTATTGATCATCGTAAGAAGATTCCGGAGCCACAGCAAAAACCATGAAGCTGCGTTGGAATGAGAGCTGTGCCACGGGGCTTTCTAGAGGCCAACAAGGAGATTGTGGAGGACAGACGGGCATCTGAAGGATGAGAGAAGCGTGCCAAGCTCCAATCGACAGTGCAGAGGGAATTCAAGGATGACATCATGATTCTGTGAAAAACACAGCAACCAGAAGCTATGGTGGTGATGACAGCAGTTTCCTATGAGCATCACCTAACACTGTGTCACTGTGCTATGCATACAATGACACTCTGAAGAGGGTCTTCCTTTGTGTCAGTGTTGTTGTCATTTGCTTCATGACCACTTCTATAAGACTGCTGAGGTGACTCAACAGGTGGGATCATAACAGCAGTACAACAACTGGATCCAACACTCTTTCCACAAAGGGTTTTTGCAGAGATGACTGGACAATAGAGGAGTCATAAAATCCCCCCACAGGACGAAGGCCTGAGGTGAGGTAATGGGGGTTGATAGAGGCCATAAAGCAAGAGTGCTGATAAGGCCTGCAGCTTTGAAGATAGCTGAAATGCATGTTGACAAACAACAAAACCAACTGGTATGTTTGAATTCCTATTCTACATACATTTGGACTCTGGTCCTATGGACAGGTACAGAAACAACTGGAAGAGACATTTATGACACCCTGCAGAGCTCAAACCACTCTGCAAGGAGGTGTGTGATTTACACACCAGGAGGAGGTGCACCACAAAGCTGGATTGTAGTGGCATATGAGTTTGAAAATGTTCATTTCTTATTTTGACTGTTAACAATTCATTTATTCACTCGTAGGATGTAGTTTACCATTGAATGAGATCAATGAGGAATACGATGACTGCTAATACACTTGTCAACTGTGTACTTCTACGGTAATTTAGGGTGATTAACAGATGCTGGGTGTAAAAATGTTTGAACTGAAACTGTCAGACATGGGGTGATCATAACTGGGAACTTTTCTAGCATGAATGTCAAACAGGGCAGAAATGTCAGGTTTATATAGTGGATTGTCTGTTATGCTTAGAAATATTTACTCATATATGCTTAGAGTTTTATAATTGATTGCATAATAGTGGAGGTTTGATCTGCAGTATTCTCTGCAGATCAAACCAAAAATTCTCTACTCTCTCTTGGTGGCGCTGTCACTTGGTGAACACCAAGTCGCTTTGTGGTAGAGTATCACTTCCTGTTCCTGCTCAAACACAGTGGTGTTTCAGGGTAGCTTATCTGCTTAGCAATTTAGTTAAAAACTTTTAGATACATTCCTTTTTCATAGTATGATCTACACTTTCTGTGTACTCACTACCTAATTTATAGCCAAAGTATTCACTCACTCTGTACTGTTTCGCTAGCTTAGCTTAGCTCATAGCCGACTCGATAGCACCATGGCTACTTCACCTGTCCCTCCTGCACTTTCTTGCTCATTGTGTCAGATGTTTAGTTACTCCTCGGCCTCCTTTAGCAGTAATGATACTTGTAACAAATGTAGCATATTTGCAGCTCTGGAGGCCAGGATTACTGAATTGGAGACTCAGTTCGCACCCTTCATTCACCGTAGCTAGCCAGGCCCCTGTAGCTGGTGCAGCCGAAGATAGCGTAGGCCCCGCTAGCTGTTCCCCGGCAGACCCCAAGCAGCTGGGGAAAGAGGGCGGCTGGGTGACAGTGAGGAGGAAGCAGAGTCTTAACCAGAAGCCCCAGGTACACCACCAACCTGTTCATGTGTCTAACCGTTTTTCCCCACTCGGCGACACACCCGCCGGGGGTCAAATTCTGGTAATTGGTGATTCTGTTCTTAGACATGTGAAGCTAGAGACACCGGCAACCATAGTCAATTGTCTTCCAGGGGCCAGAGCAGGCGACATTGAAGGAAATTTAAAACTGCTGGCTAAGGGTAAACGTAAATTCAGTAAGATCATAATTCACATCGGCAGTAATGACACCCGGTTACGCCAATCGGAGGTCACTAAAATCAATATTGAATCGGTGTGCAACTTTGCGAAAACAATGTCGGACTCTGTAGTTTTCTCTGGTCCCCTCCCCAATCAGACCAGGAGTGACATGTTTAGCTGCATGTTCTCCTTAAATTGCTGGCTGTCTGAGTGGTGTCCCAGAAATGATGTGGGCTTCATAGATAATTGGCAAACCTTCTGGAGGAAACCTGGTCTTGTTAGGAGAGACGGCATCCATCCCACTTTGGATGGAGCAGCTCTCATTTCTAGAAATATGGACAAATTTATTAAACCCCCCAAAATATGACTATCCAGAGTTGGGACCAGGAAGCAGAGTTGCAGTCTTACACGCCTCTCTGCAGCTTCTCTCCTCCTGCTACCCCCCTAAAAACCCATCTCCATAGAGACTGTGTCAGCTTCCAAACAGACAAAAATCAAACTAAAAACCAGCAATAAACAATTTAAACATAAAAAATCAAAAAGAAAGAACAATACAGTATCCACATCTGAACCAAAGAATAAAACAGTGAAATGTGGATTATTAAATATTAGGTCTCTCTCCTCCAAGTCTCTGTTAGTACATGACTTAATAATTGATCAACAAATTGATTTACTCTGCCTTACAGAAACCTGGTTGTAGCAGGATGATTATGTTAGTTTAAATGAATCAACACCCCCGAGTCATTCTAACTACCAGAAATCTCGAAGCACAGGCCGAGGGGGCGGTGTGGCAGCAATTTTTCACACCAGCCTATTAATTAACGAAAGACCAAGACAGACTTTTAATTCATTTGAAAGCCTGATGCTTAACATTGTCCACCCCAGCTGTAAAACTCAGAAACCAGTCTTACTTGTTATCATCTATCGTCCACCTGGGCCTTACACAGAGTTTCTGTCTGATTTCTCAGACTTTATATCTAATTTAGTTCAGATAAAATAATTATTGTGGGTGATTTTAGCATCCATGTAGATGCTAAAAATGACAGCCTCAACATGGCATTTAATCTGTTATTAGACTCAATTGGCTTCTCTCAAAATGTAAAAGAACCCACCCACCACTTTAATCACACTCTAGATCTTGTTTTAACATATGGCATAGAAACTGAACATTTAACAGTGTTTCCTGAAAACCCTCTCCTGTCTGATCATTTCCTGATAACATTTACATTTACAATAATTGATTACACAGCGGTGGAGAGTAGACTTTATCACAGTAGATGTCTTTCTGAAAGCGCTGTAACTAAGTTTAAGAATATAATCCACCCACTGTTATCATCTTCAATGCCCTGTACCAACATAGAGCAGAGCAGCTATCTGAACGCTACTCCAACAGAGGTCGATTATCTTGTTAATAATTTCACCTCCTCACTACGTACGACTCTGGATACTGTAGCTCCTGTGAAAACTAAGGCCTCAAATCAGAAGTACCTGACTCCATGGTATAATTCTCAAACACGTACCCTAAAGCAGATGACTCGTAAGCTGGAGAGGAAATGGCGTGTCACAAATCTAGAGGATCATCATTTAGCCTGGAGAAATAGTTTGCTGCTTTATAAGAAAGCCCTCCGCAAAGCCAGAACATCTTACTATTCATCACTGATTGAAGAAAATAAGAACAACCCCAGGTTTCTCTTCAGCACTGTAGCCAGGCTGACAAACAGTCAGAGCTCTTTTGAGCCAACCATCCCTTTAACACTAACTAGTAATGAATTCATGAACTCCACAAATAAAATTTTAATCATTAGAGAAAAAATTACCAATAATCATCCCACAGATGTAATATTATCTACAGCTACTCTTAGTACCATTGATGTTAAGTTAGACTCTTTTTCTCCAATTGATCTTTCTGAGTTAACTTCAATAATTACTTCCTCCAAACCATCAACGTGTCTGTTAGACCCCATTCCTACAAAACTGCTCAAAGAAGTCCTGCCGTTAATTAATGCCTTAATCTTAAATATGATCAACCTATCTCTAATAATCAGTCAATGTACCACAGGCCTTCAAGGTGGCTGTAGTTAAACCTTTACTCAAAAAGCCATCTCTAGACCCAGCAGTCTTAGCTAATTATAGGCCAATCTCCAACCTTCCTTTAACATATCAAAAATCCTTGAAAGAGTAGTTGTCAAACAGCTAACAGATCATCTGCAGAGAAATGGTTTATTTGAAGAGTTTCAGTCAGGTTTCAGAGCTCATCACAGCACAGGAACAGCTTTAGGTTACAAATGATCTTCTTATGGCCTCTGACAGTGGACTCATCTCTGTGCTTGTCCTGCTAGACCTTAGTGCAGCGTTCGATACTGTTGACCATAATATCCTATTAGAGCGATTAGAACATGCTGTAGGTATTACAGGTACTGCACTGCAGTGGTTTGTATCATATCTATCTAATAGACTCCAATTTGTACATGTAAATGGAGAGTCCTCTTCACACACTGAGGTTAATTATGGAGTTCCACAGGGTTCAGTGCTAGGACCAATTCTATTTACATTATACATGCTTCCCTTAGGCAGTATCATTAGAAGACATAGCATACATTTTCACTGCTATGCAGATGACACCCAGCTCTATCTATCCATGAAGCCAGATAACACACACCAATTAGTTAAACTGCAGGAATGTCTTAAAGACATAAAGACCTGGATGGCCACTAACTTTCTGCTTCTTAATTCAGATCAAACTGAGGTTATTGTACTCGGCCCTGAAAAGCCTAGAAATATGGTATCTAACCAGATTCTTACTCTGGATGGCATTACCTTGTCCTCCAGTAACGCTGTGAGGAACCTTGGAGTCATTTTTGACCAGGACATGTCCTTCAACGCACATATTAAACAAATATGTAAGACTGCTTTCTTCCATTTGCGCAACATCTCTAAAATTAGAAAAATCCTGTCCTGTGATGCTGAAAAACTAGTTCATGCATTTATTACTTCCAGGCTGGACTACTGTAATTCATTATTATCAGGATGTCCAAACAACTCGCTGAAAAGTCTTCAGCTAATCCAAAATGCTGCAGCAAGAGTACTGACAGGGACTAGAAAGAGAGAGCATATTTCTCCTGTTTTGGCTTCCCTTCATTGGCTTCCTGTTAAATCCAGAATTGAATTCAAAATCCTGCTCCTCACATACAAGGTCTTAAATAATCAGGCCCCATCTTATCTTAATGACCTTGTAGTACCATATCACCCTATTAGAGCACTTCACTCTCGCTCTGCAGGCCTACTTGTTGTTCCTAGAGTATTTAAAAGTAGAATGGGAGGGAGAGCCTTCAGTTTTCAGGCCCCTCTTCTGTGGAACCAGCTTCCAGTTTGGATTCAGGAGACAGACGCTATCTCTACTTTTAAGATTAGGCTTAAAACTTTCCTTTTTGCTAAAGCATATAGTTAGGGCTGGACCAGGTGACCCTGAATCCTCCCTTAGTTATGCTGCAATAGACATAGGCTGCCAGGGGATTCCCATGATGCATTGAGTTTTTCCTTTCCAGTCACCTTTCTCACTCACTATGTATTAACTCTGCATTGAATCATATCTGTTATTAACCTCTGTCTCTCTTCCACAGCATGTCTTTTATCCTGTCTTCCTTCTCTCACCCCAACCGGTCGCAGCAGATGGCCCCGCCCCTCCCTGAGCCTGGTTCTGCCGGAGGTTTCTTCCTGTTAAAAGGGAGTTTTTCCTTCCCACTGTTGCCAAAGTGCTTGCTCATAGGGGGTCATATGATTGTTGGGTTTTTCTCTGTATCTATGAAGCGCCTTGAGGCGACTTATGTTGTGATTTGGCGCTATATAAATAAAATTGAATTGAATTGAATTGAAAGTGAATTGAATCTGCAGTAGACTGTGGAGACTCTGTGTGCCTTCCAGAGCACTCTGGCATGCACACACAACTTAGGGTCAGGAGAGAGGTTATATCTACTCTTACTTATTTATGGTATAGGAGGACACCTACTCTGTATCTGGTTAAGTATAAGAGCCTTTTGTTTAGATGGACCGCTAGACTCCTGGCACCAACTTTGGGGAGTCTTCACAGGTTCACATCTTGACCACACACACAGACAAGGTATTCTTTGTCCACATGTATACCTATGTGAAACGTCATATGTTAATGAACCTTTGCATATTCATGTAACCACAATAAAAAGAGTGCTACAGGGAACCTGGCTGAGAGTCTGACGGAGGTCAGATGGCGGAACGACATCTGGCTCCAGTCGGGTCTCCCCCGTGCACGAATAACACAAAGAACTTTGCCTACTTGTGTCTTGCTTTTGCTGTGTAGTAGAATTGTCTCGAACGTTCCAGCGAATAGGTTTATGCTACAACCTATCAAGCGGCATGGCATTTAGGGTAGCGCTACCTGGACACAAGCTGGGGCTTGATCAACCCCTCTCACAGGGTCGCCTGTGAGAGGGGGTCATCACTATAACTGCATGTTTACAATGTAGATATTGATGTTATGTAACAATGATGATAAAAACAATAGAACATGATTTGATTCAGCAAAACCGATTTATTGACAACTATTAGTATAAATAAAACCTACCTTCTGTTATCTTTCAATAGCAAAAGTCATTAAAGCAGATGTGTGTCCAAACCTCCTCCAGATCCTTGCCTATGTCGTTGTCATCAGCTCGATGCACAGGGGCATCCTGACTAACTCAAGCACCTTTAATCACTGACTAACTGATGAATCACTACAGTTTGAACAAGTACAGTTTCAATCAGTCCAATATAATATTTACACATCTATGGACCACTGAAATTCACAGCTTCTAAAATGTAGAGCCTCATTTAGAAACTACGCAATTACATATAATGGTCAGGGATCAACATGAACCTGTCTTCTCTATTTGACTTTAATCAACTCTGCAGTGGCTCCATCTCCATTAAGCCAAAGTCCAGCATAGAGCGGCTGAGTGAATGTGGTCTGGACTCTGTGGAGGAGAGTCATGGTTTCAGAGACGCTGTAGAAAGACAGAATACCTGCTCTGTGATCCAGGTACACTCCTACTCTGGAGGACCGAGGACCTGAGAGGTCAGTTTTAACATTGTTGTGGAGAAATATATAACTGTTTGTGTCACAACGTAATGACCAAGATTTGTCATTGAATCCAAAAAAACATCCTTTGCCCCTCCCTGCTCTGCTGATATTCTTGTATGTGACTGCTACAAAAACTGCTCTCCCTCTCCACTCCACCTCCCAGTAACAACGTCCAGTCAGACTCTCTCTACTCAGGACCTGAGGCCATCCAGTGAATCTGCCTGGATGATCAGAATAAGACTGTTCTTCTTTGGCATATATAGTTTTTCTGTTCCCCTCAGATAATAAAAGCTGTCTGTGTGCCGTGTTTGGATCCAGTGTGATTTCACGTGAATATTTTAAGAATCCAGCTCTGGTCTTTGGCTCTGGTGGTGACAGTAAAACATCCACTTCAGTCACTGTCAGTGAGATGTTTGTCCATTCCTCTCTCAGAATGTCCTGTAGTTTATCTCTGGTCTCTGACACAGCTGCTGTCACATCCTCAAAGTAGCTCAGAGGACGAATATTGATGCTGGATGAGTGTGTAGACTCACTGAGTGCTGACAGTGAGGGGTAGTTGTGTAGAAACTGGTTGTGATCCTCTGTGTGTGAGAGCTGCTCCAGCTCGCCGTCTTTCCTCTTCAGCTCAGCGATCTCCTGCTCCAGCTTCTCCTGAAGCTCTTTGACTCGACTCACTTCAGTTTCCTGCTGGGATCTGACCTGCTGCTTCACATCAGAGCTTCTTTTCTGGAGGAGACGGATCAGCTCAGTGAACATCTTCTCACTGTCCTCCACTGCTTTATCAGCAGAGCCATTGATGGCCTCCACCTCCTGTTGAAGCAGCTTCACATCTTTCTCTCGCTCCTGGATTCTCTGCTGGATGTTTAGTCGTCTCACCTCGAGCTCTTTCTGCTTCTCAGTCCTTTCTGCTGCAGCTGGGATTGTTTCATGGCCTTTATGTTCATCCATTGTGCAGAGATAACAGATACTCTGCTGATCAGTACGACAGAAAATCTTCATCACCTCATCATGACGAGAGCAGATGTTCTCCTGGAGCTTCTTGGAGGGGGCCACCAGCTTGTGTTTCTTTAATGGAGAGACATCATAGTGAGGTTGGAGGTGTTTCTCACAGTAAGAGGCTGGACAAGATAAACAGGATTTGATGGCTTTCAGCTTCCTCCCAGTGCAGACATCACAGGCCACATCTTCAGGTCTAGCATAGCAGTGATCAGCTGGAGCAGCTTGGAGTCCAGTCTTCTTCAGCTGCTCCACTAAAGCTGCTAACATGGTGTTTTTCTCCAGGACAGGCCTCGGTATGAAAGTCTTCCTGCACTGAGGGCAGCTGTGGATTCCCTTCATGTCCTCTTCATCAAAGTGGGTTTTGATACAGTTCCTGCAGTAGCTGTGTCCACAGGGAATAGTCACCGGATCCTTCAGTAGATCCAAACAGATGGAACAAGAGAAGGTTTCTCGGTCCAGCTGAACTCCTTTCTGCGCCATTTCTCCTCTCAGTGTCAGTGACTGTGTGAGTTTCTCTTCCTTAGTGAATGGAGCCTGTCAGCTCTTACACATCACCACATGTTGGTTACACCCATCTTCAAAGTGCAGGTCTGAAGGGGAGGGAACGAGGAAACACGTGGACAGAGAGGAGGTGCTGTGTTTAAGAGCAGGAAGAAGAGGGAGGGTTATCAGGCTGTGCTTCACCCCAGGAAGAGGAGCAGTTTAAGCACAATACTGTGTGTTTAACCTTTTTATTTACTGCTCACGTCAACTCGCCTTTAAAGCTCATCAAACCTTTTGTTCTATTTAAATAAACTTCACTTTAGAAATGTCAGAGTTCTCAATAAAAGGTAACAGTACTTTAGTAGTTCTAGTCAATGCAGGAAGATAATGATCCTAAACATACAGGGAGTGCAGAATTATTAGGCAAGTTGTATTTTTGAGGAATAATTTCATTATTGAACAACAACCATGTTCTCAATGAACCCAAAAAACTAATTAATATCAAAGCTGAATGTTTTTAGTTTTAGCTATTTTAGGGGGATATCTGTGTGTGCAGGTGACTATTACTGTGCATAATTATTAGGCAACGTAACAAAAAACAAATATATACCCATTTCAATTATTTATTTTTACCAGTGACACCAATATAACATCTCCACATTCACAAATATACATTTCTGACATTCAAAAACAAAACAAAAACAAATCAGCGACCAATATAGCCACCTTTCTTTGCAAGGACACTCAAAAGCCTGCCATCCATGGATTCTGTCAGTGTTTTGATCTGTTCACCATCAACATTGCGTGCAGCAGCAACCACAGCCTCCCAGACACTGTTCAGAGAGGTGTACTGTTTTCCCTCCTTGTAAATCTCACATTTGATGATGGACCACAGGTTCTCAATGGGGTTCAGATCAGGTGAACAAGGAGGCCATGTCATTAGTTTTTCTTCTTTTATACCCTTTCTTGCCAGCCTCGCTGTGGAGTACTTGGACGCGTGTGATGGAGCATTGTCCTGCATGAAAATCATGTTTTTCTTGAAGGATGCAAACTTCTTCCTGTACCACTGCTTGAAGAAGGTGTCTTCCAGAAACTGGCAGTAGGACTGGGAGTTGAGCTTGACTCCATCCTCAACCCGAAAAGGCCCCACAAGCTCATCTTTGATGATACCAGCCCAAACCAGTACTCCACCTCCACCTTGCTGGCGTCTGAGTCGGACTGGAGCTCTCTGCCCTTTACCAATCCAGCCACGGGCCCATCCATCTGGCCCATCAAGACTCACTCTCATTTCATCAGTCCATAAAACCTTAGAAAAACCAGTCTTGAGATATTTCTTGGCCCAGTCTTGACGTTTCAGCTTGTGTGTCTTGTTCAGTGGTGGTCGTCTTTCAGCCTTTCTTACCTTGGCCATGTCTCTGAGTATTGCACACCTTGTGCTTTTGGGCACTCCAGTGATGTTGCAGCTCTGAAATATGGCCAAACTGGTGGCAAGTGGCATCTTGGCAGCTGCACGCTTGACTTTTCTCAGTTCATGGGCAGTTATTTTGCACCTTGGTTTTTCCACACGCTTCTTGCGACCCTGTTGACTATTTTGAATGAAACGCTTGATTGTTTGATGATCACGCTTCAGAAGCTTTGCAATTTTGAGACTGCTGCATCACTCTGCAAGATATCTCACTATTTTTGACTTTTCTGAGCCTGTCAAGTCCTTCTTTTGACCCATTTTGCCAAAGGAAAGGACGTTGCCTAATAATTATGCACACCTGATATAGGGTGTTGATGTCATTAGAACACACCCCTTCTCATTACAGAGATGCACATCACCTAATATGCTTAATTGGTAGTAGGCTTTGGAGCCTATACAGCTTGGAGTAGGACAACATGCATGAAGAGGATGATGTGGACAAAATACTCATTTGCCTAATAATTCTGCACTCCCTGTACAGATAAGGCAGTTTCACACCTCATAAAAGCAGGTCAGACAGTATGCTAATGAGGCAAAAATCAAACCAGTAATAACTGTTCATAAACCACATTTAATACAAAGCTATGATATGTCCATAAGTCTGCATAGTCTGAAACCTCCTAACCCCATTTCTCATCATACTATAGTCTACAGTTACTTTATGGTTCAATGAGTTTTGTTTGGCTTGTTTAGTTTTTTAATTCTTTTGTGTATTTTTCTTATGAATTGTTTTTGGTGATTTCTCAGTGATATTTTATTCCATATAATTAATTTTATTTGCGTTTTTTTACTTAAGAACTTAAGTTCTTAAAACTATCAATTCATTGCATTTGATTTATTACATTATTTTTATTTTAACATGTAATAAAGTAAAATAAACCTGTAAAATAAACCTGTAAAATATGCAGCTCCTTCCAACATGGCTGAGGAGTGCTGGGACTAGCAGTCGCACAACGCACAAAAAAACGAGTGGTTAAATTAACTGCTAAAGCACTTTCAGAGACACTGGACAGACTGCAACTTATTAGAAAAATTAAATTAAATAAAGCTAATCATTTAAAAGAGAATATAAGGGTCTTAACAGAAAATCATGAAACAGTGACTCAAGCCTCATTTCATGATTTTGTTTTGTGTGATGAAACAATAACTATTCATAGTTTGTTACCATATGATGAAAATGAAAAGCATGAAACATGGTTTAATGTTTCTAATGTGTTATTAAGTGTTCTACCACTTAAAGGTGAAGTGGTGATAAAGTAAGCAAAACTTCTTCTGCAAAAATAAAAGCAAAAGCAGAAAAAGCCGTGTTACCGTGTTGCTTGCGCGGCAGCTCTAAAAGAAAAGCAGGAACGAAGGCTAAGGAGGAAGAGAAAACAGCTTGAGGTTGAAGCTTCCCTCTTTGCTTCTTTTGCAAAGTTGGCAGTTCTGCAAGCTTCCAAGGCTTAGTATGTATCTAAAGTATCTTTATGCTATGAATTCATATATTAATAATGCATTGCATTTCTAAAGCGCTATTCAAATCCACTATTCATTCACACACTGGTGGAGGCAGGCTACAGTTGTAGCCACAGACTGACAGAGGCGAGGCTGCCATATCGTGCCATCGGCCCCTGTGGCCAACACCAGTAGGTAGGGTAAAGTGTCTTGCCAAAGGACACAACAACCAGGACAGAGAGTCCGGGGATCGAACTGGCAACCTTCCAGTTACAAATGCACTTCCCAACCCCCTGAGCCACGGTCGCCCCCGCATATTATGAAAAGGGAACACACTCAGTACACCAGTCAAATAACACATACCTGCAATACAAACATTAAAGACTAAATGTTACCATCAAGCAATGTATCTGCAATGATTCTGTCTCAAACAGAAATAAAAAGTCAGCCTCTACAAGCTAAACTACACAGTTTCTGGATCCTCTATCGTACAGGTCACTTCTGACAGCTAGAGAAAGACACTCTGAGGATATTTCTCATTTTATAAGCAAAATGAAATAACTGTAACTGTCGCTACCATCCAGAGAAATACTTGTATTCGATGGTGATCTTCTTCAGTACATTTCTTTCATCAGTGTTTGAACAAAGAGTGGAAGAAAAGGCCAACATGAGAGACTGCTTGTGTTTTTGGAGCAGTTTACAAGAGGACAGCCAAGAGAGCTGGTACGCAGTTGCCAACAAGGCTGTAGGGCAAGGTGTAACAGGGCGGCCTTTTGTGGCTGGATTTACAATAAGGAAGACCAAGACACAAGATGCTAAAACAAGAGGCATTTATTTGCTCATAAAGCTCTACAGCTTTGACAATGACTCACACGTCAAGCTTCCTCGCTGCACAAAAATCACCCCTGTCTAATGACAAGTGGCAACCCACTCGTGGGTGAGTTTTCAAATTCTAATCTTCCACATTCTAGAATACTGCATTTTTATTAAATAAATACGTACAAACTGACATTTTCATATTAATAAATATTTTACTCTTATTATAAAAAACACCCAAACCCCATGGCCTCTGCTGGAACCTTTGAATGGTGTCTGGACCCCCAGGGAAACATTTGCCCAAACACCCTGTAGAGGATACAGGAAAGACAGCCGAGTAATCACATCTCAACCACTTATTTTTTTTACCATCTTTACCTCTAGACCTTGCACGCATTTGTGCAAGTTCTCCTTTAAGGCCAATCTTATTTGCTCCCAGTAACAATTCTTTCCTCTTCACAGATAAACACCACATTTCTTAATGAGGAGCAGCTGTGCAGGACCTGGAACCAAAAGGCTACCTACTAATTTTAAAATACATAACAATAGATTGCATTTGTATAGCGCTTTTTGAGACCCTCAAAACGCTTTACAATTCCACTATTCATTCAAGTGTCTTGCCCAAGGACACAATGACCAAGACAGACAGAGCTGGGAATCGAACCATCAATCCTTTCAGATCCTTTATTTGGTGACATTCAGAACGCAACATCAGCAATCCCTGCCGCAAGGGTGGAAAACAGACTAAAGCCACAGCCAACCAAACAAGTAAAAGGGAACAGCTACAGTCACAAACTGAACATGGAGGGAAAAAAAACCTACAGAATGGGAAAGTTGATCACCACAACAATCCACGATTCTCCAGTAAAGCCATCTGGTGTCTACTGTATGCAACGACACACTGGAGAAGTGTCAATAGTGTAAGCAGAAGAACAGAGACAAAATCCTTTTTCTAAAGGAGAAAGGGATGACTGTTTAAAGAGCTTGGGCCCCACCACAGATGCCATCTGTGTGGTCAAAGATTTTTCTGCACTTTGTCAAAGAGAGGGTTTGCGCCACCAAAGTTTACATTTGAATGAGTTTAGTCACAGCTAGTTATGGCCCGTTTGAAGCTAAGGCATCAAGACAATGCTTCAGAAATAAGGTGACAAGCAGCTTACAGTTTTGGACAAATACAGCATTCTTGAATTTTTGACGTTTCAGTGTGGCTTTGGTAGGTTCCATTCTACTGAAACAGCTTTTCCTATAATATCCAGTGACATTTTGATGCAAAACAATACAGGAGAATGTTCCATTCTGCTGATGTTGGACCTTAGGTCAGCAAAAACTCCGCCTGAATGTCTGCGGTGGTTTAAAACGCTGCAGCAAGGTCCCTGACCCAATCTTCTAGGTACTCGCAAGTGACAGTTACTCACCCCCTCCTTTCCTGTGCTGAATCGTAGCATAAGCCAGTGGTTCCCAAACTTTTTTTGCTGGGCCCCCCTTTGTTTTACAAGAAAAATATTTGCGCCCCCTCTCGCGCGCGCGCGCACACGCACGTACCCACACGCACGCACACACACATCCTCCAACCACACACACCCATATTTTGCTCCATTGCGGTTTATTTCACATCTCAAACATTTAGTAAACAATTAAGCAAAATAAAGTCATCTGCAATAAATTACAGGTAGTAAGAAAATAAACTAACTCTTTTACGCTACGTCCACACCTACTCGGGTATTTTTGAAAACGCAGCTGTTTCGTCCACACGTAAACGGCGTTTGGAATAACCGAAAACAGAGATTTTTTTAGAACTCTTTTTTTGCATTTACGTGTGCACGAGGAATACAGAGTTCGTCACGCAACGTCAAAGGTATGTGCCTTTTTTCACGTCACGCTGTGCGCCACGTTATTGTTTACATGAGATGAATTGCAGAATGGCAGATAGAGACAAATTACTGTTAATCTTACTATCTGCAGGTTTCACACACTTACATTTACACACGCAGTTACTGTCCCTCCATTTAGAAAGGCAGAGGCGTCACGGTGTGATTATGTTACATGTAGTTGTTTTTTTCCTGTGTAATAATATTCAACATTGCTATCAATACATTTTTTTAAAAATGTCTCTCTGTGCAAAATGGGTTCAAAAACAAACAGCTGTTGGATCCTGTTTGTCCGTGATTTAGACAGGGGGAACAAATCGTGGCAGGATCAGCCTGATATTATTTGTATCCCACTGTAACTTTACTGTATAAAGAGCTAACATCTCCAAAATGTCAGGAGTAGTTAGTCATTATGTGGTGAACACAAATGTGCTACCACATTTTGGGAAATTTTATTATTTTTAAGAAAAACATATGTCAGCAATTAAGACAATTATTATTTTACATTCATTACGTGTAGTCCATAACAATTGAGGAGAGTAAAAGTGAGAAATAATAAGCGGAACTGTTGACACTGTAGTCGTTCGCCCGCGGTTGCCTAGAGCGGACCAACTTCCTGTCCTCTCAGATGCAATTCGGGAAAAGACACGAGTGCTCCTGTGATTCTTTCTCTGAGACTCTACCTTTATTTTTACAGGTCAGTATCGTCTTAAAAATACAGTGTATGAGGGTTTTGTGCCTTGTTCTACTTCGGTGTTTACTGAGAGTTATGTTGACACCGCCGATGTAACCTTAAGTGGGGTTTAGTTGAAAATTACTGAAGCGCGGCACCGCAGCGGTGGTAAAGCCGAGCCGCGCAGCCCCAAGTCTCGCGAGAGTTACCGCGAGTTATCGCCAGCCCGCGGGATGTATTTAAACTTGGTAAACTCCATTTAACAAGCAAATATGTGTGTGTGGTGCTCCAATTTAACTGTAAAGGCCCTGACATCAGATTATTCGAGATTAAAATATCTTATATATACTTTATGGTTCAAGTGATGTGGAAATGTTAAGAATAAGCTTTACAGATTTGTATTCTTTTTGTTATTGTGGTCTTCACATCTGTGACCCGTAACAATTACAACAAGTGTTTGTGAACTAAAAATCAACAATGTGGGATACTGTTTGTCCCAGCCCAGCGCTGCTCCCGACGCAGGGAAAACCATTTATGTAGGGGAGACCTACCTCGGCACTTGTGCAGGTGAAACCAAAGGGAAGATATGCTTCACCATATTTTCTAGTCTTTGGCTTAGAATGAAGTTGGTTTGGAAACATATTCAGCGATGCTTCATCTCCTGATTTGCGTTTGTGGAGGCGCCCCGTGCTAGCAGTGTCCAAGCGTTGTTTATTTCGTTTTGTTTTTTCCTTTTCATACCACGCCCCCTCTGCAATGGCTCTGCGCCCCCCCCCCAGGGGGTGGGCCCCACACTTTAGGAAGGTCTGGCGTAAGCGAATCACTCAGGACTCACTAACCCCCTCCCTTGCTGTGCTGAATCATAGCATGTACGAATCACTCACTCACCTGATTCACAGCTTCTTCTTGGTTAGCAACCAACGTTAAGGTGCATTAGCACCCCCTGGCACACAGCTCTGTGGACCCTCGTGCTTCATATGACACACTCACCCCTCCCTCTTGGTTCTCAGCTGTTGAAACTCAGAGCGTGTTACCGTGGAAGAGTCGCTCCTTCACTGAAGATGAAGTCTGATAGTCTGACTGACGCAGTATAACATTCAGTCTATACATTGTTTTTTGCGAAGATTATAAGCAGACTAAAGGAAAAAATATATGAACTCAGTTCCACCACTATTAAAAAAAATAAAAATACTCAGACTCGCATTCTGCTGCTGCAGTAATGTAAGGTAAATAATTAGAAATTCGCAATTTCACTAAATTATTTAAATAAGAAAATATATATGTGACACATTTGAGGAAAATACTAATAATAAAAAAACAGAAAATTCTAAAGGTGTTTGTGTTTTTTTTCCACGTGTATGGGGCAAGGGGGCAGTACTACGGTGTTGTTTGCAGGCAGTGCGACAGAATGATATGAAGAAAAATGGATAGTTGTCGAAGAAGTGATATTTGGATGCATTTTGAAATGAAAAGTGCAACACATGCACAATGCAACATTTGCAAGGCAGTTTTGTCTTTTCGAGGGGGAAGCACATCAAATATGAGAAGACATCTCAGTAGCAAGCACCCCACAGTCATGATACAACAACAGCACAGTCAAAATCCAGCTACCACCATTGGACAACCTAGCGGCCAGCAGCAGGAGCAACAATCTTCTTTTTTTTTTCTCTCTTTTTTTTGTGTCCTGTCTGGCACTGTAGCAATCAGAATTATTGTCTGAAGGCCAAGAAAAATGCCCAACAGATTTACTTTCCCAAGTGGGCCTTTTGCTATACTGGTCCACTTGATTGTCATAGTTTATTTGATCTTTATTAGTTATTTTTATTCTAAGTTATTGTAATCAGGCCAGACTGGACTCAGGGACAGGAAAGAAAAACAATAAAAGTTCAGAAGAAAGTTAACAGAAGGAGAGCGAAAGAAAAAGGAGAAAAGAGATAGAGAGAAAAGACAATGAAAATCTGCTTCATCACCTTTTTTTTTTTTCCTGGATCACCTGTTGAGAAAAAAAGAAAACAATCAGAAGAAGACTAGAGCAATAGAATAAACAACATCATGATGATCTATGGGAATATAACAGTAAATACTAAATGTTAAACATTATTGTGCAACACGTAAGATCGACAGCGCACAGTGTGAGCACCCGTGTGTACACCTGTGAGCATGGACGCGCTTGTTTTTTTTTTGTTTTTTTTAAAGGTTCCTTCATGTAATGATCTGCTAGAGGGTGTGGGGGGGCCACAGCCCCGTCCTCCAGGGCATGAAGCAGGTATGGAGGAGATCAAAACTCCAGACATCCAGAGGCCCCCAGAACACAAGAGACCAAGGAAGACCAACAGAGGGGCAGCCGCGCCACTGTCCCAGAAAGAGCTGTGAGGAGAGTCCCAGATGAGGGCTCACTCAGCAGCCGCGGAGCAGAAGCCAGGGGGAGTTGCAGTGACGCGCCCGTGAGCTCCGCCGGCAGCCAGCCGTGCCTGAGTGATCGAGCCCCAGGCCGAGAGGCCGGGGGCACCCCACCTCCGAAGTGGCCCGAGCGAGCCCCAGGCTCCAGGCCCCGATAAGCGGCCGCCAAGGAGTGAGCCGGTGTGTACCTGGACGCCCACCCCCGGACACAAAGAACCACCAACGCACCGATGACAAATTTGTGTAAAGTTGCAAATAGAAATTTCCAGTTAACTCTGTCAAATGCTTTTTCTGCGTCTAAAGAGAATATTGTAGTTTCTAGGTTTTTACTGTATGAGTAGTCTATCAAATTAAGTAATCTACGTGTATTTGTTGATGAGTGCCTACCTTTTATGAAACCAGTTTGGTCAGGATGAATTAAGAGGGGGGTTATTTTCTCCAGTCTCTTTGAGAGAGCTTTGCAGATTATTTTAAGGTCTACATTTATAAGGGATATTGGACGATAGCTTGAGGGATATACAGGGTCTTTGCCTGGTTTTAGCAGGAGATTAATGTTTGCAGAATTCATATTTGATGGAAGTCTGCCCTTTTCTTTAATTTCCAACAACGTTCTGTAGAAAACTGGTGCTAGAATCGACCAGAATTCTTTGTAGAATTCTGCAGGAAAGCCATCTGGACCTGGAGCCTTATTATTGGGCATACTTATCAGGGCTTGCAAATAGAAAGACTCAGCAGTCCATCTGCATCTTAAGGATAAAGGACACTCTTTCGAGGATGCCAATGTTCACATTTTGGACAGAGAGGACAGATGGTTTGAAAGAGGAGTGAAAGAAGCCATCTATGTCCACTGTGAGCGACCATCTTTGAACAGAGGCGGGGGTTTACGACACCAACTCTCTGCCATCTATAATCCAGTTTTGAGATCCCTTCCCAGACGCCTTAACGCCCACTCACATCCTGGGCCATCTGACCTCAGGAAATCACATGATAAGGTGGGACCAGGTTTCACAATGAACACACCCGAAACTCTGGCTGATTGGGACCCACGCCCAGTTTCCCACCTTGGCTCAGGCGATTAGAGGATCATCAGGGGGTCCTTTTGTCCCTCTGTGGGGGGTCACTCCCACTAGGTTTATATCTGGGACTCTCCACCATTTGACCTTAGAACTGAAGAAGCTTCTCGGATGAGAGGTGAAACGTCTTCAAGCAACTTAAAGAAGTCCAGACGCTTTTCTTTGCAAGCTCCTTTGACTACGATGACCTGGATGACTGAGAACCTTCACAGACTTATCAGGGCTTCCTGGAGTTCACCTGGTGTCAGTGGTGAATCCAGTGCCATTGCTTGAGTGTCCAATAATTTTGGAAGAGTTATGTTGTCCAAAAACTGATCAATTTCTTTTTTAGATGGGTTTATTTGTGGTGAATACAACGTTTTATAGAAATCCCTGAAAATGTTGTTTATTTGTATCGGTTCATATAATGTGTTCCCAGATGAATCTTGAACAGCACATATAGTTGTTTTTTCTTTATTTATTTTTAGCTGGTTTGCTAGAAATTGACCGGATTTATTACCATGTTCATAATTTTGTAGGCGTAGTCTTTGTACTAAGAATTTTGTTTTTTTTATCAATTATCTCATTTAATTCTAGTTTTGTTTTGCGTATTTTGTTCAATGTTTCCTGATCTTGGTGGGACGCATAGGCTTCTTCTAGTGATTTGATGTTTTTTTCTAATTCCTGAATATTTTTGTTTTCTTTTTTCTTTTTATGTGATGAGAAAGAAATTATTTTACCTCTCATCACAGCTTTCCCTGCTTCCCATAGAACAGAAGCTGATGTTTCGGGAGTGTCATTATAGTCCAAATATGAAGTCCACTCTTTTTTAAAATATTTAATAAAGTCTTCATCTTTAAGTAGTGATATATTAAATCTCCAGTTTTTTCTTGGCGTAGTATTATTCTTGTGCATTAGTGTTAAAGATACAGGAGCATGATCGCTGACAGCTATAGGATGAATCTCAGTGTCTGAAATGTCGTTCAGCAGTGAGCTGCTGACCAAAAAATAATCCAGACGAGAGTAAGAGTGATGGACATGTGAGAAAAAAGTATATTCCTTACTGGTGGGGTGAAGGGAGCGCCATGCATCGCAAAGACCAAAGTCGCTCATATACTGTTTGATTATATTTGTGGACTGCCAATTACGCTGAGTTCCCGCTGTATTGAGCCTATCCATGTCTTCATTTAGTCCAAGGTTGAGGTCGCCTCCAAGAACAAGTGTGCCATCTAAGTGTTCAGAGAGTGCACTGAAAAAACCGTGAAAGAATGAGGGATCATCAACATTTGGACCATATACACTTGCAATACATAGCTTTTTATCACGTATAGATAGTTTAATGATTAAGAATCTGCCCTCTGGATCTATAACTGTATCGAGTACCATGAAATTAATATTTTTATGTATTAAAATTGCTACTCCCCTTTGTCTAGAATTATAACAAGCTGAGAACACATTGGGAAACTCAGGTGTTTTAAGTTCATTCGAACCTCTAAGAGGTCTGTGGGTCTCTTGTAATAGGACAACATCTGCCTGTAGTTTTTTGAGTTGGTTAAATATTTTTAACCTGTTTTCTCTGGAGCCAGCTCCATTATATATAACAAACCTTAGTGAGCCCATAGATGTCTGTGTATAACTAGGGGTGTACGCTGTGTGTGTTGCTTAGACAGGTGGAGAGAATACATCACTTGTTTGTAAATAAAGAGGAGAGAGAAAGAATGTGAAGAAAAAAAACCCGAGCAACAATCTTCAACAGCAGCATTATCAACAGCGGTCACATCACCTGTTTATTCCTGCACCACATCAACAAGTACTCAGCAAGAAAATACAAGCACAAACACAGCAGGGCAAGGACAACAATCAGCAAAAAGAAGACAGAGGCAGTCTTACATGGGAGCATTTGTGTCAAGGCCCATGATGCCACTTCAGCAGAGCAAGGTTGACCAGGCTCTGGTTAAAATGATTGCCCAAGATTTTCAGCCCTTTTCACTTGTTGATGACAGAGGATTTAGGGAATTCACCAAAGCACTTGATCCTTCATATATTCTTCCCAGTAGAAGTACAGTATCCAGACAGCTGATGCCCGATTTGTTTCAGAAGATAAGAGCTGATGTTCAGGAAAAAAATCAAGACAGCACCTGCTGTGTGCTTAACAACTGACTGCTGGACCTCCAGCACATCAACAAGTTACATGTCTGTTACATGCCACTATGTGACCGAGTTTAAGCTGCAGTCAAACTTGTTGGACTGTTTTGAATTAACAGCAGCACAGTGGCTTCTGCTAAACTGAGAGAGACACAGCAGCAGATGGGACAGCCCCAACTACAACTCAAGCAAGATGTGCCAACCAGGTGGAATTCCACTTATTACATGCTGAAGCAGATTGCAGAAGTGAAGGAACCCCTCATTTCCACCCTGGCCTTGGTAAATCCACAGCTGCAAACCCTGTCACTTGAAGAGTGGGAGATGGTCAAGGAAACCTGTGAGTTCCTGCAGCTTTTTGAGGAAGTGACTGTGGAACAGAGTGCCAAAAGGTATGTTAAAATAGTGTCATAATACATGTATATATTTCATGTTGTGTCATTACATTTGCCTAAACACATTTTTCAATTCTTTCCCAGATAATAGCATTTAAGATGTTTCTTACAACAGCTTACAATTAAATGTAAACTGTAAATTAGTTTTCTATGACAATGTATGCTTAATGCACTGCACTGCAGGGGCTGTAACTGCATTAAAAAGCAGGTCTGGTTTTGTTTCCTTTGTCTCGTTAGGCCTGATTTGCCCCAGCTGTGTTTCCCTCCTGTTACCCATTCCCTGATTGCTCCCTCTGTGTATTTAAGCCCCGTGTTTCTTTGTGTCTGTGTCGTGATCTACTCTCATTTATGCGGTGTGTTCCGTCTGCCTGCTCATGTAAGCTTATTTGGATTTTTGTTACGTTTTGCCACTTTTTGCCATCCAGCAATAAAAGCTGAGTTTTTGAGTTACTTTCCGCCTCCGAGTGTCTGCACTTTGGGTCCTTCTACTTCCACTCCTGCCTGCACACAGCCTTAACCTGACAGAAGATCACGACCAGAACATGGACCCCGCAGACTCTTCAGCTTTTGAATTCAACGCTGAGATGGAGCGGATAATTAAGCTCCTTGACCGCATTGCTCAGGCCAACGATTTGAGGACCATGGCAGTTGGGCTAAGCGCTGTAGATGCCATCATTCGGAGCAACCCTCGGCTTACTCAGCTTTCTACGGACACTGTGCTGGGCAGCTCCATAGCTGCCTGGAGGGAGCAAGTCAGGGCTGGCGAGCTTGCTCTCTCTACCTCCACTTCTTTACCGCCGCCCCAGGACAACACACACTCACCACCTGCCTCATCGCTACCACAGACTTGAATGGTAAATGGTCTGCATTTGTATAGCGCTTTTCTAGTCCCTAAGGACCCCAAAGCGCTTCACACTACATTCAGTCATTCACCCATTCACACACACATTCATACACTGGCGATGGCAAGCTACATTGTATCCACAGCTGCCCTGGGGCGCACTGACAGAGGCGAGGCTGCCGGACACTGACTTCCTCTCCTTCCTCACACCAGCCGGGACCTTGTTCGCCTGTCCATTCGCCTGCCTTTTTCCTGGCGGCTATGTGGTCGGAGGATAAGGAGGAGGTCTCAATTTCTCCACCGGTTCCTGTTCCCTCGTCTAGAAGGAAGCGACGCCACCGTCACTCCTCTCCTCGGTCATCCGTCCAGCCTCCTGCCTCCGCTGGAGGGTCCGAGGGGCCCGTCCAGAAACCACCTGCGGCTGCCACGCCGTCACCTGGTCCTGCCTCCGAGTCTTTACCCTTGCCTGGTCCTGCCTCGCTCCATCTAGCTTCGTCTGCGCCTGAGGTCCCCATGCCGTCTGGTCCTGTTCGGCCGCTTTCCAGGCCGATGACTGGACGTCGTTGCCGTCATGGACGGCCCCCTGAACTCCGCCGCCGGTGTCTCCCGCCTGGCCGGCCCCCTGAACTGTTTTCTGGGCTCTTGGGCCGTCAGCCTCCGGGCCGGCTCCCTGAACCTTTTCGAGACTGTTGCCTGGGCCTCTGCGCCTTTCATGGGCTCTTTTGTTTGTTTGCTTTTGGACTGTTCCTGGGCCTCAGTGCTGATGTTTTGGACTTTGTTCCCTGTGTTTTGGTTTCTGGCTCCTTGTGTTTCATTTGTTTCGTGCCCTCCGTCCTGTTTCCCCCACCGCCCACCCTGGTTGGGTTGTTTTTTGTTTTTGGTGTTCTGGTTTGGGCTGTCTGGAAGCCAGCCCTTAAGGGGGGGTACTGTTAGGGTTCCTGGGTCGTTGACCCAGTGTTTTGTGTTTTTTGGTTCTTTGATTTTGTTCATTATATTCTAGCTTTGCTTTATGGGTTACAGGATTATTCTTAGGTTAGGTTCTCTGGGTGGGGTTTGGTTGGAGTTTTAGTGTTCTGGTTTTCTGTCTGTGTTCCATAGTTGCTGTCTCCCCTGTCTGCTGTATCCCCACGTCCAGTCAGTGTCTGTCTGCCCTGGTCCCACGTCTCTGTTCCCTTTGTTATAGTGCCTGCCTGTGAGTCTGTTATGTTTCCTGTTTTACTCTGAAAGTCCATGTCTGATGTTAATATGTCTGGTTTTGTTTCCTTTGTCTCGTTAGGCCTGATTTGCCCCAGCTGTGTTTCCCTCCTGTTACCCATTCCCTGATTGCTCCCTTTGTGTATTTAAGCCCCGTGTTTCTTTGTGTCTGTGTCGTGATCTACTCTCATTTATGCGGTGTGTTCCATCTGCCTGCTCATGTAAGTTTATTTGGATTTTTGTTATGTTTTGCCACCCAGCAATAAAAGCTGAGTTTTTGAGGTACTTTCTGCCTCAGAGTGTCTGCACATTGGGTCCTTCTACTTCCACTCCTGCCTGCACACTATGGAACGCCAGGACTGCCATAATGAATTAATTAAATACACCATTAAATAATTAATTAAATGTGTCAATAATTAATTAAAATTGGAATTAATTAATTAAATAAATAGTTATGACACATGTAATTAATTAATTATTGACACATTTAATTAATTATTTATGTATTTCACATTTTAATTAATTATTGACACATTTAATTAATTAATTATTGACACATTTAATTAATTATTTATGTATTTCACATTTTAATTAATTATTGACACATTTAATTAATTAATTATTGACACATTTAACTAATTATTTATGTATTTCACATTTTAATTAATTATTGACACATTTAATTAATTATTTAATGATATATTTATTTATTTCATTTTGGCAGTCCTGACGCCTGGCTCTCGTCATGAAATAATTTTATCTGTCAGCCTCACCCATCAAACTCAGGGGGCGGGGTTAACGCTGCCCATGCAGCTTCTCTAACATTTGATTGGTTGCCGTGCAAAGTAAGTCAAAACAGGTCGATCCTAGATAATCGATTGCTTGTGTAGACTTGGGGCAGCCAGTTATCCCAGAATGCAGATCAAATCACAAGCAGCAATGGTGGTGGTGTAGTTTTTCTGTCACCAGCTACACTTTTAACAGTGTTTTAGCCGCGAATGTCGCGCTGTATGTCTGGTCAGGTTGTCAACATAGAACATGTTTGCAAAAGTGCTCAGATGTTTTCAGAGATTTCACTAGCTCTGCTAACAGTTAGCATGCAGAGCGCACCGAGGGGGTACATTAACCGGTTTGTTTACATATTCCACTCTCCGTGTTCCACATGTTGCATTCGCAGATTCTCATTTTCACCGAACGATCGTCTCTTTCCGCCTGGTCTTGTGTCTCTGTGCTTCTGTAACATAAAGAACGAGCTGACATTTTTCTCACGAAACCAGCGATCAGCTCAGCAGACCCTCAGTTTACCTGCATGCATCCTCCTCCTCATCTGTCAGCTGTTTAACACCTGCTGCTAATTCAAGAAACACGCCTACGTTACCTGGTGATAGTCACAGTTTAACTGGGCAGCCGGTGCTCGATATAACGCAATGTCAGCGCATTTTTCTGCACAAGATAAGTAAATATAGTATTTTCCCCGAGCGCAGAGCTGCTGGAGCTTGTTTCCTTACAGAGCACTTTATAGGCGAGCCAGCTTTATCAGCGGCTGATGTCCAATCACCAGCACACAGCTTTCAAACCTCAGCTGAGTTTTAGCTCTCAGTGGTTAAACGCTGGACTTCATTCACTCAGGTTCTGTCTGTCGGGTCACGTTTACTTCGCTGTTTTATTTACAACTGAGCAAATCGGTTTGGCTGAGGTTAAAGTTACGTTTCATAACTGCATAGTTTCACAGACGTTTAATGGTTCACTGGCACATGTGTTAGACTGAACTATCATCTAAATATCATCTGTTTTTTAATAGTTATTCAACTGTATTCTAAGCACCAGCTGTCTGTTAGAATGTGATTTTTTTTTCTCTCTCTGTTGGCAGACGTATAAAAATGCGCAGGAAAATCTGACGTGCATGGCGAACTTCACCGACGATATTTAGGGAGGAATAAACACACATCAAACATAAATGAACCATTTGCCTGTCTCCATAATTGAGAGCATTTTCTCTTCTTATGTCAACACACTCTCTCTCTCTCTCTCTCTCTCTCTCTCTCTCTCTCTCTCTCTCTCTCTCTCTCTCTCTTTTTTTTTTTTTTTTGCTTTTTCGGTCATGTTATGTTTACCTGTCAAAGGCTTGTTACAAACTATGAAACACATTGTGCAGACTTCTGGATGTTAGAAGAAAACGAATACTGCTCATGAATGAGACTAAAGGCAGGAAGGTGTCCTTTAAAACTAAACATGTTAATAGGACCTCCCTGTTTATATCATAGTTTATGATATAGCATGTGTATTTCAGTAATAGCCTGCTGAGGCCACTATACGTGCTGGCCTCATATCAAATGTGAAGGCAGACTGAGTCTATGTTTGACGTTTTTTATATCTAATCTTCCTTTTCAAACATTTAAACAGCAGCGAGTCTGCAGCTGAGGGAATACAAATTCAAATTGTCGGAACAGGTTTGCTCGTTTCTTGGATTCATTTGGTGATTTATTAAATGTATAACTGTTATTCTAATCTGCTGCTGAGTCTCTTACACTTTTCTTTATGCTGTATATTTTCACGTCTCTGGAATAGTTGGCAGTTAGATAGTCAGCTGTGAAACTCTGTGTTAACTCATGGAGCTGAGGATATCGTGGATATGCTGACCTCGCTGCGTGGTGTACAGAGCGAGGTCAGCATGATTAATATTCACAATAAAAATATTAGCCGAACATCATGAAGTCTGTATGTGTTTCATAGTGTCGAACAACCTTTGTACAGTTAAAGCCAGCAGTTACTACATGACGGAAACACCAACGTTATCTCTTTTATGTGTTTATACACAGGTCACGCTGATTACTGAACAAAAACCCAAAGATCAGATGTTAAACAGATTTATTTGCTCTCTCTCCTCCTTAAACATGTTTTTAATGTTAGTTATAATTCAGAATTGGCGACTGAAACACGTAGGACACATAAGAACATCAGGAAATAAAACACCGATAAATATAACCTCAGTAAAAGAAGTCAGCGGGGGTTACTACAGCTGTGTACCGGGGCCTGCGCTTTGTCGGTGGGATTGCTTGCGAGGCGAGCGGGTCTATCCCACGCTTTGCCGTGAGACTGGGACGACATCTCCGAAATCATCGAAACACTTTTGCAAAGAGGCTGTATCTTGACAAACCGACCAGACACATGAAGATTAAACCACTACATTCTCGGCTAAAAAAATATTAAAACGGTATTTGGTAACACACAAACAGGGTTTTTCAAAGCTCAGTTCTGTTAGCTTCCACATGCCGGTTGTTGTGTGCTAGAAACAATGGCCACCAGGCCAAAGCAATGGTTTTGACTCGATCAGCGTTAACCCCGCCCCCTGAGTTTGATGGGTGAGGCTGACAGATAAAATTATTTCATGATGAGAGCCAGGCGTCAGGACTGCCAAAATGAAATAAATAAATATATCATTAAATAATTAATTAAATGTGTCAATAATTAATTAAATGTGTCAATAATTAATTAAAATGTGAAATACATAAATAATTAATTAAATATGTCAATAATTAATTAATTAAATGTGTCAATAATTAATTAAAACGTGAAATACATAAATAATTAATTAAATGTGTCAATAATTAATTAATTACATATATCATAACTATTTATTTAATTAATTAATTCCAATTTTAATTAATTATTGACACATTTAATTAATTATTTAATGATGTATTTAATTAATTCATTATGGCAGTCCTGGCGTTCCATAGCACACAGCCTTAACCTGACAATATCAGAAATTTAGTATGTCATCATTTAGCCTGGACAAATAGTTTGTTGCTTTATAAATTAATTAACTGAATAAAATTTCATGAATTTAATAAAATTATCAAACAAATTACTCATCTAACCCCATGTCACAGATGACACACACCAATTAGTTAAACTGCAGGAATGTCTTAAAGACAAAGACCTGGATGGCCGCTAACTTTCTGCTTCTTAATTCAGATAAAACTGAGGTTATTGTACTCGGCCCTGAAAAGCTTAGAAATATGGTATCTAAGCAGATTCTTACTCTGGATGGCATTACCTTGGCCTCCAGTAACACTGCGAGGAACCTTGGAGTGATTTTTGACCAGGACATGTCCTTCAACGCACATATTAAACAAATGTGTAAGACTGCTTTCTTCCATTTGTGCAAAATCTCTAAAATTTGAAATATCCTGTCTCAGAGTGACGCTGAAAAGTCCATGCATTTAGACAGCTCCAGTTACTCACTGGTAAAACTTCCAGCAGCAGGTCCACATTCCAACAACAGGAACATTTCAACAGCTACAACATTCTGTATCTTGAGTGTCACTCAAATGTTGGCTTTTTATATTTTTTAAGCTTCAGGGCTTAAAAGGTTCAGGGCATTGTCAGTAAGGTCGTACATAAAGGAGAGGGTGAGGTTTGCTATAGGAAAATCTGAGCCAAGGTAGGTAAGTAATGAGGTCTTTATGTATAGATATAAATGTATTTCACCCATACATCAGCAGCTATTGCACTTCTCCTATTAAAATCATCCAAGAAGAATATTTTCCTGTTTATGAAAGAGATGAATCCTAATAAAAAGGCCTGGTTACCTTTGCATAAAAATCAATGGTAGAATTTTCCTTCATTGAGCTACTTTTCACTTTCATACTTTGACTCGATTTCACAGTCTGTAAGTAAATAAGTTGCTCCAATTCATCAGCCTTCACTAGGTTATTTTTTTAAACACAATATCTGCATTCATACTTAAATGAAGAGTGTCTGTACGTCTGGCACCTCTTCAGACACCACACCTGGAAGAGTCATAGTTTCTAAATTCTAAGGCTTTTTGTCAACTTTTCGCCACTAAAGTATTAAGTTAGCCTTAAGGACCTTGGTGGATGTAAGTCAAATTTTAACACACTGTTAGCATGACCCCACTTTACACCCCTGCAAAGTTATGTTATGCAGCTCAGATATGTCCTCCTCTGAGACTGAAGTATTTTATTGTTGGATCTTCTTAAGGTTAAGTTTTTAATGCTTAAATAGTTTTAAATACTTTGTTTAAACTTGTTCACAGTTGCTGAACAGAAAGGTTTGGAGTCTGTGGTTTTTGTCATTTGCTGATAAACATGCTGGCCACATTAGCAAAGGCACAACAATCAAGTCAAGTCAGCTTTATTTGTACAGCACGTTTAAAAGATATCAAGTGTCAACCAAAGTGCTGAACAGAGGGACAATGTAGTCTGAGTGGGTGAGAGATTTAAGAGTTTTGCTCTCAGGTTACAAAGAAAGAAACTGGTCCAGGGCCCTGTGCTTCGTACGTCGCTTACTACATCCAAGATCAAATGAAACATCCAAGACCAAATCATCGCGCTAACTCTGAGCTCGCTATTCCGGTTCCCCGAACACACCTGTTGTTGACGATTAGTATAGCTGGATGAAGTAATGTGAGATCACTGGGTGGCCCAACAGGGGCTACGCATCGATAGTAGAAACATTGATCGGCAACCCTTTGATTGGTCGGCGAAAATGTCGAAGGAGCGCGCTCGGTATTTTTCGGCAGCAGAGCAAGAACTCTTGAGTGAGGGATTTCAGGAGTTTCAGAGTTTAATTAAAACGCAAGGGAACACTGCAAAGGCTGCAAAAGCAAGGAGAGAGGGCTGGCAGAAAGTTGCTGACAAATCAAACTCGTAAGTAATTCAATAATAACAATAATAATGGAGTGGATTTATATAGCGCTTTTCAAGGCACCCAAAGCGCTTTACAATGCCACTATTCATTCACTCTCACATTCACACACTGGTGGAGGCAGCTACGGTTGTAGCCACAGCTGCCCTGGGGCAGACTGACAGAAGCCAGGCTGCCATATTGCGCCATCGGCCCCTCTGGCCAACACCAGTAGGCGGTAGGGTAGATTTATCATATCACACCATATTATCCAATATTATATTACATTATATTATATTATGTTATATTATATCCCCTTTCACATTAGAGCCACAACAGGACCCACTAGAACATGGGAACAGGTAAAAGTGAAATATAAGAATATTCTACAGAATGGTAATATTTATCACTTATATTGCTTGTCGTCTCTTGGAAAGAGACCCTGGAATACTCTTGTTTGTTTGTTCATAACAGCAACCAAGAAAAAGGCAGAGCAAAAAAAAAGACAGGTGGTGGTCCTGCACCCCCTCGTCAACAAGTTGGTTAAGTGAATAATACCCTCACGGGAAAATCGATATCTCTCAATGAGCACACTGTCGCGCTGAGCTAAAGGATCCTGTCTGTCCCGCAATATACGCTGAATTCTGAGGACTCTCCTTATCAATCTTGCACCTTCCGCAATGGGTTGCTCGCGTAAACGGACAGGATATGACTGCGACAGACTTCCCAAATCCACCTTCGCTTTTATAGCCGTGGTCTCTCATCTTGATTACACGAAGTAATTTACAATTACTACTCTGAAATATGAATTACATCTGTAATAATCACATACATGTAATAGAATGTTAATAGTACATTTCCCTTTTTTAGGGAATGACCTGTATGTATCTGTGTGAAATCAATAAAAGGATCAAGTGCTGCATTATCTTTGGTTACAGTGATGTTATTTATTTATGGTGAAACAGTGGTGGAATATCGCTGTTGCTTTCGTATGAATGACGCGGGCATACCTGCGTGGCCGCGATCTAATCCTGTTTACATAAAGTAAACCTGCTCCCGAGCAGGTTTACGCTTACGGCTCTGTTGCTATGACAGCAAGTCCCGGATGGGCTTCGGGGAACCGAACGATCCAGGATCACGCGAAATCGTCAACAATCTAATCCAGCTAACCTACTTAGCGCGGTACGAAGCACAGGCCCCAGGTCATCAAAAACCCATCTATGTTTACATGTGGTGATATTGTTGGTTATCATTCATCAGGGACCGGAAAGAGAACTCTGAAAATGAATTTCTTTTGGTTTAAAAGTCATTAAAGATGTACGCTGTACAAGCATATGACCCTGAAAAATAAAGTTCAAAGAAAGCACCAAATTACCATGACATTCATTTCCATGACAAATGTATGCAAATGTCTGACTACAACTGCAATACCTCTTCTATTAACGTGTGTTAATTATACACTTTCACATTTATATATTTTATAAGTGAATGCATTATATTCACATGTAAAATCCAGTCATCCCCAACTGGTCATGTCAGATAGCCTATGTGTTTATACATCACTTTACATTTAATCAGTGGTTAATCAGTAGCAGGACAAGCACTCGATCCCTGGCTGCTCCAGTCTGAATGCTAAAATATTCTTGGGGAAGATTCTGAACCTCGAGTTGATCTTATGCGTTCCTGCTGGAACTCCTTCAGTGAACTTCTGAAAATGTATAGTTTTAAATACTTTATATAATATTTCTTATTTTAGATAAGTGACCTATGGTAGTGGCTGAACTCGTGTTTTTAATTTCATTACATGAATGTTGTCTTTTTTTAAAAATTGAAACAACATTATTTCCGTGACCTGAAGCTGAAACTCAACACTGATTGGACAACATGTGTTGGAATTTAAAACTTAATTATACACCTTTTTGTGATTACATTGTACTTCAGAATTTACTGTTTTCTTTTTCACCTTTATGGTGGTTTAGTAATTCCCTTCAGATGTGGCAAGAGCCCTTTTGTGAATCTACATCTTCTCGGTGGCGGCACAGATGTTGTCAGGGAGTTCCATTTTTCCTGGCTTGCTTAAAAAGTGTGGTTAGGTACACTCATCATGTGTCACGGAGTGTGGGTTCGGTTGGTTCTACATTGTTCAGTTTATTATTATTTCTCATTATGTTTGTAGGTCTGAGTTACTTTCTCAATTTAGTTCCCAATCCTGTCAAGTCTGCCTCCACTCTGTTTATCACTTATCACTTGCCCTCCATTGTGTGCTTTGTGCTTAGCTCTGCTTCCTTCCATCTAAAGGACCATTTTCACAGCATTTGTTTTATTTGTTTGTTAAGACACTCAACACTTTCTGTGAATCTTTCAAGCATAAAAAACTGAAAAACGCCAACTAGATGATTTATGCAAGCATGTTTCCACCTCCATGCTTTACTGTGAGGATGGTGTTATTTGAATCATAATCACAAATGGGGAGTTGAGTTGAAGCCACAGAGCTTGATTTTAGTTTGGTCTGACCTCGGCACTTTCTCCCACGCCTTCTCTGAATCATTTAGACGTTCGCTGACAAACTCGAGGCGGGCCTGAACATGTGCCTTCTTTAGCAGCAGTGTTTTAATACATTAGTGTAGTGTGTTACCACTGGTGTTGTTAGTGACTGTGGTCCAAACTGCCTTCAGATCAGCCTTCAGAAAATCCTGCGTTTTCCCAGGATTTTCAAAACACTCTCGAAAACGCATACATTTGATGTGTGGACAGCGGAAACAGAGACTTTCTAAAATTATGACACATTTTAGTCATGTGATGCAGTCATGTGACCAATTAAACTAAGATAGCAGAGGGCATTATACAGCACTCTCACTCGCTTTTGCAACTTTTTACTTTCGTGTTACTCGCAGCAACAACTCCACCTCATTGTTAGTCCATTTAAAAAACTCGGTGCTTTTCCTCGACATTTTGCCGCGACATTTCAAAGAGCCGGAAAGTAAATAAACAGCAGACAGCAATGAGGCAGGTCGAATCGTCTTGCGTTTCATGCATGCGCAGGACTGGAATGCAGTGTTAGGGAGTAACGGAATACATGTACCGCCGTTACGTATTTAGAATACAAAATATGAGTAACTGTATTCCGTTACAGTTACCGTTTAAAAAGGTGGTATTCAGAATACAGTTACTTTGTTGAAATAAATGGATTACACTGCGGTACTTTCCTGTTTCATATTGTCGCGGGTCAGGACTGTTTGGGTTTTGTTTGACAGCTACGTTCTTTTGTTCCAGGCGGCAGCGTTACGGTTGCCATGGTTACAGGGCGACGCTCTCTCTCTCTGCGACTGTGTGCTTCCTGGGTGAGAGAGCGCCTTTTCGTTGTTGTTGTTGTTGTTGTGCTAAGCTAACAGGCAGAACGCTACAATCATAGCTCTAAAGAATGTAGCATCATGGGCAGTGTAGTCCATGTTGCAGGGAGAATGGACTGCCATACACGTTATGGGTCTGTGAGCGCGAGGAGGGAGAAAAAGGGGAGTGGAAAGGTACGAGTTGTCATCGAGGAAAAACGGGAGCTGGAAGCATGTAAATATAATAATAACCACTGCAGCCAAGAAGAGAGCTTGACGAGCCCAGTTATAAGTAAGCTATTCCCAGATAGCAAGGAGACATTGAACAGATGTTGATTTTCCATCTGAACCATCAGAATCATCAGGATTGAAATGTCAACACAAAACCAATGTTGAAACAACATTGAAATACTGATGAAACCTTACACTGACATTGAAATAACATTGATTCACTGTTGTTCTGTCATCGTTGATTGTTGATCTATTTATAGTTGACAAGGTGACAACAATCACGTTGAAAAACCATCGATTTATGGTTGAGCGGGAAATTAAAGCTGCTACCACTTGGACTATTCCGCAGCACCCCTATCACATTGGTACATCCCTCCAGGTAACCATTGTCTTGTACAGTAGAGCGGGACATTAGATTTACTCTCAGCGGAATTGACCGGAGAAGGCATCAGTTCATGCACTGCACTGGCCTGCGCCACGATTAGTATAAGGTAAGAATGAATGACTTTTGTTCTATTCGTTATTTCCACGGTTGCATTTGAATAACAGTAAAAAAAAAACCAAAACAAACTTGTTAATGTAAAGTTTCGGATAAAATGTGGGAGCCCGAAATTGTGTCTACTTTCATCTTACAATCCGGCAACAAATAAATTGCACTGCAAACAAAGTCTATCAACAAAGAAAACATTTTCGTTTCATACTTTTCCGTTATATTCCCTTACAAAGCTAGCTTTAACGCTTCGAGGGTTCCTTTGTTCTTGCCGTCGCCTCGGCGCTTGACCCAGACTTTCGCTCTGTAGTTGCTTTTTAGCATAGTACTACAAAAAATTGTAAATCTGTGATATATGATTGATAAACGTAAAGGTAACTGTATAAATGTGTTCAATGACTTTGTTACTTTTAATGATTGGAGAGCACCCGCTTCGATTCGCACTCAATTCAAACTTTACGCTGCACGCTCATCTAACTTTACGCTGCACGCTCACCTAACTTGCGTTTGCACCTTTTGTCCACACGTAAACTGCGTTTAGCATTTACATGTGGACGAGGAAGACGGAGAAAACGCAGCGTCAAAGGTGTGCGCCTATTTTGACGCCACACTGTGCGCCATGTTTTTGTCTCGGTGCCATGAATTCCTACAATGGCAGACTTAGACAAAATACTGTTAATTTTATTATCTTCAGTGTTTAAATGCTTACATATACGGGTTTGCTTGTAATTGTTGCCTATATACATTTTAAGCTATTATTTATTATTTAGTTCAATCAATAGATCAAGTTTTGTAGTGACTATGAAATATATTGTAATTATCTGTTTCCTGTTTATCCTAGACAGGGCAAAAAAGGACTCCAAATTAAAAAAAAGATAAAAATGAAAGACTGGTGCATTGTGCAGTTTAGCACTGGTGGTACAGAAATAGTCCCTAGATCATGGATAAATGGGGAGAAATTGTCATGGCCTCCATATCCTCCGTGAGACACATTCAGGATCCACGACGCAGTAAAGAGGAGAGTTCATCCTGGTGCAACATGGCTCACCTATGCACCAGTCCGACTTCTAATAAGCCATGGTGGGTATCATCTGGATTGGTGTTGTATAAATGTAACAATAACAAGTTTTTCGTGTCCTAATTTATGTCTGGCCATACATTGTGTTTGTACTTCCAGACACATTTCACGAAGCAGAACGCAGTCTTCAGAAATATCTAAGTGAACACTGTGATACGTCTGACCTTCAGTCCGAAGCTGAAACTCAGACCAGTCATAAAAGAAAGCACAAGTAAAACTTTTTTTATTTCACAAACATATCTTTGATTGCTAAGAATTTATGATCTTGTCTTTTATACATATCTGTGGTGCTTGCATACTGCAATATCACCACATAATATAGTCCAAAAAGTGGAAGCTTGTAAACTTTTTATAAATGCAAAGCCGTGTACACTTCAAAAATTCCTTGTATACTGTACCTTCTTGCACATCTCCGTTTCCTGTGTGTGTTGTTATAAATCAAACTGTAACTTTAGGAAAAAATATTCCAAAAGCACATTTGTAATTACTTATGACAGTTTTCAACTTTTTTTCTTTAGACCAAATCCCCTGTACACATATAGTGACTCAGAGGATGAGCAGCCCACAAAAAAATGGTTTCCCCAGGCCCCTCGAGTGAAAATACCAGGTAATAAAATACTGTCTAGTGTCTTTGTACATATCTGTGTGTGACACAAGGAAACGTTTGACAAGTTGTCTGTATTCTTAAATACTTAAAAAAAATTTATCTTTTTCTGTCAGACCTGACGAGAGCTGTTAACGAACTCCGTGAGGAGGTCAGAGCCATCCGCAATACCGGCTGCAATGAATCGGTAGATGCTGGGGTACTGCCTCTGGATTTGCCCTTGCACAACATTGAGGAGCTAAACAATGCAGAGGCAGCTCTTCAATCACAAGAGGCAAATAAGGCAATGGTAAGTATATAAAGGTTATGTACACTTTGTAACTATAAAGTGTAATAGCTGTCAGATGTGATTTAAATACATAACAACAGCCTGTTGGTTAAACACACAAGCACTTGCATACACATTTAAGACATGAGACACGCTAATTCCATCTCTTAAAATGTGTCTATAGGTGAGACGCTTTGCCTTGATTGGAGCCTGACGCAGCAGTTAGGGGCAAACTCTATGTCCGAGTTTGTCTTTGCACAAGCAGTGCAGAAATGGCTCCGATACGCCCCAGATCGTTTGGGTGGTGCAGGACGCACATCATGCAAAAAATTACAAACTTCTGTGAATCATATAAACGTAAATAGGAAACTGTCTTTTAATAAAGTATTTAGCAAACGAAACATGCCTATTGACCTTTTTTTGTTTATTTTTTTTCTCTGTTACATCACATGCAATGCTTTCTTATTTTAGGATATTAATATTGACATGATACATTGTGAGACATTTGGGTTTTTTTTATAAAGGGTGTCCAATTTAAGGAATAAGTACAATTATGTGTTTAGGTGGTTGAAGTATTGATGGAAACATGCAGTAGTTTAGTATTGGTTAAAATACCTATAAAGAAAGGTAGATTTCCAGTCATGATTTAACTGTTGTTTTAATAAAAAGCAACTGTGCGAAAGAGGTGGAAAATCAACACCATAGCTCAACAGTGTTTCAATATCAGAATCTGACATTGTTTCAATGTCAGCAGTATTAGAAAATATAACGTTGAATCAACGTCAGGTTTCAACATTGATTCAACATCAAAACCTGACGTTGTTTCAACGTTAAAAAAAGGGTGCAAGAGTGACGTTAGGTCAACGTCACACTTCAACGTTGATTCAATGACACAGCCTGATATTGACTCAACATTGTTTCAGTGTTTCCTTGCTATCTGGGTTAAGACTCGACTGTACACCGTGTTCGTGTTTTCCTCCGATAACAATAAGTTCCGTTGGAGCAGTCTTTCAACGCCTCTCTCTGTCTCTCACAAGAAAAGTTGACCCACACAACAAAGTAAAGCTATTTTTCGGCTACGAGCCTACAGGGACCCCGCCGTATTAGTCAGAGGTCCCTTTACTACAGTTCGGAGTCGCCTTCAGTAATAGTAATAAATCACACAGCAATAGTAGTAAAAAGCATGATAATATATTAAGTAATCCAAAGTATTCAGAATACGTTACTGTCATTGAGTAACGTAACGGAATACGTTACAGAATACATTTTGGGGCATGTATTCTGTATTCTGTAATGGAATACATTTTAAAAGTAACCTTCCCAACACTGCTGGAATGTAAGTGTTTTCGGCCATTTCAATGTGGACGCACAACTATGTGAAAATGACTGAAAGCGCTGGTGTGGACACAAAATGCTGTTTTCAAATCTAGCGTGGGCATAGCCTTAATCTGGCCAGCATGTCCTGGTCTGCCCCAGGGCCTCACACCCCACCCGGGAGGTGCCAGCAACGCATTCCTGCCAGATGCCTGAACCACCTTTACTGGGTCCTTTCTATGTGGAGGAGTAGAAGCTCTTCTCTGAGCCCCCTTCCAGATGGCTGAACAGCTAAACTCCTCGCTTTATCTCTACGAGAGAAGCCAGCCACACTTTGGAAGAAGTCTACTTGTGTCTAAAAGTCTTTTTCTAACACATCTCAGAGCTCCTCCCCAGTGTTGGTCAAGTTACTTGAAAAAAGTAATCAGTAACTAATTACTGATTACTTCCCCAAAAAAGTAATCCCGTTACTTTACTGATTACTTATTTTCAAAAGTAATTAATTACTTAGTTACTTAGTTACTTTTTAAAAACACGATTTACAACCTGAATAGGTGATAAAGCGATAGATCTTTCAGCCCAATTCTACTTTTTCTACATAATCCATCATACAAAATGTAATCAAATGGAAAAGACTCTTTAAAACTTGTTTTATTAGTTTTAATCTTTTAACTTTATGCATCAAGCAAAAATTTAATTATATGCAACATTCTCTGACTGGAAGAAATTTGTTTAATATTTAAACCTATTTTCCGCATATTCCAGCACATAAAATGTTTTTTTTTGTGTTTACACTCAGTCTTTCAAATAGATGCAAGTAAAACACAGCAGAAAATAAATAAAGTCAGACTCAGCGGTCCTTTTGCTCTATTTTCACCTGTAAAGCAGGAGTAGGGTAGGCGGAGGTTTATCCTGGTGCAGGTGTGCCGCGGTCAGTGTGTTTCTCTGTGAGTTTCCCATTACGTCGTTGCGCACTCTGAGCTTGTTTAGGGGTTTTTTTTTCGCTGTAAAAAGTTTTCTTCCCACGCACAATGCTAATGGACGCTAATGTTTTTGTCACTTTTTATGGAATCAAACTTAAAGTAAGGTCAGTACTTCCACGCTTTAAACGCTGCACGCTCATACTCTCTCCCGCACTCGATTGTTGATCCATTGTTGATCTGCACACAGCTGTTGTCACGAACGTCGCACTGGCTTACATTCTCGCAAAAAAAATCACGGTTTTAGTAACGCAGTAACGCAGCGTTCCTACGGTAAAGTAACGGTACTCTAATTACCGTTTTTGCAATAGTAATCCCGTACTTTACCCGTTACTTGAAAAAAGTAATCGGATTACAGTAACGTGTTACTGCCCATCTCTGCTCCTCCCACACCTGAGTTCTTTGCTTCAGCCAACATGTTCCTTGCTCGTTTCTCCTTTTTTCTAAACTGAGCACCTGATGGCTTTGAACTTTTCTTGTCCATCTTCCATTGGTTTTAATTTTGGACTCCAGTATGAACACAAATCCACCAACTTGAGGATCGCCACAACATAACCTAACAGACCTACACCTTAGTTCACAGATTCACTTTGTCTAGGGTTCTGGGATTTCACACAACCCAGGATTCAAATCATGATTACATAATGGGCTTGGATTTACAACATTATGAACCCCTTTCCACGGGTTGTGTTTGAGACATTAAATCATCAAAATATAAAATATAAATTTTAAATTGTTATTGATCCCTTTACCTCTAGTCCTAAAGTGTATATTTATTTTCTTACTCTTCTTATATATATTGTTTGTTTACTTGCACTGCTGTAACTGGAGCCTCGTCGTCTCGTCTCTCTATATACTGGACTGTATGTAGCGGAGTTGACAATAAAATTGACTTTGACTTAGGCAGCGAGCAGGCGCACCGAGGGCTCTCGCGCTCACTTTTCGCGTATAGAATTTCGATAAAACATCGGTGCAAATTATAAGTCTGTATCATGATCTCTGGTGTTTTCGTGTTTGTTGTTTTGTTTTATTTTGCGAGTTGGTTATTAGATGCTGCTCCAGCCACCAGTGAATCCCCCGCCGCCCCGCCCTCTCCTCCGTGTGCCGGCGTGCCGCAAGCAGCAGGCGCACCTCGCAAACGGAGGGCGCCGTTACTCCCAGCAAAAGGGCGATAGAAAACCAATCAGTGCCTGTACCATTCCTAATATGCGCTGGCTGATGTCGGGGCAGCATGAGAACGAGCAATTCCCCCCCCCCTCCCCCCGATGCCCGTGATGCCGCCCCGGGCAACCGCCCGTGTCGCCCCTATGAAAAACCGCTACTACACACCTGTGTGTTCATGGCCCTAGTGGCCATTAGAGGAACTGCAGCTTTAGAAGTACGTTCACTAGTGTCCCGCCTGCTCACTCAGATATTGCCCCTGGCGTGGATTTGTTTGATGTCCTTTGGAGCAAAAGCGATGCACTAGCAGAGGAGCTCCACTCGTACTCCTTCCTCAGAGAGCTGTGACAGAGCAGTGCTACTCCAGCTTCATGCAGCAGGAGGCGCTGTATTTGACCCGAGTGAGAAGCACTCTGGAGGTATGAGGTCACCATGTTTATCCCAGAATCAGCGGCTGTGAATGTTCTTACAACCTTTTCCAGACCAGCTCTTTTCATAGACTTTCAGACTTCAGCTCCTTCTTTGACTTTTCTTGCAGGTCCTGATTCGTAATCGAGAGGAGACTGACGACATTAGGCCACTGCTGCTGGACACACTTAAACGCTACAGCAGCACAAACCAGGTGAAACCATTTTCCTGCAGCAGTCAAAAGAAAAACACACCACTGAAACAACAGATCATGCAAAATGAATTAAATTAATTGTGATTCACTCTGTCCTGTCCTTCAGAGCCTCCTGGCTTCACCTCCCCCACAGTGGCTCCATTGTCCTCTCCAACTGTACCACTCTGTGGTTTTGGAGGAGCCGGTTTATTGGTTAGTGGCTCTGTCGGCCCGGCCCTGTCTACGTTGCTTCCTGGCTCAAGAACTGCTTGAAGAGCTACTGATTTCCAGGTCCATGACTAACAGCTTCTAGCTTCTACCAGGAGTGGAGCAAAGACAGTCTGAAGGAGGTCAGACATATATATGTATGTATATATATGTGTATATATACATATGTATATACACATGTCTGACCTCCTTCAGTATGTATATGTGTATATATATATATGTATATACTATAATATTGGCCATATTATATTTACATTACCACAGTGAGATGATTTTAGTCTCATGAACAACATTAACTAATTGTTATTTACTAACTAATCTTAAATGACTGTTCAGCACAGAAATGAAGCCCAACAATCATGTTTTAGAGTCCTGTGGTCTCTGCCTCAGATACTCAACTAAAGTGATGTCATGACAACAATGAATGACCAACAAAACATTTTTCTCCTTCATTTCTGTCAAACAAAGCTGTATGTAACGTTTCTCGCGATTAGTATCATGGTTGCTAGGCAACCTGAACAGCGCGACAAAGGCTAGACCGTCCCATTTCACAGGCCTCTCACTTCCGCACTTCTCGTACTTATAGTACGCACCGTACGTAGTATGCATAGTGCGCGTCCTTCAAGCGTGCAGACCCTGAATTGGGACTCAGCCTTTGTGTATTTAAGTCGTGTCTTGTGTTGTAGTAGTTGCTGGTCCGTCTGTGTATCCACCATGCTTCATCTGTGTGTTCTCCCTGCTGTCCGTCGTCATTTACCGCTGCTCATCCTCCTTCGTGTTCAGGTCCTGGTTTGTGTTCAATAGTTTAGTAGTCCTCAGTTTAAATAGTCTTCAGTCCCGTTTGCTGTTTCTCCATTTGCATTTTGTGTTCAATAAACCACCTCACCTTCACGAGTGCCTGCGACTTGATTCTCCTTTAATATTTCCACACGACTCACTCTACTCGCCGTGACAAGTACATGGTTGTGAAGCAGGTCATATAAAGCTTTTACTAATTTTCATATTTGGTGTGACCTTGATTGATTTTGAACTGATTTAAATTGAAGTTAAAATGCCTCGAGCTGTTATTGGTGTCTGCCATCCAGCGTTGGTCCAGTCACTTTTAAAAAAAAGTAATTAGTTCCTGAGTGCTTATTACTTTATTGATTACTTATTTTCAAAGGGAATTTGTTACTTACTTACTTTTTTAAAACATGATACACAACCTGAATAGGTAATAAAGCAATAGATCCTTAAGCTCAGTTCTATTTTTTTTGCATAATCCGTCATATAAAAGGTAATGAAATGAAAAAGTCTCCTTTTAAAACTTGTTTTAATCTTTTAACTTTATGCACATTGCATAAATATTAAGTTATATGCAACATTTTCCGACTGGAAGAAAATCTTTAACATTTAAACCAATTCTCTGCATATTCCAGCAAATAAAATAAAATAACTTTTATGTTTACACTCATTCTTTCAAACAGATGAGAGTAAAACACAGCAAAAAATAAAGTCAAAGATTCAGTGGCACTAAATTCTGTCACTCTTAAATCTACTGTCACATGTTTAGCAGGAGGTGGAGGTTTGCCCGGTGCCACAGAGGTCATGTCAGTGGGAGGATCTGTGTGAATTTCACATGCCCGTGGCAGTGCTTGCTCAGATTTGAAGTTTAATTTTTCTCTGTAAAAAGAAGTTTTCTTCCTACGCAGAGTGAACAGCGGATGCTAACGTTTTTGTCACTTTTTATGGAATCAAACTCAAAGTAATGTCAGTACTTCCACGCTTTAAACACTGCACGCTCATACTCTCTCCTGCACTAAGACACTCTCACAAACAAAATCACGGTTCAGTAACGCAATAATGCAGAGTTCTTACAAGAAATTAACAGTAATCTAATTACGTTTTTGCAATAGTAATCCCTTACTTTACTCGTTGCTTGAAAAAAGTAATCAGATTATGTGTCACTGCCCACCTCTGCTACCATCACACAAAATTTGGACATGATGTCTTGAAAACTGTGGACACTAGACAGACAAACAGAGCTGATTATATCCCTCATCCTTTAGAAGGGTGAACAATGATGCAGAGAGGAAACACAGTGAGATCCTAAATGTTCCAGTTTTCCTTTTTCTTAGTGTACCATCTCTGCTTATCAACTTTTGAGCTTTTGTGTTTTGCTTTTCTTCTTGTGATGACAACAAACAGCCTTTTTTTACTCCCTCTTTCTCTCTCTGTGACACAGGTACAAAAAGGTGATAAAGGAGAATCAGGATCATATGGATGCATTTAAAGCCATCAATATCTTCAGAGAGCACATGATGGCCCAGAAGGCTTTCTACAAGGCTCTGTAAGAACATATCAGTGCGCGTCTCTTTGTTTTCTGTTGCCTGGAGTTTCTAATGTGTGCGTCTCTGCTGCAGGGTCTGTTCATCTGAAGAAGGCAAACAATGAAGAAGTAAAGCAAGGTGGGTCAGCTTTACTGTAGAGTCGGCAAACTGTCAAATGAATTACCTTGATTATTCTTGTTTGGTTTCAAAGCTCAGCTCAGTCTTTCTGTTTTCAGCAGTTTTATGGACAAGTGCATGTTTTTTTGCCTGCAGACAGACGTCACTGCTGGGATGAAGGAAACAACTTTAACTCTCTTCAATCAAGAAAGCTTGATGCTGCGTACTGAGAAGCTTGGAAAGAAAAGCAACTGGACTTCTTTGTTTCACGTTTCATCTCTGAGGTGAAACATCTTCAAGAAACTCAAAGAGGTCCAGTCAGTATTCTTTTCAAGCTCTTTGGATTACCATGACCTGGATAACTGAGAACCTACACAGGCAATAACTACATTGTCAATTCTATTCTATTGAATTGCACAGAATCAGAACAACAGTCCTCTCGAGTCACTTTATTTCGTAAGGCAGACTATCTCACAGAGGTGTGCATCTGTTTACATTCTGGGTCCTTTTTCAGTATTTGTCCTCTTTTTGCATTCTGACACATTCAGTGGTGGTTTGTTGTTCTTTGAACTCTTCTCTATCCTCTTTTCTGAAATTCATGAAAAAGGGAACAAAATGTTCAGAAAGAGATATAAAATTACAGATTCACATTGATAGTTTTGGTATTATCCTACCTACAGACAGTCCTGGTAGACGTTGTCAAACCCAGTAACCTATCTCACAAATTTAAAGAACATGATCTGGGAATTAGATTCTTCAAAATGTTATGTGTTGTTTCTCCCCCCTTTGAACCAAATCTTCTGTTTTTTAATATACCTTGCCCAGGTTGTTTTTGCTAATGAGCAAACAGATTATGTATTAGATTTGAGATATGAAACATTTAATAAAAACACTGTAAAATGTTTAAGTTAAAACACAGTAATTTAGAAGGGAAAAATGTGAAGCATGAGAAAAGATAAAATCTGTTATAAAATCTGTTATGGGTTAAAGCATGTAAACCTATTCTAACAGAAACCCTAAATAAATAAAATAAAAATAAAACCCTCAAATAAAATAAAACCCTCAAATTCTAAATTTGTGCAAAGCGTTGTGTTGCCATTTTAATCCAAAGGGAGAAAAACCATTGAAACTCTTTATTCATGTGTGTTTATGTTTAAAGAACCCTGCATCGTAATAACAGACCATTTCAAACGGCTGTCTTTGTCTCCCCCTGCAGGCTTAAATAGGACATTGCACCCTTTTAAAGATCTCTGCAAAGTAATTGAGTACTACTATTAGTACTACACTTATCCAACTTTACTACTACCTTACATTATTACCAATGCTACCATTTAGGAATACTGTCATTGCTTTCATTTCTAATACTGCTACTGCTTCTACTCTACATTTGCAAAAATGTTTGAGCAAACACAGACAAAAGAGGACACGAAAGAAACAACTTTGAATCTCTTCAAGAGTATTCAAGACTGTTAAATTTGATGCATATTTTTAGTTTGAACTGCAACCTATGAATTAAATTTTATTTTTTCTGATATCTGTATGTCAAATTTTCTACTTGACTCAAAATTTGGAGTTCGGTATCTCGAATTTTCAACTTAACTATAACTAAACAATAACTAAAGTTGAAAATAAGCTGAAAGTTCATCATACTAACATTGTATTTTGAGATAACTTTCAACCTAACTCTGCCTGATGTTTTAATATATTCACAATGTTGTTGTTTTTTGTTTTGTTTTGTTTTGTTTTTATCATCGATGTGATCAGGTCCTGGCCTAACATTTTTTATTTAGGGTTATAGAATTTGAAACATCGAGCAGGTGTTACAGAACACCAGAGGATTATCGCCGTTCTCTACTGTAGGGAAATACTCGATAGCTAATTAGCATTCTGCGTCAAAGATTCTGTTGGCAATAACATAGTGTGATTTAGAATACAATTATTTGGCAATAGCTACTTGCAGCACTGGCTGTTAAAGCGGTTTAAAAATGGACAAACCCTGGATATTTGCGTGAACTTGCTTAATATTAAACGCAGAAGTCAGGGTTTTTCTATTGGATGAAAGGCTTACGTTAAGAGACAAGCTAGCATTACCTAACATTGAATAGAAAAAACACAATTTAGGGTTAGATTACCTAAATTAAATTATCCTTTTTGCTAATGTTGATCATACTTTCCACTGATGGACATATTCCAGTTAGGGCAGATGAGCTTCATTAGATGAAGCTGTTTTTCTTCAAGCTAATCATTACAATTTGGATGTGGTTGAGGCAGAATAGTGGCAATGGCCTTTACTGATTTCTATATCTACTTCACTTCATGCAATACTAACATTAAACCATCGTACTGTCATAGCAAAGATTGAAAAAGAACATTGTGAATACCTTATTATTAATAACATAAGATAACTTTGACATAATTGCTCTGTTTGAACCAGTTATTTGCAACTGTTTACTTAAAGCGGAAGCCTTAGTTATACGTGTTGAATATGATACATACGACAACAAAAATAAAATGTATTCATGGCCATTTTGTAACGTTATTGCGATAGGGCCCCCTTCTGATGTTTTTACGTAATTTGAAGATGTCAGAGACATTACATTACATTAGGGACCCCAAGCAAATGTTATTTCCATGGGCATCCTCTGTTGGTGTGTGGTGTCTATTTAAAGTTTCATACTAAGTAGTATTAATACAACCATCAACAACCAAGTATGGTGCAATGAATGTTTGTATAAGTTTCTTGTGAGACATCGTGTACACATTGCTCAAGAGTTGTCACTGAACGTGATAGAACTACAGGTCGTAAGGGGAAAATCTGCGTTCCCCGACTGGTTAGCGACTAGTTTATGGAGGTTGCTCGCTGTCCCAGGGCGAAAGTGATAGCTAAGAGGCTGCTGCACCAAAAACTTCATGGCTATGGTGACATGGTTTTCTGTGTTTGGATGGAAGATGGTAACTTGCTTGCAAAACTAACTGCAAGCCAAGTGGTAGAAAACTAGAAAAGTTAACTACCGCAAGATGGTGACGTGAGCTGTCGCAGTGGTCCGCGGGCTGCACAATTTAGCAGCTTTCTTTTTTATTTTGAGTATTTTTATTTCACGTCTCCTCTGATTAGCAAGAGCACATGTGTAGTACAGTAAAACTGAACAGCTCATGGTTCTAGACCACACAAACCTGCACACTTTCTACGACAATGACTGGGACTCAATCCCCCCTGATATCTGAAGGAATACGGACTCCAACTTCACCATACAACCGCTGAAGTGGCACAGGCAATGGAGGCATAGGAAACAGAAGATGGGGAAGAGAGCGGGGCTAAGAGCTAAGCTAAGTGCTAACCCACACAGACCTGCTATTCCGAGTCTCTTCCTCATCAACTCACGGTCACTAAACAACAAGATGGATGAGCTACAACTGCGGACTGCCTCACGTTGTTTGGATTACTGTGCTATGATCACAGCAGAGACTTGGCTGGACTCTTTTACCCCAGACACTGCAATTGAGCTAGCGGGCCCCACTACATTCAGACCGGACAGGAGAGTGTAACAACAACAAAGACTGGTAAAGTGTTCCTGAACCAGAAGCCATGGCTCAACAGCGAGGTGCGAGCTCTACTAAGAGCATGGGACAGTGCCTTCAAATCAGTAGACCAACAAGTCTACAAAGAGGCACGCCAATCTCTGCTTAAAGCGCATAACAGAAGCCAAGCGCAAATACAAACAATGCACTTTAACACAAACAACTTCAAAAACATGTGGCAGGGGATCAAGACACTTACTGGCTACAAAGACAGTCACATACAAACAAACTCCATGGACATCACCTTACCTGACACCCTAAACCAGTTCGTCACCCGCTTTGACCAACAAAACAGGGACACCATCACCTATCCTGCTGTTTCAGAGAGGGACAAGGCCCCCATCCAGCTGGAGCAGCATCAGCTCAGAGCCGCACTGCGCAGAGTCAACGCGAGGAAGGCAGCTGGTCCAGACAGTGTGGCAGAAAGAGTGCTTAAAGCATGTGCAGACCAACCAGCAGAGGTTTTCACCACCATCTTGAACCTCTCACTGTTAGTCTGTGGTACCATCCTGCTTTAAGTCAACTACCATCGTTCCAGTGCCCAAGAAGAGCTGCTTGAATGACTACCGTCCAGTTGCTTTAACATCCGTAATTGCTAAATGTTTTGAGAAACTCATCATGTTGTACATCAAAGCTGTCATCCCTGCAAACCTCGATCCATACTAATTTGCAAACAAGGCAAACAGGTCGACAGAGGACGCCATGATAACAGCTCTTCACACAACCCTCACACATCTGGACAGTAGTAACATTTATGTGAGAATGCTGTTTTTTGACTTCAGCTCTGCCTTCAATATAGTTCAACCCCACAAACTGATTAATAAAGTAAGCTACTTAGGACTCAGTAGCTCACTGTGCACCTGGATATTGGACTTCCGGAGCGATAGACCCCAGAACATCAGGATGGGAGAGCACACCTCCTCCACCCTCATTCTGAACGTAGGTGTCCCACAGGGGTGTATCCTCCATCCCTTAATATACTCTTCACCCATGACTGTTCTTCAATTCACACCAGTAACACCATTATAAAATTTGCAGGCGACACCACCATCATAGGAGTGATTGACGACAACAACAATGAATCAGCCTACAGAGACGAGGTTCAGCATCCGAAACAATGGTGTGACAACAACAACCTGCATCTGAACACAGCCAAGACCAAGGAGATGGTCTTGACTTCAGAAGAACAAAGCGATCAGAGCACTCAGCCCAAGGAAGTACAGGGTGGGCCATTTATATGGATACACCGTAATAACATGGGAATGGTTGGTGATATTAAAGTCCTGTTTGTGGCACATTAGTATATGTGAGGGGGCAAACTCCTCAAGATGGGTGGTGACCAGTGTTGGTCAAGTTAATTGAAAAAAGTAATCAGTAACTAATTACTGATTACTTCCCCAAAAAAGTAATCCCGTTACTTTACTGATTACTTATTTTCAAAAGTAATTAATTACTTAGTTACTTAGTTACTTTTTAAAAACACGATTTACAACCTGAAGAGGTGATAAAGCGATAGATCTTTCAGCCCAATTCTACTCTTTCTACATAATCCATCATACAAAATGTAATCAAATGGAAAAGTCTCTCTTTTTTTTAACTTCTTTTATCAGTTTTAATCTTTTAACTTTATGCATCAAGCAAACCTGTAATTATATGCAACATTCTCTGACTTGAATAAATTAGTTTAACATTTAAACCTATTTTCTGCACATTCCAGCACATAAAATAAAATGTTTTTTGTGTTTACACTCAGTCTTTCAAATAGATGCAAGTAAAACACAACAGAAAATAAATAAAGTCAAAGACTAGCGGTCCTCTTGCTCTATTTTCACCTGTAAAGCAGGAGTGGGTTAGGCAGATGGGGCGACCGTGGCTCAGGGGGTTGGGATGCGTATCTGTAACCGGAAGGTCGCCGGTTCGATCCCCGGGCTCTCTGTCCTGGTCGTTGTGTCCTTGGGCAAGACACTTTACCCTACTGCCTACTGGTGTTGGCCAGAGGGGCCGATGGCACGATATGGCAGCCTCGCTTCTGTCAGTCTGCCCCAGGGCAACTGTGGCTACAACCGTAGCTTGCCTCCACCAGTGTATGAATGTGAGAGTGAATGAATAGTGGCACTGTAAAGCGCTTTGGGTGCCTTGAAAAGCACTATATAAATCCAATCCATTATTACCCATCTCTGGTGGTGACCATGGTGGCTATTTAGAAGTCGGCCATCTTGGATACAACTTTTGTTTTTTCAATAGGAAGAGGACCATGTGACTAGGGACCGGTGCCAAATCGGTACTTTTGAAACCGGTGCTTAAACGGTGCTCGAACCGGTGCTTAAAGAATGGAGAACACAAACTTTGTCCAAAAACCTCTCATGTTCAGCTGTTTTTTGTTTTTTTTTTGCAAAAAGATAACAATGTTAGCCTTTTCTGCAGCTATGGGGCATATATGGTATCACTCCTGGCTGGAAGCAGTGCTTAAACAATGGAAAAAAAACACAAACTTTGTCCACAAACCTCTCATGTTTAACTGTTTCCCACTTTTTCTTTGGTCATTTTAGCTTTTTTGTCCAGGGTGAAGGGAGTATCTGCCATCAAACAAGAGGACAGCCGCATGTAGCTATGATGATGTTTGCTAGTTCACCTTACATGCATTAATGTAATAACGTGGTTAGCCTACTCAACGTAAATTACACTCGAACAACATTAAGCGACTCACGCAGAGAAGAACGGCTTCTGCTGCCATCATCATCCTCATCATTTCTGCTACACTGGCAGGGCTAGGGGCCAGGACTCTATTCTTCGTGTTTTTGGGGGATGTTGCTCCGGGTCCGATAACTGGCAACCCACCCGACGTGCACAGTGTGAGGTCTCGCAGCAAGCTATCAAATACGGCGCATTTCTCGGCTTTTAAAAAAAACGCTATGCGTCGCCAGGTGTTTCATCGGATTCGAGGTGTTACCTCCTTTGACAGTATCACAGTATCAGCTTAAAGCACTTGTTGCAGGCTGCTGAGTTTGCATATTTTGCTGTGAAGTACAGCCAGACTTTTGACCGCTTCGCCTTGGACATTTTTAATCTGTAGCTCTGCTCTAACTGAACGTACGTACCTGGCCCCGCCTACTATCCTCGGAAACGTAAAATGATTGGCTAGAAGTGTATCACAGCTCAGGAAAAAAAAGCACCGAAATAAAGCACCGAAATGTGCGCTGCTTTTCGGTCTGGTTACTACCGTTTATGTCAGAACCGGTGCCATCATGGCACCGGACACCGGTACCCATCCCTACATGTGACACATCAAAATTATTGGTAATGTCACAAGAAAAACAATGGTGTTCTTGGTTTCAATGTAACTTTATTCTTTCATGAGTTATTTACAAGTTTCTGACCACTTATAAAATGTGTTCAATGTGCTGTGTGTTGGATTGTCAATGCAATCCTCATCTCCCACTCTTCACACACTGATAGCCATCCAGTATCCGTAGTTTCCGTAGTTTCAGGTGCTGCACATCTCGTATCTTCACACCATAGACAAATGCCTTCAGATGACCCCAAAAGTCTAAGGGGGTCCGATCGGGAGACCTTGGGGGCCATTCAACTGGCCCACGACGACCAATCCACTTTCCAGGAAACTGTTCATCTAGGAATGCTCGGACCTGGCACCCATAATGTGGTGGTGCACCATCTTGCTGGAAAAACTCAGGGAACCTGCCAGCTTCAGTGCACAAAGAGGGAAACACATCATCATGTAGCAATTTCAAATATACAGTGGCCTTGAGGTTTCTATTGATGAAGAATGGACCCACTATCGTTGTACCCCATATACCACACCAAACCATCACTTTTGTTGTTCCAACAGTATTGGAGGGATCCATCCAATGTGGGTTAGTGTCAGACCAATAGCGGTGGTTTTGTTTGTGTCATGACCCTGTGCCTTCTCGGCTGACTCTGTATGGCTACAAGTGTTTTTGTTGTGCTGCATCTCTCTCTCTCCCTTCCCGCGCACTGCGCTCTACCGGGGCGGAGTCGTGACGGCTCCAGCCCCTGGCTCGGACACCTGCAAGCAATCATCTCACCCACTTCTTAAGGCGGCTGCTGAGAGTGCTTCCTCGCTGGATTATTGTGTAACACTCATCAGTGTCATCACCTATCTGAGCCGTTTTTCGAGTTTCTGTCGTGCCACTACTCACCTGCCTTTCCTCTCTGTGCCAGAATTCTCGCCAGCCTGAGGACCGCCGTTGGTGAGCTAAAGCCGGAGTCCGAGCTACCTGAGCTTCAGTGGATTTTGTACCTAGCCCTCTTCTTCCCGTGCCTGTGTTCCCCGGAGACCCTCTTCCTGTGCCCCCTCACCTGTATATAGTCGCACCTGGTGTCTGTGTGTGTAAATAAATCACGAACTTTAGTGACGGTCTGACTCCGAGTCCCTCCTGAGCCTGACAGTTTGTTAACTTCACCGTTCACATAAAAGTTTGCCTCATCTCTGAACAAAATCTTCTGCGTGAACTGAGGGTTCTGTTCCAATTTTTGTTTTGCCCATTCTGCAAATTCTGTGTGCCGATCTGGGTCATCCTCGTTTAGATGCTGCAGTAGCTGGAGTTTGTAAGGGTGCCATTTGTGAGTAGCTAATATCCGCCAAAGGGATGTTCGACCAATGCCACTCTCCAGTGACATGCGGCGAGTGCTACGCTGTGGGCTCTTGCTGAATGAAGCTAGGACAGCCACTGATGTTTCTTCATTAGTGACAGTTTTCTTGCGTCCGCATTTTGGCAAATCCAACACTGAACCAGTTTCACGAAACTTAGCAAGCAGTTGGAGCATGGGAGATGGGTGGTCTCGTATGGTGTCTTGCATTGAAATCTGCTGCAATGACCCGGTTACTGCGTTCACCAGATATCAACACAATTTCGATCCGCTCCTCACGTGTTAACCTCTTCGACATGTCAATGGCTGTTGAAAGGCATGTATTTCAGAAAGAGCAAGTCAAAAAGAGAAAAAACAATTGAAACCTCTATTAATTCTCACCGCATGTAACAGAGTCATAAATAACATTGTTATAATTACACAAAATGTGTTCTAAACCCCCAAACTTCTCCTTTTATACCTGACTTTTAAGACCTCCAAGCCTGTAGTTGTGTTCATTATCAGTTAGAGCCCCTCCTCATTCTTTTCTTCTTCTTTGGTGCAATACTATAAATACAGTGTACCCCTTTTGCCTCTCCCCTTTTTCTACAATTCCCCTGTGGGAGAGGAGCTGGAGTGGGCAAATTATTTACTTGGAGGTCTTTCTTTCTTTTACTTTTTTTATCAGGTATGTCAGATTTCATGTTTTTGTTTTATCTTATGTCAAATATGTTACGTGTAAATGCATATTTTATGTTTAATGTAAAAATAAATGCCAGCCCTTTTTCTACAATTCCCCTGTGGGAGAGGAGCTGGAGTGGGCAAATTATTTACTTGGAGGTCTTTCTTTCTTTTACCTTTTTTATCAGACACAACGCAGAATCACACCGGTTACACTTGGTGCCGCTGACCCGTCACATCGCCAATCCGCGATCCACCCCTCCTCCTTCTGCTGCCGCTGTTTTCCCGCCTCCTCTCTGCAGCTGTGTGCCAGAATCCTGTGCCCTGCGCTTTGACTCACAGGTTTTTATATCGCGTGTGTGATCGATGCCCCGTAATTTGGCTTGCAGGCATCTCTGTCACGTGTGAACTTAAAGGGCAAATACGTAGGTGATCATTTCTGTCACTGTTTCATATTGTTGCCTCAAATTATACAGGCACGGATTGTAATTTTTTTTCTCTATTGATATTGGCTTTTACAGCCTGTTTTAATTGAGAGGAGAAAACAACATTTTATTTTCTATGGTGTTTTGATTCTTTGATGTTTTTTTTCTTCTCCCCACATTTCATTGTTTTGTGAAGTTTTGCATAATTGTGTGTGGGGGTTAGGCTCGTTTTTTTTTGCTGTTGAACAGTGATATCTCACTTGGGCCAACATGTTAAGTGAGGAAACTGTGGATAGCGCTTTGCCTGATCTGTTCTCTGCGGGGAGTAATATGACCTTTGGTTTGGGGAGGGGTCATCAGATTGCTCCAAAGTTTTTTGGGAGGGGTAGGCCAGTAGTCCCGGGTATTGGTGCCCACACTGTAGACCAGCCAGTGATGCACTCACCATTAATGCCAGCAGCTAGCTCCACACCAGCTGCTTGCGAACGCCAAACACACACCCAGGCTGTCACTAGTGACATGTTGAGCAGCTTGATCACTGACTTAGCAAAGCAAATTGGGGAAAATATCACATCCTCTCTTAACTCTATGCACCAGCCAGCCCCCACCCAGCCACAGTCTCCCCAGAATGTGCCCTCGAGCTGCAATGACCAGTCCCAGCTGAAGGTTGTTGTTCAGTCAGACACCAAAGCTCCACCATACTTCAAGGGTGACAACACAGATCTATTTCCCATCGGTGAATGGGAGGACATGATGAGATGTTATCTGCACAGAATCAGCTGTGACACAGATGAAGAAATGTTTGCCATATTAATGTCTAGACTAACTGGCAAAGCCAGAGATGTGGTCAAGGTGTCACTTCGTTGCCGCCCTGAGTTGAATCGGAATGATCCTATTACTGCTGTGTTTGACATACTGAGGTCTAACTTCAGCGACTTGACATATTCCAGCCTGCCCATGAAAGATTTCTACAGTACTGTGCCACGTCCAGGTGAGAACGCCATGGATTACTGGATCCGGTTGAACAAGTCTATTGATGCTGCTGATGAGTGTCTCCGCAGGCGCGGCAAGATGGTAGAGGACCCCAGTAGTGAGGTTGTTTCGATGTTCATTAATCACTGTCCTGACCACAGTCTTACGTTGTCTTTTCAACTGAAGGCCCCTGAGGAGTGGACTGCAGCTGAGGTTCAGAGCCGTCTGGACAACTATGTGAGGAAAATGAGACAGTCTAGTGTTTTGTCTCATAATACAGCAAGTCTGTCCATCCCGCATCAGAGCCCTGTCGCTGTTAACAGCCAGCCCCACTCCAGCGGTGCTCAAGCAGTCCCAGTAACACATGAGCCAGCCTCGTATCCTATGCCCTCTGTTCCCTCTGCAGCCACATGTCAGCCTCTCTCTTCTGATGGCATGGTAAGTGTGCAGCAGCCCTCTGCTTGTCCTCCTTTGACTCTACATGTCATGCCCCCATCTTTGCCAGTTTCTGGCCCTCCTCCAGCTGAGCCAGGTGTTCAACAGATGGTAGCACTGTTTGACAAGGTTCTGTCCATGTGCACTGCATCACTAGCCACTGGTCCTAGGTGCCCACAACCCACAGGTCATTCCCATGGGCACCGCAATGCTCATCGTGCTTCGTGCAGAGTGTGTGGCTCACATGAACACACAACCCATGTGCATTGTAGGCTGTACAAGCTATGCCACAGCTGCTTTGACCCTGGACACATGAGGCGTGAATGCCCACAGTTGCACCTGAAACCAAGCGTTTCAGTCCCTCCTCCCACCGATGCTGCTTTAAACTAGCCAGCCCATGTAACGAGAGGGGTAGCATGGGCAGTGTTGATGAAACCCTCAGAAATGCAACAGACCCAGAAGCCATATATGTTAACTGCTGTAGTAGCCTCTCTGATGAGAAGACTGTTATTATGGGTTCACAAAGAGTTGGCAGGGCTAGTGAGTTGTTTTACACTCCAGTGTCGGTCAGTGGCCGGTGTTCCCTGACAAGCATGCTTGATTCAGGAAGTATGTCATGCACACTAAGTGAAGAGGCTGATAGCAAGCTAAGAGCCGCTGGTGTTGCTCTGATTCCGCAGCATATCCCTGAAAATGTGGTGCTGGTTGGTTGCGGTGGCCTTCTCACACAACCGAAATGCATCTATGATTTGGACATTGAAGTATATGGGACTAGGTTTCTTGTACCAACATTTGTGGTTCCTGGGCAAAAAGATGAGCTCATCGTGGGGAGCAATGTGATCCGGCCCATCATTCAGAAGATGAAGGCTGATACAAAGTACTGGGAGCTTATTAACTCCAATTACACTGGCACTGATTGTGAAGACTTCCTGCAGTTGCTGAGCTGTATCTCACGGTGGTCTGCTCCTGTGTTGCCAGATAAAGTAGGTACAGTCAGGTTGCGGAAGAGTGTCACTCTTCTGCCACAAAAAGAATATGTAGTTTGGGGAAAGCTGCCACCTTCTGCCCTCGTGTCTCCAGGATGTACTGTCGTTGTGGAACCCACGTCAGCCCGTTCCACTCCAAAGAACATAATGGTGGGGCGCATTATAACACCCATGTGGGGAGATCGTTGGGTCCCTATGAAAGTCCTTAACCCAACAGAGAGCCCTGTGACACTTCGTCGCAATGCTAAGATTGCGGATGTCTTTCCTTGTATTGCTGTGGAGGACCTGCCCATCACTCAAGGTCTCTGCGAGACTCTGACTGACCAGCATACCAGTTTTCCCCCCTCATCAGACTCTGTGCCTGACTCTGCACAGCTACTCAAAGATGCTGGGTTGGCTGACATTGATATTGAGGGCTGTGAAGTGTCAGATGGGTGGAAGAGGAAATTGGTGGAGCTTGTGTTGACTTACCAAGATGTGTTCTCTAGAGACAAACTGGACTGTGGTGAGGTGAAAGACTTTGTCCATCGTATCCACCTCACTGACGACCGCCCTTTCAGGCTTCCCTATCGCAGAGTACCCCCGGCTCACTATCACAAGTTGCGAGAGGTGCTGTCAGACATGGAGATGAAAGGCATCATCAGTAAGTCCACCAGCGAATACGCCTCGCCACTGGTAATGGTTTGGAAGAAGTCAGGTGACTTGAGGATATGCACTGACTTCCGCTGGCTCAATGCCAAAACCATTAAGGATGCTCACCCACTGCCCCATCAGGCTGACTGTCTTGCTGCCCTTGGTGGGAATGCTTTCTTCAGCACCATGGACCTCACATCTGGGTTCTACAACGTTCCCCTCCATGAGTCTGACAGACGGTACACTGCTTTCACTACACCTCTTGGCCTGTATGAGTACAACAGACTTCCCCAGGGTCTATGCAACAGCCCAGCATCTTTCATGCGGATGATGCTCAGCATCTTTGGTGATTTGAACTTTTCCAGCCTCCTGTGTTATCTTGATGACCTGCTGGTGTTTGCGCCTTCAGAAGAGGAGGCCCTAAGACGTCTTGAGATTGTTTTCTCTCGCCTGAGGACCAGCAATCTGAAGCTGGCGCAGAAAAAATGTCACTTTCTCAGACGCTCTGTGAGGTTTTTGGGTCATGTCGTGGATGCTGGTGGTGTCTCGGTTGATCAGGATAAAGTGAGGGTTATCGCCAATTTTCAGAAGACTGACCTTATGGATGGTGACGGTTGCACCCCTTCTCAGAGGAAAGTGAGATCCTTCCTTGGCATGGTGATGTTTTACCAGCATTTTATTCCAGGGTGCTCTCGTATTGCGAAGCCACTCTTTGCTCTAACTGCCGGTCAGAAGAGGACTAAAGGCTGCCATGGGAGTCGGAAACCTGGAACTTTTCGCAAGCTCACCCCTCAAGATTGGACTCCTGCTTGTGAGAAAGCATTTGAGGGACTCAAAGGTGCACTCCTCAGCTGTGCGGTGCTGGCACATCCTGATTTTGAGAGGCCATTCATCCTTTCAACTGACGCTTCCATGGATGGGCTGGGTGCTGTCTTATCCCAGGTGCCAGCTGGTGAGGAGAGAGCAAGACCTATAGCCTTTGCTAGTAAGTCTCTCAGCCGCAGTCAGGCCAAATACCCAGCACACCGGCTCGAATTTTTGGCTCTGAAGTGGGCTGTGTGCGATAAGTTCAGCCACTGGCTCAAGGGTCATCGGTTCACTGTCTGGACTGATAACAATCCTCTCACATACATTCTGACTAAGCCAAAGCTGGATGCCTGTGAACAGCGTTGGGTCTCTAAGCTTGCACCATACTGCTTTGAGATCAAATATGTTCCTGGAAAGCTGAACATTGTGGCAGACACCCTGAGCAGGGAACCGTTTGTGAGGCCGTTGGCCCAGCGGCTCCTGTCGGAGCCCTACTTTGAGCTGCTAGGGCAAGTCAGTGGTGTGAAAGATGCCAGTGTCCAGGATGCCTTCCGTTTGACCTGTCAACCTCAATCGATACGCAGTGCTCCACCCTCTGCTGTGCTTGATGTGTCTCTGTCAACTGATGACGTGTCTTCTCTCATGTCTTCGCTCTGTGAGTGGGAGTCTGCTTCTCGCCAGCGTGCAACATCCCTCGCTGGTCACCTAACCTCCATCAGTCCACCTGACTGTGATGTTACTCATGCGCTGTCCCGTGCTGATCTCCTGTCTCATCAAACAGGGGATCCTGTGATCTCCAGAGTAGCCCGCTATGTTGAGCGTAAGCGCAGACCCTCCAGACGTGAGCGCTGTCATGAGAACCAACATACGTTGCGGCTCCTGAAACAATGGGATAAGCTCACATTCCTCAATGGTGTCCTCTACAGAGTCGTGAGGGACCCACTGACCAAACACAAGAGATTCCAGTTTGTGGTACCTGACTCCCTAAAACAAGTGGTGCTGTCTGGCATACACGACAATGCTGGTCATCAAGGTCAACCTCGCACACTCTCCTTGGCTCGTCAGCGTTTTTTCTGGTATGATATGGAGAAGGATGTGCGCGGTCATGTGAGAAATTGCCGCAGGTGTGTTCTCAGCAAGACCCCAGAGCCAGCAGCTAGGGCCCCGTTGGAAAGCATTAAGACCTGTGCTCCACTGGAACTTGTGTGCATTGACTTCTGGTCAGCTGAGGACAGCAACAACAAGTCTGTGGATGTCCTTGTGATTACTGACCACTTCACAAAATTAGCACATGCATTCCAATGCCAGGATCAGACAGCTAAGAGAGTCGCTAAAAAGCTCTGGGATGGATTCTTCTGTGTGTATGGCTTCCCTCAGCGCATTCACTCTGACCAGGGAGCTAGTTTTGAGAGTGAGCTGCTTGCAGAGCTTCTGGTTTTGGGTGGCGTTGCCAAATCCCACACTTCACCATACCACCCCATGGGTAATGGTACCACAGAGAGATTTAATCGCACCCTTGGAAACATGTTACGGTCCCTCCCCCCCCAGATGTAAGCAGAAATGGCCGCAGATGATACAGTCCATGACGTTTGTGTATAACTGTACGGCACACGAGACCACCGGCTTTGCGCCATTCTACCTGATGTTTGGGAGGGTGCCAAGGTTGCCAGTTGACCTCATGTTTCGGGATGTCCTTCATGATGACACCATTTGTGACTATGATACCTATGTCAAGTCACTGATGGATGACCTGCGCTCTGCCATGCTCCGAGCCCAGGAACACAGCACAATGGAGCAGAGACACCAGTCTGACCAGTACAACAGAAAAGTGAAGGGTCTGCCTCTTTCACTAGGGGACCAGGTGTTGTTGGCAAACAAGGGAGTCAGAGGAAAAAGGAAGCTCTCTGACAAATGGGAACCTGTTGTGTACACGGTAGTTGACTTGGATCCTGCTCTTCACATCTGCCGTATCAGAGACAAAGAAGGTCATGAGCGTGTGGTGCATCGCAACCTGCTCCTTCAAGTTAACTTTTTGCCCTTGGACACAACACTGAATGACGATGCTGCACATCCTGCTGTGAGCGTTGTCAGTGGCCCCGCTGAGTCTGACCTGGATGGGTCTGTGACATCTTTTGGGGGCACAGGAGCTGTACCTCCTGCCACCTGGACTGTGGATTCCGTCTCCAGCATTGGCGAGTGTGATGACCGCACACTATCATGGATCCATCAGCAATCTGCCGCTGACCCGGTCGAAGATGGCGTTCATGGGACCCCTCCCATAATGGGTGTTTCTGATCTTGGTGGGCTGGCTGGTGATGGAGCCTCCCCAGGCTCCCCTGCTGCTTTCCCGTCCCACACTTTTCATTCTCTTGAACCCAAAAATGTGGACGTGGATCAAGGACTTACCACACGTTTTGGTAGAATCATTAAACCAGTTCGTCGCTTGATTGAATCAATGGCTCAACTTGAAACACTCCTTGGTGTTGAACCTGTTCAAGCAGCGGTTATTGATGTGTGAATTTGCTTATTTCTGTATGTTTTTCATTGCTATTGTTTTTGGAAAAGAATAATACAGGCACAGAGTTCATTGTATTTTGTCAGTCTGTGCAGTCTGATAGTGACGCCCATAGATATTATGGCCTGTTTTGTGTGGTGTAAATGGCACCTCATTTTGTCTATAGAAAGTCCTGGGATCTTGCTAGGCGCCGAGCAGGTCTCAGGTCTCTTATCCTCCTTGGAGGAAGCTATGTTGCTGATCTAATTCATTGTATATGCGATGTGAATTTGTTTGAGGCCACTGTATCTGTTATTGTGGGTTTATATTTTTTTTTGGTGTACCCTTTAGGATTTTGTGTAATTCTTGGGGGGTGAATGTAACAGAGTCATAAATAACATTGTTATAATTACACAAAATGTGTTCTAAACCCCCAAACTTCTCCTTTTATACCTGACTTTTAGGACCTCCAAGCCTGTAGTTGTGTTCATTATCAGTTAGAGCCCCTCCTCATTCTTTTCTTCTTCTTTGGTGCAATACTATAAATACAGTGTACCCCTTTTGCCTCTCCCCTTTTTCTACAATTCCCCTGTGGGAGAGGAGCTGGAGTGGGCAAATTATTTACTTGGAGGTCTTTCTTTCTTTTACTTTTTTTATCAGGTATGTCAGATTTCATGTTGTTTTTGTTTTATCTTATGTCAAATATGTTACGTGTAAATGCATATTTTATGTTTAATGTAAAAATAAATGCCAGCCCTTTTTCTACAATTCCCCTGTGGGAGAGGAGCTGGAGTGGGCAAATTATTTACTTGGAGGTCTTTCTTTCTTTTACCTTTTTTATCAGACACAACGCAGAATCACACCGGTTACACGCACACACAAGAAATTGAAAAAATAAAACACCAGCAATTATTGCTGGACTGTGAACAAAGAGAAACTTGTAAATAACTCATGAAAGAATAAAGTTACGTTGAAACCAAGCACACCATTGTTTTTCTTGTGACATTAACAATAAGTTTGATGTGTCACATGGCCCTCTTCCTATTGAAAAAACAAAAGTTGTATCCAAGATGGCCGACTTCTAAATGGCCAACATGGTCACCACCCATCTTGAGGAGTTTGCCCCCTCACATATACTAATGTGCCACAAACAGGACTTTAATATCACCAACCATTCCCATGTTATTACGGTGTATCCATATAAATGGCCCACCCTGTAGAAAGGGTAGAAGGCTTTACGTTCCTCGGGGTCCACATCTCGACCAACCTTAACTGGTCCACAAACATTTTCCACCAGGTAGGAGAAGCACAACAAAGGATGTACTTCCTCAGGAAGCTGCGTTAGGCCCAATTACCCCAGAGACTGCTAATTAACTTCTACCCTCTGACCTACTGCTCCACACTCTGGTTCAACTGCTGTACTGTGGAGGACAATAGGAAACTGCAATGGGTGGTGAGTGCAGCAGAGCGGGCAACTGGCATTTCACTAACCCCCTCAGAGACATTTATACTGGCAGACGTCAGCAGAAAGCTAGCATCATCATCAAAGAACCCTCGCACCCTGGACACTCAAAACACTCCCAAACTGTGTTTCATTGTTCTGGTAACAGTGACAATAAATATCTTATCTTATCTTATCTTATCTTATCTTATCTTAAACAAACAAAAAATGGACTTCACAGTTTCACCACTGCTTGGAGAGGAGTTGCCAAGTGTTTGCAGACATGCAAACTACAAGCACCAGCAGCGATCTGCTTCCGACCAAAGCAGTCAGCTATTTTCCTTGTGACCAGCAGTTTCCAGAATGGTCACTGACCACTCTGGAGCTTTAGCAGTCAGTTTCACCGCAGCTGGCATCAACCACTCACCAACCAGTCAGGGAGTGCAAATTTTTCTCTCTAGCAACCAGCGGTGGTCTATGGCGGCCCAGTGTCACAGGTCCAAAATGATGCAAAAGTTAATGTCACATGGTTAGTAGTCAGGTTACTGCTAAAACATGTGGCTAAACAGTTATGGCCACGTAGACTTGCCAAAATTTTAGGTTAGGTATGTAAAAAAGAAAAGAAAAGAAATCCAAATTACTATACGTCTAAAGTTGGACACACCTAAATAAAATCTTGAAATGCTGAGATAATAAATGAAAACTAAAACATTTTAAATAATAACCTGAATAATAACAACCTAAAAGTTCATCTTCTTTTGCAAACATTATCACTATTTGTATTGGTGCCAGCAGTTCAAGTATCGGTGTGTAATCTGAGCTGGGGAAAAGTTACTGCTGTAATACTGCATGCAGCCAACCTGATGCAGTATGTGGAAACAGGTCTGTTAGATCAGTATTCAGTGAGACAGTGGAGCAGTTGCAGGATCATGTCCCCCTTAAGAGTATCCAACATGCAGGTTTCTCCTCATGGTTCGTGCTGATGGAGGCTGTTAACATGTTATGTGCCCTGTGCAGACACACGCTGCATCTCCCTCACACAGACACACACACAGAGAAAGAGAGAGGGAGAGAGAGAGCAGGAGGAGGAGGCGGAAACCTCCATCTGCCCTGCTCGGTGACCGACCCGTCATCCTCGGGCTCGGGGAACAGACGGATCGTCTCCTCGCTGTTGTCATTTTTTTAATTTTAACTTTCACATCTCTGGATGAGGAAACCGCGGGGAGATGATGTGACCACGGGAAAAGCGAGAGGAAATTTAACACGGAGCAGATCTTCAGTCTATATATAGGCTATGCCCCGGACTGCACCACCACCACCACCTGCCCCCCCTGGTGCCGGTAAGTCACGGAGGGAAGAGGAGGTGGGAAGCTGGGAGAGAACCGTGGTGTCCCGGGGCGGGTTGGTGCTAGCCGTGCCTGGGTATCGTTGGTAACTGACCCGTGAAAATGACTTTTGAGGTCTCGTGAGGTCGGGTTACCGTTCAGCCATGTTGCAGGAGATCGATAGGCGAGGGAGGGAGGGAGGAGGTGTGTGTGGGGGGGCCGTTGGACTCTTGACACCTGCCCTTGTTCCCCATAACTGAAGGCAGCGCGAGGGAAAACCGTTAAAAATGTGTAAATTGGCAGTTAGGCGGCTCTAAATGGCGTGATGACTTTCTGACTCGGTGTGGCGGGGAGTCGGAGTGCCGTTCAGCCATGTTGCGGGGGGGGGCTGTACAGGAGGAGGAGGGAGGTAACTAGCTAACAGCGGGGCTCCGGGGGCTCTGACTCCGACCGACCGACCGACACCGAGAGGGACGTGAGGGGAAGGGGAGGGGGTGTTGTGGAGAAGCTGGTGCCCGATGATTGTCGCCTCCCTGCCGGATGCGGCGGCAGCAGCAGCCCGCGCGGTGTCGCTTAGAGACGGAGGCAGGAGGCAGAGCGAAACGGGGTCGACGGGGGTAGTGAGTGAACCGAGGCAATGAAGAGCCTGCCAGCCACATTTGATTTATTAAATAAAATTATTTAGTGCAATTTTTTAATTAACAAGGACCTAAATGTTAAAAAGATGAAGCAGTGAATTTAGCAGGATTTTTTTTATTATTATTTACTATTATTATTTAATTGCTATAGAAAATAATTTTTATACACACACACACACACACACACACACACATATATATATATATATATATATATATATATATATATATATATATATATATATATATATATACACATACATTATTTGCACAATATTTCTTGATTATTGACTTTTTTGGTGTAGTTTTGAGTCATCATGGCGCTAAAATATTTTGATTTGGGGCTGATATTCTGACGGGTCTTTTTTACATTTTTAAAATGAAATGTGATTTATTGTTTAAAATAGTTTTTTCAACAACAATCATGTTCATTTAAATTACGTGTGTTCTTGCAGCCTGTGTTCATGTGTTCATTCTTTTTTTTTTTGCACATTTAAATTACGTAGATATTCCTACAGACACAGGCATGTCAATTTTTAGATAATTTATTTTACTTTTTCATTGATCTTTATTTAAATTACATTCCTACAATGGGACGCTGATAGATTATTATTTATTTATTCATTACATTTGTATTTATTTATTTGTTTGTTTATCTCTTTATTGTTAGCCTTCAAATGAAAGTATTTTCCTAGGATGCAGTCAATTTTTTTCCTTTCAGGGGCAAAAAGTGACCAAGGCTAACAGGCGGTGACAGGCGGAGTAGTTATTGATGATCACTGATCACAAGTGACGATTATTGTTTTTCAACAGGAAGGTCAGGGCAGGAGGTGACGAGGCAGGGTCCGTTACCATGGTGATAACAGATGATGATTTATCCCCTTATTGGGCCTTATCCATTCAATAATTTATTATTCACAGATTCACTTTGTTCCTTTTCTTCTCCTCCTCCTCCTCCCTTTATCTTCCTCTCCCCTGTTCTCTCTCGCCCTGCATCCTCGCTGCTTCCTCTTCCTCCCCCTCTCTCGTCCCGTTCCCCTCCGTTCGTCTTCCCTCCTCTCTCTTTCAGGTCACCGAGAGCCAGCAACAGCTCGCTCTGAAGATCAAATCCACCCTCGTTTCCTCTCTCTACGATGCTCTGCTCACGTCCATATGTTGAAGAACACACTCGTCTTATTTTAGCACCACTACCTTCCTCCTCCTCCTCCTCTTCCTCCTCTCTTGCCCTCCTCTCTTCTGAGTTTTGACTCCCCTTTTCACTCTCTCTCTCTTTGTCTCTCTCTCTCTCTTTCTTATTTTTTTCACACACGGAAAAAGAAAATGAAGCGTGGGTCGAGTGTGTTGCAGCCTCACTCTGCTGCAGCCAAACGACACGCACACCCTGCAAACACACACACAAAGACACACACAGGCGATGACGCACAAGCCGCAGGTTCGAGCCCCTTCCCAGCAGCTACCTCTCTGTTCAGCCCTGATGTCAGCACCAAGATGGCGTCTGACCTCCTCATCAGGCTGTCAGGTAACACACACACACACAGTGGGCACTAGAGCTGCTGCCTAATGACTAATCAATCAATTGATTATGTAATAATGAAAAGGATGGTTAGCTCCACCCCTAATGTCCAGAATTGCATCTTGTTTATGTCATTTTTGTGGATGCTAATTTGTGCTCACAAACACTACAAAAGTATGTGGACAGATCTTTGTACTGTCCTGTCGTGGGAAATGGAGTTGCGTGGGTGGAGTGAAACAATAATTGCACAAGAATAATACAGTAATACAAGAATAAATGAACAACAAGCCCATTTCCCATGTGTGTCGTCCACGTTCCTGTCACTCCCTATACTGTCTTACCTAAGGAAGGCAAAGAATGGCCAAAAATAAAAGAATATATATGATAACTTGCACGGTGTTTATCCCAAAGTAAAACGCTTTATAAAGAAAAATCTAAACATAATACAAGGTTAGTAAGTAAACCGACCTCCTTCTTCCTGGCCACCTACTCCACCTGTTCTGGTGGGACACAGACGTGTTCACAAGCAAAACCAGCTCATATACTATATCAACAAATGTATTCAATCCAAATCATTGAATTCAGGTGTTCCAGTCACTTCCATGGCCACAGGTGTATAAAGACAAGCACCTAGGCATGGATACTGTTTCTACAAGCATTTGTGAAAGAATGGGTCGCTCTCAGGAGCTCAGCGGACTCCATGGTGGTAATGTGCAGCCCGTTCTCATTCCCAATGCGTAAAATACCGACAACTTGTCATGTCATGTCTCATGGGAACACAAAAGGTATGTGGATGAAATTCAATGGAATGACGCTCCCGGCGGTAACTGACGTTCCAGCTGTGTATTCCAGCCCTAACCCTAACCTTAATCCTAACTCTAGCCATAACCTTAATGGTGTTAGATAGTGTTTTCCAAAGCAATTAAAGAAAACTAAATGTACATGTGCAGATTGAGTCCAAACGGTTCTCATGTTTCCTCCTGTTTCCGAACGCATAACATAGGAACATGTTGTGGCAGAAAGCATAATATACCGACGATTTGTCACACACAGTAATATGTTATGCTTTGGGAGTGGGAACGTGCTGAGGTGCCTAGTGCACGGAGATCACCAACTTTCTGCAGAAGGTATCAGTACTGACCTCCAAACGTCACGTGCCCTTCAGATAAGCTCAAGAGCAGTGTGCAGAGACGAACCACGCTTCTCCGTCTGGCAATCCGATAGGCGAGTTTGGGTTTGGCAGTTGCCAGGAGAACGGTACATGTCTAATGAGTTGAACCCTTATTTCCAGTGAAAGGAATTCTTAATGCTTCAGCACACCAAGACATATTGGACAATTTAATGCTCCCAACTTTGTGGGAACAGTTTTGGGCATGACCCCTTCCTGTTCCAACATGACTGCATACCCGTGCACAAAGCAGGGTCCATAAAAACATGGATGAGCGGTTTGGGTTTTGGAAGAACTTGACTGGCCTGCACTGAGCCCTGCCCTCAACATGACAGAACGCCTTTGGGATGAATTAGAGCGTGGGCAGACTTCATGTTAAACCCTGTGGATTAAGAATGGGATTTGACTCAAGTTCATGTGTGTGTGAAGGAAGTCGAGCAAATACTTTTGGCAATTTAATGGATGATCTCCACGTGTCCCCTCTCAATAGACATACCTGAAACACCTCACCTTTAAGGCACCCAGGAGGCATCCTTGTCAGATGTCGATGTGGAGGAGCTCCCAAATGACTGAGCTCCTCACCCTGTCTTTAAGGGAGTGCCCAGGCTCCTCATGCAGATAGCTCACTCTGTTGGTCACTCCACACAGCCTGTGGCCATACGTGAGAGCTGAAGCCTAACTCAATCAATCTTCCCTTTCACACTGTATTCACTGGGATTGGGCAGTCCAGGGGTATAATTTCCAGGGGGGTTAGGAGGGTTATGACCCCTCCAATAATCAGACCCAGCCAATATAACCCCTTTACTTTTCTTTACTCATTTCAGTTAATACCAGCAAAATAGTTGCATGTTTAATCATCTGGGAATTTATCCAGATTTATTTATTTATTTAGACAGAGATTCCCCCCCAGTGTTCAGCACAAAGTTACGCTCATGGGGCAGTCATCCCGTTCCTGCTGGGAATCACATCCTCAAACTTGGAGGTGCTCATTCCTTCCACTTCACATCTGGGTGCAAATCACCCAGCTGGTTCAGCTCGTTCGATGAGCCCAACTGAGCAGAGAGGTGATCTGGATGCAAACCCACCTTCCACTGTGTTTGTGCAGGGACAGGATAGCCTGCAACAACAACACGTGATATCCCATACTCCTGAAACACCCCCTACGGGAAGTAATGAGGCCCACGGTTGGATGCCTTCTCCACATCCATGAAACACATGTAATTATGGCTATAATACATGGGTTATTCCACAGGATGTTTCAGTAATTTTCAGTACAAAGCGGTATACTGTGCCTCCACCTAAGACTGAATGCATTTTCACTATCTTCCAGTCAGCTCAGGTTTAACATGAAAAATAAAAAGGACGAGGCTGTCTCACCCTGAGTTTTCAAGGTCTACTAAAGCTATTGGTGCATACTCAAACACACCAATCAGAGCATACTGATGTAGAGCCACTTCAGAGATCAGAAAATGTTATTATTAAAAAGGAATTTTTGACCTAAAAGAAAATACGTATTCAGCCGCAGAACACATCTGAGCCTTATAACAGTGGTGGCACAGCCTGTAAGGTATAAATTAGCCCATCAGCATCACTAATAGGTGCAAATAATTATATTCTTTTACCACATGTGAGTACCCTGCAGACTTTTTACGATTATTTGCTACTTTAACTTTGCCTTTTTAATACAATAACAGCATGTTATGTTGCACTTATGAAATCATAGAATTAAAATAATGAAGATGATTTTGCGTTCATTTTATTTAATACAAAAAAATAAAACAGCTGTGAGGCAAAGGAACACATTTTGGCCTTGACAGAACGGTAGCATTCAACATCCAAGGAGTGATGGCTAAAAGCCTATGCCAAGGCACCCGGGAAATGAAAATGGTGGAAAAAGAATAACGATAATGACATTAATAAAGACAAATAAAATCAGTAAAAGGCAACATAAGCAGAATAAACAGGCAGGTTTTAAGGTTCTTTCACGGCTCTCCTCAGGCAGACTGAGGAGTAAACACCAGAAGCTGCTTCACCTCAGGTTTTTGTCCTGCTCTTTGGAGCAACTGAAAGCCCAGAAGACCTCAGAGACCATCGTCATTCACAGATCTGAAGCAAGTGGGCGGCTGCAAGAACATGAAGTACAAGATTTTTTAAATCAATAAAAAAACAAGCATCCAATATCAGGTCTTTAAAACAGGGTGATATGTCACTCTCCGGTTGAATACTATTACTCTGAGTTTAACTCCCATTGCAGTAAATTCCTGCTGCAGGTTTTATCTGCTGGAAATGAAGAGACGTGAGCGTGTAGGTGTCCGCGTACTTCGGGCATGTGTTGCAGGAGCCTGTGCGCTCTCATGAAGGCTTGAGTGCGGTTATCAGGCTGCAATTTGACCTCTGCAGTAATCTGTTTACAGTTAACTTGAATCAAATCACTCTCTGTCTCCAGAGGCCACCCAGAAGGCCCAGATGCATCCTGGGAGCCGAGAGGAAGCGGAGCAGCAGGATGAGCCAGGCGTCGCTCTCTCACCGGACAGCCCCGGGGCGAGTCCCGAGCCACCGTCCCTCACGCACACGCCTGACGGCAATACCGCTACGGACACGCTAGCTTCAGATCTGCTCCGGAAGCTAGCAGGTACGAGTTCGCCAAAACTGTGATGAGAGATACAGCACTGTGTAAAAGTCTTGAGCCAGTCCTTATTTTTTCATGTTATGTAGGGAAATGGATGCAGTGATTTACTGGAACATGTGCAAACATACACAGCATACAGCATATAAGGCAATAACAGAGTTTGTACAGTTCCAAGAACTTTGGAATGACCACAGTTATTCTTTTAGGCACCTTTCTTGTCATTTCTTGAAGTAGTCTTCAGGAATAGTTCTCCAGGACATTCAAAGCTCTCCTTTGGATCTTTCTTCTTTTTGTTCTGTTTTCTTCTGGTCTGAGCTCTGAGGAGGCCAATCCATGACTGATAATGTTCCATTTTGTGTTTTTATATCCAACTATACTTTGAGTGCATTGGAAGTGTTTTGGGATTGTTGCTGACAAATGAAGCTGCTAAATTTTGATGAATTATCTCATTACATACAGTGCCACTAATTTTTAGTGCAGTTCTTATGTAGTTTGGCATGCCCCAGCTTTTCTCACTGTTTCTCAAGAATTTCTTCTTGAGAGCCACGCTAACACTCACACAATTTCTGATGGGGCTTCAGTGAACAGTAGATCAATCAACTGAAGGTCCAAGTGCATCTCTCGACTCCTGTGTCAGGCCTTTGCTGTTTCTTAAGGACATGACTTTCAGATAAGCCTGCCATTTCTTTTTTTGTCCTCCACTTTTCCCGATTTCCCAGATTTGTTTGAGGATACACTGCACACCATATCTAGACATGCCAAGGTTTTAGCTAAAAAATCTTTGGGTATGATCTTGTTAGTGCAAAAGTGCTATGTTACGCCTGTCAAACTGTGTTATTTCTTAACATTTTTTATAGATTCAGCTAAAAAATAGTAACAAATAATTGTGTGTTCTTGCAACAGGCTGCTGGTAGCAAAGTGCCTAAAGACACTGATTAAAAATGGTTATTTGCCACGTTGTCTGTTTTGTATAGCCACAACACTGGTTCATCCCTTGAGTTAGGTGCCTTTTTATGCTTGAATGATTCACGGGTCTGCATTAAGTGGCAGTGTACAAAGAAACACTTTGAAAGACCTTCCGACAGCCTGGAAAACTACTGTTCAGCACCACAAAATATAAGAAAGTCTGACTTTGAGGCAAATATAGAGAGAAAAGAGTGGTGGTTCAAGACTTTTGCACAGTACTGTAAGTCATTTCTGACTGTTGGCTTTGCGCTGGATTCCAGCCCTGCGCTCCCAGTTATAAGCCTACTGGTGTGGACGTCTTACTCACTTGTATTGGTGAACAACACAAAGTAGAGGTTCTATAGCTTGGAACCAGAACTCAGGTACCAGAGTCCAGCTGGACTGTCTGTTTTGTTTTGGGTTTTTGTTGGTTGAGGTCAAAAACATGTTACCTTCTCTAGCTTTGAATGAACTTTCACACACTGCTTCTAATCATTTATTATTATTTCTTCCCAATCACAGAGCGTCAGGAAGTGAATGGCCATGTGGTGAGACTCAAAGAAGAAGAAGAGCCAATGGAAGTCGACACAGTAGCCCAGAGTCAAATAGTAACAGAAGACGTTGCTCTGCCTGCCCCGAAAATGGTCAATCATCACATCTTCAGTGTTAAAACAGAAGATCGGGGCCTCACTGGGAACAAGGTGGCTGAGGAGTTGCACCCCAGAGCCAAAATGGCGGACCGCTGTCTCTTTGGCCTTAAAGTAGAAGGCAAGTTCTGTGCTGAAGGATGCCCGCCTGTCTCCGCAATGGCAGACAGTGCAGTCTCTGGAGCCAAACAGTTTCACTTTCAAGTGAACATGGAGGATGTCTCTGGAACTAAGATGTCGGACCACCTTCTAACTGGAGCCAAGATGGAGGACCAGCTTCTCTTTAAAGCAAAGTTTGCCGAGCGGCCTTTCTCTGGAGTCAAGGTGACCAACAAGTTTCTCTCTGGAGTCAAAACGGAGGACAAGTTTGCTTCAGGGGCCAAGATGGAGAACCAGGTTTTCTCCGGGGTGAAGATGGAGGAGCAGCTCTTCTTTGGAGCCAAGATGGAAGACCAATTTACCTCTGGAGCCAAGATGGCTGACCAGTGCCTCAGAGCAGTGCTGTGGCAGGACATGTCAGTGAACCTGGCGTCCACACTGCTGCACCAACTGTCAGGTAACCACACAAGCTTTAATATTAACCTAGATTAAATCTAAAGTTGATTGTCGTGTTTCTACTGGTCAGAGTTGCTCCTTGATGCCGAAACATCAAATCTAAGAATACATAAAGCTGTCAAAAAAACAAATAAACAGAAAAACACAATCTTTCTTGAATATTTGTGAGTTGAATTTCAGAGATTTTTTTTTTCCTTGAAAATATTTATATGCTCAGTTTTGTGCAGGTCTTTGGAGGTTTTTTCACTAGTAACATAGTGAAAACCCCAGTGATTGCCTGTAAGCGAGCACATGGAATCAGCTGACTTCCTTTAAACAGGAAGAAGCAGCTGTGTGAGCCGACGGGCTGGTGCAGAGAGAGCAGACCGAGACTTTAGGAAACAACAGATAAGAAACCGTTCGTATCAGAGACATGCAGCCTCAGAGGTGGAGGTAGCTGCAGAGAGAAAAGTGCACATTGTCCACTGTTTGGGTTTTAGCCAAACACACAGGTTGCATCATTTTTTTCGGTTTGCACTCGAATGCGCTTCTTTTTCTGTCGCTTGTCTGCAGAGAGGGTCAGTAAGTCCAACAGTCAGCTGGTGGACAGGATGACTCCACCCATCAGAAGCAGGTAAGTGCACACTTCCATCTATCAGCGGCATATTTTGACCTCTGACCTCAGTCATGACGGTATCCTGTATCTGTGCGTGTTGCTCTCTGTGTAGTCCTGTTTTGAAGGGTAACGACGACCAGCGCCGCTCTTCCCCGGCAGTGATCAGCTCCCAAACTCCTCCACTTGGTAATGGACTTTCAATTTTTCACTTTTCATTTCCAACAGCGTTTAACAGCAAGCCCAGACATTTGTATCCACGCACTGCAGCACATGCATACCATTCAGGCTTCTAAATGCTGCAGATGACTTCTGCAGGCTCAGCTGGGAGAGGGATCAGACACAAGGCGAAACAGTCTTACTTTTAGAGCTGTGAAGAAACAGAGTTTTACGTTTGTGTGCACAGTGTAATCGATTTTTGGGGGTTAGCCTCTCCGCTATCAAGGTCTCACTATTTGTAGAGGCCCGAGAAAAGTTTGAACCTCGATTATACCCCGCTCCTGACGCAGACACAAAAACCAGGAGACACGCCAGAGCGGCTTGAAGGCTGCTGGCAGAGTTGGTGGATTGTAATGCAAATTATCCACAGATGAGTCCAGTGGAACTGCAGTCCCTTAGCGGACTTAGGGATAGAGAAATTATGATCAAGGCTTTAGTCTAGGTGAAGTTTCCAGGAGTTAGATGACCTCTGCTAAAGATCCTGAATGTAACCACAGCCCAGCTGCTTTTATATAGTGCAGCGGTGGGCAAAGTCCAGGTTTTAGATGTGTCCTTAATCCAACACAGCTGATTTAAATGGCTAAATGACCTCCTGAACATGTTTTGAAGTTCTCCAGAGGCCTGGTAATGAACTAATCATTTGATTCAGGTGAGATCTAAAACCTGCAGGATACCGGCCCTCGAGGCCTGGAGTTGCCCACCCATGATATAGTGCATGGCTGTAAAGTCTCTTTATTTGGAGAGCTGATGTAGAAAATTGAAAGCTTGTATCTTGGTCAGGCTTAGCTACTAAAAACACAGCTTGGTTAAGTTGCACACTACAACTACCTGGTAAATTTAAGGCACTACAACAAGTTTAATGACATCATTTAAGAATTCCATGTTTTTTGACACTTTATTTTGTAGTTTTCTGTTAATTAATCACACTGACATAATAACCTGGTTTGCACACACAGGTTAAGATTTACATGAGTGTCACAGTGTCTACATGAAAATACAGGAACTCTGCGAGGATGCTCTGCAGCTGGAGGAGGTGTAGCGCCTTGATTATTAACCGTCTCCTGGAGGTGTTTTTCTTTTCTTTATTAATGAGTCACGGCGTTATGGGTTGTTGTCATTGATGTGTTTGCCTGCCAGTCTCGGGGTAATTTGCAGTGATGGAAACTGACACTGTCAGTCAGAGTGGAAGGATTAAAGGAGCTGACGGCTGAAATAGTGATCCAGCTAAATTTACAATGGTAAATGGCCTGTATTTATATAGCGCTTTTCTAGTCCCTTAGGACCCCAAAGCGCTTTACATATCCAGTCATCCACCCATTCACACACACATTCACACACTGGTGATGGCAAGCTACATTGTAGCCACAGCCACCCTGGGGCGCACTGACAGAGGCGAGGCTGCCGGACACTGGCGCCACCGGGCCCTCTGACCACCACCAGTAGGCAACGGGTGAAGTGTCTTGCCCAAGGACACAACGACCGAGACTGTCCAAGCCGGGGCTCGAACCGGCAACCTTCTGATTACAAGGCGAACGCCCAACTCTTGAGCCACGATCGCCCCTATAGCAATGAACACTGGCACAGCAGGAAGGATGTCAGGTACAAGGATGCGAGCTCCCAAACCTCCAGCTGCCTTTTTAACAGCGCGCACTTCAGCATTTACAGATAAGCCCGGTGATGTTATGAATTTTTAATGCATTAGTCTGACTCTAAATCCCTCCCTAGTCGGAGAGTATGAGGCATGACTCTAAAAACAAAGCTTCCAAATATAAAGTGTCACTTTTAAGTGATGGTCACTGTTGTTTCTATTAAAGATTAATGAAACAAGAGGAAACATTTGCATGCGTTTGATACGCACTTATTCAGTGTTTCCGACAGACTAAGTGAATATTATTGGTTGGTTATAGCGTTTGGTTACATATCAGGATAAAAAGTGTTCATGCTTTTATTTGTGCATCAGTATTATTAGTAACAGATTTTTATTTTCATTTTAATTGAAATCTTGAGTCCAGATGTAAAACACTGTTTTGTGCAAAAACCTGTTTACCTGAATTTCTACTTCAGAGGTTGAGAATGATAAAGTTTATCTAATAGTCTGTAACAACTTCAAACTTCTAATGACTGAGACGTGGAGCTGTGGCACTAGTCTTAAATATGAAGGTAGCTCCATCGATTGCAGTAAGCTATAAACCACTGAGAAAGTCTTTTGTAGACCACCTGTTCATGGTTTCTCTGTTAGACAGACTGGATTTTAAGTATCATCATAGCTAATTCTGTCACATGCTGCTTTGTGGACCTGTTTTGAAGCCTTGAGTTTGGCGTTTTGGGGTCACCAAGAGCTCGATTCATATTCCCTGCTCGTTAGTGCTAAAATCCAGACAAAAAAACCTAGAGTTTCATAAAAAATGTAACCATGGGTTACAAGTAACCACAGAGCCGGCCGTATTCTTTGTCAGATAAGTCCATTTAGAAATCAGAATCCAGTTCAGTTATTAAGGTTAGTGGGGGTGAAGCAGAGACTGTTTAAGAGATAGACGTAGCTCTGTGGTTGGAAAAATAAACCTGCATTGTGCCTGAAGGCCAGCAGTGGTTTCAAAACTGGTTCTCCGATCTGACCTGTGTCAAAGCTTTTCTCTTATTTTGGGTTGTGTTTAATAGAAGAATAGCAGAGGTTTTTTGGTAAATCCTGTAACACCAAAATGCAAGATTATAAAACCATTAAATGGACCGATTCTTATATAGCGCTTAAAGTGTGTGCTCATTGGCTAACAATGTATAAAAACCACAAGTCATTGCAAACAGCTAGCTGCTTGCATCAGGTCAGGTATTTAACTTTAAGCCTTAATAAGAAGCAAATTTTGATGCAATAAACGTGTTTGTTTCTAACACAAATCTATGAGAAGTTACTCACGTCTAGAGGCAGCCTCAAGTGGCCATTTGAGGAACTGCAACCTCTGAGCGTTTTTTTGTTTTTAAATGTTTTTTTATGACCGTCATAACAAAAGTTTAAAACTTCAACTTTTTAAGGTGCTCGACCAAAAATGAAGTCTGAGCTCGTGACTTTATTTGGATCTGATTATCACCCTCTGTGTTCTGCCTGGCTGGCTCTTAGCCACCACAAACACTTTTGATCTCCTCCACTGACAGCTCTCAGCAAACACTCTCACTGAATGTGTGTGTTCAGTTTGCCTGCATTGTCTCTGTATCATTATTATTATTATTGCTATTATTATTACTTTTTAATGACTGCATGCTGCCTTTGTCTGCGTTATGGATGCATGCTGCTACTGGAGTGCCCTTTGGGTCTATAATAATAAAGATGGTGGTGAAGTGCGCTGACAGAGGCTACAGTCACACAGAGGTTTAGCAATAATAGCTTCCAGAGGGGCTCATCATTAAGAAGTTCTGCTGTGTGTAAAAAGCAAAAATCACGCAGAATAATAAACGAATGCTCTTCTTCTTCCTCACAGAAACCCACACCAGCCTCAGCAGACACCAAACCACAGGTTGCTCTTACTTTTTCAGGTAACACACACACACACACACACACACATGTTTTCACATCTTAGTGAGGACATTGAATTGACATAATGCTTTACCTAGCCCCTTACTCTAACCATACCCTTATTGTAACCTCACTCTAAAACCACATTTTTGAGCCTCAAAAATGCCTTCAAATTTGTGAGGACGGGCGCTTGGTCCCCACAGGTACAGTGGCATGTTTTGGTCTTCACAAAGATGCTTAAACAAGTACACACACACACACACACGTACACCTTTACTCCTATATCTGTGAGGACCCCCTTTAAGATAGCTATATAGAGTCAGCGAGGAAGTGCACTATCTCTAATCTTTGAGTTTCAGCCTGTTTTGGGACTCACTCTTGTTTATAGCTCTGTGAACGGTGATCCTAAATGTCGCAGCATTTTATCCAGCAGTAAAGCTTTCGAGCTGTTGTTTTCTGGCCTTCTGGAGAGACTGAAGTCCCCGCTTATCTTCCTGCATAGCTGCAGCTCTGCCGGATTCTCCATCTCAGTGTATTCTGCCAGCGAAGGCGTCTTTGAACATTAACTTTCTGGAGATGTTTAACAAACCGGTGGGAGATTTTTTTTTTTCATTAGCAGGAAGAAATTAGTACAAAGATTTCAAAGCTCTGGATTTTTAAAAAAGTTTTTATCCATGCTCGGCTCGATTTTGGAGACACAACCTTGGCATCCTGGAGGCAATTTTCATGGAGAAAATTATGGTGGATTAAAATGGAGTGTGTCTGTGATCTGCAGGAACTCAAGTGTATAAAACGACACAAATACTTCTTAGTGAGTGTACGTGTTGGTGGTGTGCAATAAGGCTTTGATCAGAAAGTGAGGCAAGAATGAAGTACGCTCTGGATACTGTAAGCAGGCTAACACATATACTATGTATAGTGTGGTAAACTAATTGAGTCCTTTTGTATTATTCTAGGGCCTTTACTTCACAATATAAGGCATCTGTTTTTGAAGTGTTGTGATTTGGCACTTTAAAAATAAAATTGCAATTTGAAGAAATCCAAATTCAAATAAAAAATTGCCCATAAAAGTGTTTTTGGTGAGAGTGGGCTGACTTCATCTACAACATAACCCTTACACTCACACTAACAACTCAAAAAGAAGCTTTTAATATAAAAAATGGCTTCATTATAAACTAACAAAGCCGTTACTGAGAGTGTGAAAGGCATTGAATGCTATTGTACTCGGCGTCCCGCTCCTTCTTCTTCTGTTGTGATTTTTATCTGTGATTCGGGCTCCACTCTTACATCAGGATGTGTGACTCGATCAGGATTAGCGTGCTGCCACTTTTGGGAGCGATTTATTGCATCGTTTTACAAAACTACAGTGCATCTGACAGAGTTAAACCCGAGCCTATTTTTGAGCACCAGCTCTCAGCCATGCTTCATGGCGGTGGACTCAATCAGCACTTTGACATCCTCGATGGGGTTTTTATGGTCATTTTTTCACAGTTGCAGTTTACGTTTAATGAGAAATGTAGTTTTTCTCTCAGCTTTCCACATTAAAGACACTGTGAGGTGTCAGCCTGGAGAGTTTTGTCCTCCCGTTACTCTTTTCGTGACGGGACTTGTGGTTTTGAGCGCCTCTCTCATAGAGAACCATCATAAAACTTCCAAAACCAGGAGCACCTGTCTCCCAGAACTAATGCCACACATGAAACACTGAAACACTGATGAAGAGGTGAGTTTTAAGAGGACATGGAAAAACGAACAAGGTCAAGCGGAAGTTGTCGCTGCTTGTAGTGAAAGCGTTTTTTGTGGCTCCATTCTGTGAGTTTGTTTAAGGAATTGAAGAACCATGAAACTGTTAGTACTGTTCACCTGATGTTTGTCTACCTGTGCCCTCTAATCAAGCTAATCACTCATTGTTACATAAACGAGGTTCACTATGATCTGATTATCTCCAGCTGTCATGTATTTCACCTTCTCTTCATGCTAAAAGTGAGAAATGAAATCATTTCCTGGTGTTATGTCTCATTCTTAAACCCTCTCAGATCTGAAGCGTGTATATAAATCCAAACCAGCTTTATCCATAAAACACTTTAAACAACAGCTGAACAAAGTGCTTGAGATTAAAGATAGAATAAAAATACAAAAATATAATAAAATACAAAAATAAATAAACTAATAATAATACATATATATTTGAAAACAAAAGTGCATTTCAAGCATAATTACAACAAAATAATAACAAGTTAAAACCAACTGTAAAAACCAGCCAAGCGCACGCTAGAAAAACCTGCACCTGATTGGTTGCTGTCCTCTCCCACAGTGAGTCCCGCTGTGACCGCTTGGAGATTCATAGACAAATATCTGTTACCGTCATTTATGTGTTACAAGCTTTTGTCGTGTCCTTGCCTTCCAGGTGTCACGTGTGCGGTTTTGAGACCGAAGGACAGGCCCTTTTCCAGAGTCACATGACCGAACACCGCCAATGGGAGCACAGATCCTTCTCGCTGCACTGCTGCGTGTGCGACCACTCGACCAATCAGGAGGCAGAGATGAGGGCTCACGTCTGCACGCACATTCAGGGCGAAGTGAGGTAGGTGTAAGGATCCCTAACGACCCCCCTCCCCCCCGGATACGTGACCACACATCCACGTGTCAGCACATGATTACATCGTTAAATTTAAATTTACTTAGATTTTTGAGTTGTTTTTAAGCGAAACAACCCCAAACCTTATATGACAAATGACGATGATGATATTTTATCTTTTGGACAATATTTTTACAAAAATCTATCATATCAATAGTAAAAATAATCATGTCTGCAGTGCTCCTTTGAGGCGTTAATACGACCTTACAAAAGGTTTTCTGTGTATGACTTATTAAATAAGTGGAAACATCTAATAAAACGTACTTTAAACATAAAAAACCTTTGAGGTGAAAGTCGAGGCTGAACAGAATCAGTTTCTAAATCTTTGCTCAGTTACTGATATGAAGAAGTAAACTGAACTAAACAGTAAGATAGAGGTAGAGCTTTTATTGGTACATTTAAATTCTTCATTGAATGGATTTAAAACGAATTTGTTGATGTTAGATGTTGATGTTAGATGCAGGTGAGCGTGCTTTCTGTCAGCATCCTCGTGTAATGTGTGGGTCATTAACTCCTCCCTCTACCTTTCCTGACTCCCAGATGCCCTGTTACCCTTCCTGCCACAGCCTCCACCTCCAGCAGCGGTGCTCGTTCAGTTGCCACGGCAACCCAGCCGGAGACAAGCACCTCAGAGCATCGCTGCCGCATCTGCCAGAGGTCGTTTCCAGGGCAACAGGAGCTGCTGGTTCACTTCCAGGGTCATCGCCAGGGCAACCAGTACCGCTGCGACCGGTGTGGCCACCTGACCCGGACAGCCAACAAGCTGGTGGAACACGTGCGCGTGCACACGGGGGAGCGACCGTTCACCTGTGACCTCTGCCCCTACAGCGCCAAGCGGCGGGACAGTCTGCGCCTGCACTGCAAGGTCAAACACGCTGCGCACTTCTTCAACGGGGGCGCGACGGACGCACCCGCCGACGTGCATACGCACCGGTCATACGTGCATGCAGACAATCAGCGCTCGAACAAGCACGTCCAGCGGCTGCACACACCGCCAAGCGCTCACACTGCTGCATCCTCCTCCTCTGTTCCTCCTCTTCTTCTTCATCCATCGCTGTCCGACCGCGCTGGATGGAGGGATTTGTCTCCTCTCCTCCCGATCACGACCCTCATCTCTCTGAAACAGCGCTCTCCTTCATCTTCCTCCTCCTCCTCTTCATCTTTCTCTACCAAACACTCTTTTCTTGGTTACCTCGGCCTGACAACTTCTTTGTAAAGCCTCCCTGCTTTTGGTCCTCCTCTCTTCGTCTCCTTCTCTTCTAATTTCTCCTCTTCCTCTTCTTCCTTTTCTCTTCTATCCATCCTCTGGACTCTTAAAGCGATGGATGTAAAGCTCTGTAATGTATCCAAGGTACTGTCACTCAGCACTATGTATGAGAATGTCAAACAGCACTGAAAACACACCGATAAGGAACGTTTTTGAATTTATTCAACTTTTGCATCATGCTCGTGATTTTTGCTGCATTCCTGCCTGCTTTAGCCCGTCATATAATCACTGAACTCTTAGCTATTTAACCGTGTGACATATTTATTGCCTGTCTCTCTTGTCCTCCAGAAACCTTGAACTTAAAAAGTCGAATTTTATTATAAATTGTTCTAATCAGAAACACGAGATGCTGTGAAGTAAGGGTCATTTATTGAGATGATGAGATAATGTTGAGGGTGAGATAGTTTGTTTTTCTTTTAAAACACAACGTGTTTTTTAGACATTTTCTTTAAAAAAGCAGCGGACTTCAAAAAAAACATGATTAAAGGAAGAAAATAAGAGTTGACAGCATTTCTAGCAGCTCTTTAAGGCAATATCTATATGAAGGTTTACTTAGCTGTTTACTTTGAGTTCAGCATGCTAACTGTTCCACAGTACAATGCTAATATAGCAGGTATGATGCTAATCGTATTCTATGTTCTTATTTTGTTATGTGAACATGCTAACTTTTGCTAATTATCGGCAGTGAGAACAAGCTACTGCTACTACTGAGAATGTCCTTAGTTCGGTATGCTTATATGTTAATTTTTGCTAATTAACCGCTGAGGCTAATGGAAATGTCTTTAGTTTTATTGTTGTATTATTTGCTTATTGCTGCTGAGACTTCGAACTTTTTTACTTGGTATAAATGTCTTTAGTCTAGCTTTTTAGCATGGTAATGATGGCGATTTAATACTAAAAAAATGCAGTTCAGCTAAGAGTTATATATATATATATATGTCTTTAATTTAGATTGTTACTGCGCTAATATTTGCAATTTATCACAACAAACAATGCTGCTTAAATTGATGAGAAGGGTGTTAGTTTAACATGCTGTTTAGCACTAAACACAATATACAAGTGAGGCTGATGGGAATGCCTTGTGCTGATTTTTAGCATTGATAATGTTGGCCATATCTTGCTGTGGCATGTGAACATGCTAACCTTTGCTAATTTGCACTAAAAGAAATCACCACTTAGGCTGATGGAATATTATCAGTTTATCATGCTAATTTGCACGAATGATGCATTCCAGTTGAAGTTGGAATTTCCAAGTTCCCAGTTGGAATTGGACCCCCCTCTCAAGTTGGATTTCCAATAGAAAGTGAGACCAGCCCCACCAACCCGACTTCTCAATCCCAAATGGTGGCTCCGAATCGCTTCGTAAAACTTTCATTCGTGCTGCCAGTGTTGTGTATCTGTGCCTCACTCTAGCCTCAAATGTGTTGCAGGGGCGTTTTAAGTGCAAAAACACAAGCGTTGCACTGTGTTAATAGTGATGCACGAATGGCTCTACTTTGCTTAGAAGCAAAACTAATCCTGGTATCCCTTGCTTTTCTGACTTTAGTACTGGAATACATTCAAATGAGGAGTGACATCACTCCCAGCATTGACAACCGACTTCTGAGTTAAATGGATTCACCATAAAAATAAGCTATTGATGCTACTGGGATTGAGAATGTCTTTAGTTTTGTGTGTTACGTGCTAACCTTTCAGTTTTGTATAGGCTCAAAGGGATGTCTGTAGCATGTTAGTATCTTAAACTTTCGAAGTTAGTACTATTCACACGCAATATTCCTGAGGGGGTTTGAAACTGCATTACTTTAGGGTGCTAACATGATCATTTCCACTGAAGTTATGAGAATATAATTATGGTGCATTCCAGATTAAGTCGAACTTTCAGAATTCCCTGTTGGAATCGTTGTCTCAAACACCCCCTGAACCTGGAGTTCCAACTGATAAAGTGGGAGAAACCCCTATATAAAAATCGAAAATGGTGGCAGTGAATGGAAAAAGTAGTGAAACTGTAATACTTTCTATCTGTGCCACTACTGACTTGCTAAATAAGCCATATACAGAGCAGTGAGAACGCTCTGTCCGTGAACGTGCTGCAGCTACATTTTTAAGCACAAAAACCAAACATTATGCTGTGTTCCTAGTGATGACATGAATGACTGCTTTGCTAAGAAACAAAACAAATCCTGTTTGTCGTGCTTTTCTGACTTTAGTACTGAAATAGACTAACTCTGGAATAACTTCACTCCAGAGTTCTGAATTAACTGGAATGGGACATTACCATAGGGTATTAGCATGCTAACACTGGCTAATGAAAGCAAAAAAAAACACACAGCAAGGCTATCAGTCCTCAGCTTATTGCGTAAACATGCTAACATTTGCCATTTAGCATTAAACAGAGCATCTAGCTGAGCTGATGAAAATGTTACTAGCTTTATTATTTTATCCTGAATTTGGTTAAAGTCATCAGGATGTTTGTGTCAAGTCTTTAATGCTCCATGTAAATCCATCCAGCCAACAAATGTGGAGATATTTCCAACAGACCAATTCAGAGAACCACTCAAGGTTTAAATCATTGGTGTTTTACTGAGTTCATCTACAACTGTGAGTGAAAGCATTTTAAACCAGATGCTGCAGCCGAAGTATACTTTTTATAATCTGTTGCTTATTGTCTTAGCCATTCTAATCGTAAAGTCTATATTTTCTGAGAGACCATCTTCACTTGTTGTGTCTGACTTTGGTATTGTATTACTGCAGAAAGCTCACATTTGATGAGAACACTTTATTTTATTTGACTGGTTGCATGAATTATTTAAAGTTACCATCCTTCAGTCTGCTGCTTCCACTTCAATATTGGAGGATTTTTGGGGTTATTCGTGGTTTCTGGAGGACAGTGATGATACTTCTAATATTTGTGTTGTATATTGATAATGTATTTGTGTTTACATGACTACATGGGGCTCCTGGGAGTCTGAAATGTCTTAATTTAAGGTTGCACTATATGTAGACAGAAGAAAAGTCAGTTTAGAACACTTTAGCCTTTTGCAAAAACACTTTAAGTGTTGGTTTGTTTTGTAATGTCGCCGAAGGAAAAGTCGAAACCCACAGCCAAATAATTACTCTGCAGATTCAGTCCCGGGGATCCAGTTTTTGTTAAATTATCCAGTACTAACAGCTGATCCACGACTGGTATGGGGCAGGGACAGCTGCTCAATAAAGTGTCGAAAATATGTTTTTTCAGTGAGTATTATTTATTAAGATTTAAAGCCGAAGAGCATCTTTCTTTCCTGAGGCAGGGAACGGCTTTAGTTTGAAGACAGTAAAAACCCGAAGTTGTATTACCAAACGCACAACACAACCTAAGCTAGCTTAAAAATTCTTTTAAAAGGAAGAATAATGCCCACTATGATTATTTGGTGATTGTCCCTTCTATCTGTTCCTACTTTGATAATAGCATAGCCACAGCGGCCTCACAGTGGGTGAAATGTCTTGCAGATTACAGGATTCAATCAAAATCTTATCCGTGATTTTTATTAGTTATGACAACAAAAGCTTATTTTATTCATAAAACATAACATTTTGCTTAAAAATTAAGACTTTCCTGTAGATTGTCTGGGCACACAATGACTTCTTTATGCTCAGAGCCAAATTTCATTGCACATGATGTTTTTGTTATATTTTCCACTGTTTTAATTATTTTTATGACCTGGTGGAAGCACTCACCGTGCCATTTATCTTTAGGAAACAATTAAATTCACAAAAGTGATTGTCCTGGTCACAACAAGACAAAGTTTGAAAAGAGTAATATACACTTGCCAGACACTTTACTAGGACTATTTTACAAACCGCCGATCTGCTGGGATTTTCCTTCACGCCCATCTCTAAACTACGGTTTACAGATGGAAAAGAGAAAATATCCAGTGAGCCTCAGTTTTCTGCATGAAAATGTCTTGTTGATGTCAGACATCAGGGGTGAAGGGTCAGACTGCTTTGAGCTGATTTGAAGGCAACAGTAAGTCAAAGAATCACTCATTACAACTAAAGTATGCAGAAGAACAGTGGCTACTGTAATCACACTACATTTTTCAGTAATGTGGTGTATTACTGCACAAAATTCAATAATATGTTGGCAGTGATGATGTTACTTGCGTTAAGGTTTTTCAATTATCTGCAGGTTGGGTGGACGGAAAGAAAAAACAACTGCAAACTTGAGCTACATTGAGGTGATTTCAGTTCATGTGTGGAAGGAGGAAAATAGTGGGCCGGTCTGCAGCAGAGACATCGACATTACCTTTATTTTTATTGCACGAAAGAACGAGAGCACAATGGTGAAGTGCAAACTGCACCCAGGACACAAACAATCACATTATGCTGCTAACACAACTTTGGCTCTTTGCAAACATCAGCACAGACAGCATGCTAACACAAAGTCAGCAAGCAACCCAGAGTGATGACAAACCTTAGTGCATGCAGACTTCAGTCCAGCAGCCAGAGCCTGAACTTCAACAGAGTCAGTAATGAGCAGTCTGGACTATAATAATAATAATAATAACAATGATGGATTGGATTTATATAGCGCTTTTCAAGGCACCCAAAGCGCTTTACAATACCACTATTCATTCACTCTCACACACTGGTGGAGGCAGCTACAGTTGTAGCCACAGCTGCCCTGGGGCAGACTGACAGAAGCGAGGCTGCTATATCGCGCCATCGGCCCCTCTGGCCAACACCAGTAGGCGGTAGGGTAAAGTGTCTTGCCCAAGGACACAACGACCAGGACAGAGAGCCCAGGGATCGAACCAGCGACCTTCCGGTTACAGATACGCTTCCCAACCCCCTGAGCCACGGTCGCCCCTATAGTCTCCATTTGTGTCTGTTCATGTTTTTATAGTAGAATCACGGTGGAAGTCGCTTTGGGCACAACATGTCAAACATGAAGCAGACGGGATACAGCAGCAGAAGACCACACCAGGTGCCTGCAAGATAAGAGCAGGAAAGTGAGGCTACAATTCAAATTGAACAATACAAAACTGCAAAAGTGTTGCCTGGTCTGAGTCTCTTTAGCATTCGGCCATAATTTGATTTAAACGCCATAAAATCATGGATCCATCCTGTCTGGTATCGACGGTTAAGACTGGTGATGTAATATAATCAACAATCTTCTGGATACACTGTGTGCTCCTTAGCACAAACTGAGCATCATTCAAACACCACAGCCTACCTGAGTATTGTTGCTGACTGTGTCCATCCCTTTATGGCCATAGTGTACTCATCTTCTGATGGCTGCTGCCAGCAGGGTAACACACCATGTGGCAAATCATTTAAAAGCGATTTCTCGAACATGACAATGAGTCACTGCACTCACTGACCTCCACAGTGATGCAGTGTATCAGGAGGAAATAAAGGAAGCAGTGAAACATCTATCCTCGGTATCTAGAGCATGTGACCAGCGCTCATTACAGATGCCATGCATACATGTTGGGCTCTCTTCCCTCAGAAACCTTTAGTGAGTGAATGAAGGCCAACAGGTGTCCTTTATAATTGAGCTCTGATCCGGCAGCTTGTTGAGGGGAGGTCAGGTCTAAGATCACGTTCACCAGCGCTTCTCAGTGAGGAACATTCACCTACACTAGTGTTACATAATGTGTTTGTAGAGCACTGCAGCACGTCAACAAGGCAGGAACCTCATCAGGGGACGCTTGGACCCAGAAACGGGGTCGAGACCTCATCACTCAGGTTGGGTCTGCTTCAACAGCTGAATTTCACACAAAGCAGTGTAAAATACAACGACACCCTGAGCTCATCTTTGCCTCTTTTTTTCCTTTTTCTCTGCCGCATCCTGTCACTGTTTGCTGCCATGATCAATGAAGCTTAATTTCATCTGACTCGCCTTTGCCCTCGTGTCTTCCTCCCTCACGTGAGAGGAAGATCGTGTTACAGAGGAAGCTGAACCTGTTAACTGGGGCAGGGATTCAGCGTGGCGCCTGGATCAAATTAAAAATAAATAAATAAAATTTCATGGAGCTGAAATATAAACTCTGTCAGATTGGCTGTGCAGAGAGAGAGGGGCAGAGTTTTTACACAGAAACCAGGGATGAAGGTCACACACCACACTCACCAGGCGAGTGGGAGGATAAGTGTCAATCGCCACAGGTCCTGTCCCCTCCTCGCCAGTTGCCACGGTTACCTGGCATGTTGTAAGTCCCCGTGGCGGCGAGCGGGCGGCCCTTCTATTGGCCGGGAGCCGCTCTGGCCTCGGCGAATCGCGGAGAAGCGTGAAGGCCGCACTCACACAGAGGTCATTATTAGATTTGAGTAAATGGCATTAGAGGCGAGGAAGAAGAGGAGGAGGAGAAGCGTGTCAGTTAGAGGTGCAGTCAGGCTGCCAAGGACGCCTCACGCGTTCACAGAGGCAGAAAATGTTCACACGTGGACGAATACGAGCACTGAATAATCATTTAAAGGCACTTAGTGCCAATGAATGTGTTTAAAATGACTTGAGATCTTTTAAATTGACTAAATCTGTCAGCAGAATGTGAAGAAATAACTCCAAGGTGTCTGTGGTTGGTGCTGTAGAGATATCAGCTAAAGCTGAGCCGAAGCCAGGCTGTACCTTTCATGTATCACAACATCAGGGGTCAAAGGTGAAGTGAAAGCAAAGAAGGTGGACACAGATTCTGGCCTGGATAAGTTGTCTGCTTGAACATGCAAACAGATGCTTATTTTTCCTTCACTTCACCATTGTTGTGTTGATATTTAAAATTAAAATTTAATTAAAGGTAAACAATTTACTTTATTTCACTTCTATAACTTCATAAATGCAACAAAAACATGTTACTAATGCAAAAAAAATGCTAACTTAACGTACTAAATATCATAAATAGCCGGCTTCACAGTTACAGGATATGTCGCCGTCATTAGAGGCCCAGATATTCTTACAGATGTTTGTTTGCTTTGTTTTTTCAGTTGCTGACATTTTATATTCATTTAAGAGTAAACATGACCCTTGTGCTGCTGGAAAAAGTAAATTTCCTGATTTGGGGTTTTGATAAAGTCTGTGTCTAATATAAATGAGTTTTAAAGTTTAAAAAAGCAGCACAGCAGTGAAATGCTGCACCCTGCTGGTGAAATATATAGTTAAATTGTGCAAATACAAAAAGTAACTTTACATTTATTCTAAGGTTATTATAGTTGCCTATAACTAAATTAATGTCTGACTTAAATATGCCGAGAAAACACATGAAAATAACATCAAGCCATTCAGGACATGTCACAGATAAAGACTCTGCTTTCTGACATGCCAGAACATTAGTCACATAATGCTTTAGAAGTGATAAAAAACATGAATCACCTGCACAGTTTTATGAATTTATGGAGACCGAAACTGTTGTTCGTGTCAGGCTGTAAACATGTTTATTTCTGCTCTAAAGTTACACATCCTAACATGGGAGTCAGTGGGGAGTGACTCGCTGTTGCAGGCAGCCTCAAGTGGCTGTTAGGTGAACTGAACTGCTGTTTTTGGTAGTAAAGTCTTGGCTCTGGTCCCATTTTTTGTTTCAAACCAGCTAGTTTTCTGCTTGATCATTTCCTTTTTCTTTGCACGAAAGTTTTATGGTACAAAGTTTGAACATTTCACTGGAAACAAAAAGGCTTGAAAGTGGGTTGATGGACCATTTTTCAAAAATGTATATTTTCAGAAGTACTTTTGCCTCACAGCAAGAAGGTTGTGAGTTCCACTTGACCACGTGGCCTTTCCGCGTGGAGTTCGCATGTTCTCCCCGTGTTTGCGTGGGTTCTCTCCAAGTACTCCGGCTTCTTCCCACAGTCCAAAGACATGCAGTTAGTGGGTTTAGTTTAAATGGTGTGAATGGTTGTCTGTATTTCTGTGTTACACTTGTCCAGTTTGTATCCTGCCTCTCACCCTGTGGTTGCTGGGATAGACTCCTAACGGTAAATATGCAAGGCTTTAATGTACTAACTGGGATTCCTGCTAAGCCTGAGAGGTTGGAGATATGGTGTCCCCCGCTGGCTGGTGGAGTTGAGCACCTACAGCATGCACTGTGGCTAGCATTAACTAGAATGCTTATTGTTAACATGGCTTTTAAATTAATGCATGCCTAGATAAGAGGCATCCTTGGGCTGGAATGGCGATCTGCAGGCACAGTCATGAACACTCTGTTCAGTCAACATGCAGCCTCTCTCCGAGCGCTCTACTGGAGTGAAATCGATACCACAGCGAGTCACAGGAAGAGATGAAGAACCGCTGACGGTTGAAAAAGTGAAAGGGGGACTCAAAAGGACTGAGAGAAAGAAAAGAAAGAGTCAGGTGACCGAGGCGCTTCCTGCTATTTCTATATACTTTATTAAGACTATGCTGAGCTGCTGAGATCTGCACATTTTACATTTGGTTCAGGTCATAGATAAATACATAGATAAAATATGACTGTAAAACGCCCTGGAGAAAGCTGAATACAACACAACAAAAATGGTTCTATAAAGGAAAAGACAGCTTTTAATTTAAATTGAACAGGATGAAATAACTCATTTTCATATGAGTATTTTGTTTATTTATTTATTTATTTATTTATTGCTAATAGCTTTCTCTTTTTTCATAAGAAGAGTTTGAAACTAAATAATTGTAGGCTCTTATATATCTTTCTTTGTAAAAACGATAAATCAATTAAAGGCTCTAAAACGTTGTCATAATCTTACCCACCCGTCTCAGTTACATTAAAAAATACCTTCACGGTTTTTTTTTGGGGTTTTTTTTTGAAATTATGTAATTTTATCACCTCATTGTTCAAAGTTTAATTAAATTAAATTATACGCAAGACGATGTGAAGCCTTTGTGTGTTCTTAATTCTGCGTTTTGTATACAGTCAGTGAATCCACCTAAGGATAGATGACTCAAGTACTTAAGACATAAGTAAGCTGAACCTAGTCCAGTAATAAAATAAAATGTGACTCTGAAAGACTCCGTTTTCCTTTGAATTTATAAAAAAAGAGGTTTTATTTATATTTAAATTTTAATGATTTAATTAAATGTATTATTATTATACATTTTTATTTTATTTCATTGGTTTTTATTGAGCTTGTTTATTTTTTTAAATTATTTTTTATGTTTCCATAAATGTATCCTGTATCCTTTTATTTTGATAGCAACTGTGGAAGTCTTTGTTTTATGATGAATTATGTCAGAAAACCTGCGAACAGAACTTTTTATTATGTTGTACTAATGTACTATTATTAAATTCATCACTTCAGTAACGAATTTTATACACCGAGGAGTCTTAGAGTTAATTTCGCGATGAATTAATCGAGTGTTATTGACAAATGGAGGCTTTTACTTTGTAGAATCTGTTCCGTTCATGTTTGACAGTGAAGGGGGCGTGTTGTTAGCTGTTAGCCTGCGTGCTAACCGTGAGAGCTAAAGTTGACTTTCACTTTCTGAAGCTGGGATTCTTTCAGCGGGATGAACCGGGCTTCCAGGAAAACGAAACTGGACGCTGTCACCGCTGACGCTAACTCATTTTAGTTCGTAGATGTCGTTATGTAACTCTTTTTGGTGGCGATATTGACAACTTTTAGCGCAAAGTTTCGCCCCGCTTGACGTCCAAAACACGCAGGTATCTTTAGCGGCTAGCACCCTGCTAGCATGGACGGCGGCGGAAGCATGCAGAGTATTGACGAGAGGGGTGTCGAGAAATTAATGGATGACTACTTGAAATCGATCGGTTTGCATCGGAAGAAGATAGCCAAAGACGGGTCCTGTTTGTTTCGGGCTGTCGCCGAGCAGGTAAAACGGGAAAACTACAGAAAATGCTAACGTTAAGTAAGTTTTTAGCTTAGCACAGGTGAGAAGCTGGGCTTGGTCTGTTTGGTGTGCAGCTGCGATGTCCTAATGTTAGCCGAACAAAAGTTATGCCCACAAACTCTGGTTTCAGCGTAGACTCAGACCTACATCTACAAATGAATAAACTTTAAATGATGAAAAAAAATTTAATTGTGGCTTTTTTAAATCGTACTTCCGGCTTGTTTACCCAAAAGTGTCTCTGCTAGGCTTCTGACTGCAAAGGTCAGCTGTTTACAACTTCTTAACGAATTGTAAATGTAATATTTCCACAATATATGTGAGAATATTGATATTAAGTATGTCTGTTTGTGTTTATTGTTGACCTTTGACCCCTCCTGTGTAGGTGCTGCATTGCCAAAGCCTTCATACTAAAGTCAGGGCGAAGTGTGTGGAGTTTCTGAAGCAGAACAGAGACACCTATGAGGCGGTATGTACAGTGTCACCAAAATAAAACAACATCATGGGAGAGCAAAGTGGTTTTACTTTTCGAACTAGAAAGTAGATTTGTGGTAAAAAATAGCTGCCAGGGAGTATTTTTTATTTACTGAATTAGAATTCATAGAAAGGAGGAGAAATTTGTGTTAAAAAGAAACTGAAACCATATTGTGTGGTTTGAAAAGTAACTAAAGGGAAATAATAAACAGGTTTATTGGTTTAAGCAAATTTGTCAACCCAGTAGTCATCGGGAGGCTTTGGTGTTGATGTTCATTGACACTGGGATGTCCATGTGTCGTGAGATATTTTATTTTTATTGTAATATCTTTTGTGAACTTCTTAAATCTGTTCACACGATGATGATAAAAAACGACTACAACGAACACTGAAACTAGTCAAACTAAACTGAAACATGCAAATGCCCTGGAAACTGAAGTGAAAGTTAAAGGGTAAAACTTCAATAACTGCACTCATACCTATGAAAAGACATCAAAAAACACATAATTTAGAGTCAGTGTATCATATAGGTTGGACACTGTGTATATTTTTGTACATTACGGACAATTTCAGTTCTTTATCTGTACAGATACCCATGTATACACTTACCGGCTGCTTTATTTGGTAGTACAGGGTTGGATGCCCTTTTGCTGTCAGACCTGCTTTAATACTTTGTGGCACAGATTCAACAAGGAGCAGGAAACATTCTTCAGAGATTTTGGTTCATGTTGATGTGATGGCATCATGCTGATTTCCTGCTCAACCGCATCACAAAGGTGCTCTACTGGATTGAGATCTGTGGAGGAAAAGTGTTGAGAAAATATTCTGAACCCACTATCTAAATGTTGCAGCAGAAATCAAGACTCGCATTAGATCAGGTGATATTTCTCCAGTCCTCTGTTGACCGTTTTTGGCGAGCCTGTGTTAATTGTAGCCTCAGTTTCCTGCTCTTAGCTGACAGGAGTGTGTGCTCGGTATGGTTTCATGTGTTCTGCATACAGAGATGCTCTTCTGCATGCCTTGGTATTAAGGGTGTCATTTGAGTTGCTGTTGCCTTCCTATCAACATGAAGCAGGCTGTCCATGACATCGTCAAGGCATTTTTACCAAGAGACCTGCGCTCACTGGATATTTTCCGTTTTTGTTTTTGTTTTTTTCGGACCTTGAAACCACAGAGATGGTTGTGCTGAAAAATCCCAGCAGATCAGCAGCTTCTAAAATACTCAGACCAACAACCATGTGCGTTCAAAGTCACTTGAATCCACTTTCCTCCCAATCCCTGGGCTCAGACTGAACTTCAGCAGGTCATCTTGACCAGTGTACTTGCCTGAATGCACTGAGCTGCTGTCATGTGACCGGCTGACAGGTGTACCTAATGAAGTGGCCAGTGAGTATAAATTCAGCTGGTGACCCGTTCGTACTGATTACACACAGCATTCAAACAAAGGTGATTGTTAAACATTATATATATACTTCAACGAGGCGGCTCGGTTTTGTCCCACCTGTGTGTTATAATTAATCCTGGGAGGTGTAAACATCCCCTCTATGAGCTCTGAGGCTTCGAACTAATAAATTACATGAATAATAAATGTAGATGTAACAGGTGCTTACACCATGTCTGCTCAGCACTGAGAATTTGAACTTATATTTAGAAGTAATTTTCACTAAGCATGTGCTTGCATTCTCCATCTGTAACCTGTTATTGTAACTGAGAGGTTGTTTTAATGTATCTCAGTTTAGTTAATGTTTTTTTCACTATTCAGAGACGTTCAGTTGTAATTTATCTTCACGATGGTGTGGCTGGTGGTTGTCGGGGACTTCACAATAAATCAAAACAAATGTGTCCCGAGTCTCAATAAGCAGATGTACCGAAGCCTCCCGACACTGTTTGTTTTGACAAATATGACGACGCTGAGCAAAGTTAATAGTTCTGGTATTTTTAGGGTTTGCGTTTCCTCTTAAAGAGCCGGACCGAGCTGTTATTCAATTGCAGTCGAGTTAATCATAAGTCTGTAAAGTAAGACAAGTAAAAACATGAGAGAATTTAAAATTTTTTTCTTTTTGTTTGTTTAGTTTAGCTTTATTCTCTTTAGTGATGTCACCCTGTGGCCTAACATTGAGAAAAGAAGCTGCTTTTGCCTCTCACACAAGCCGCAACTTCTCTATTTATAGCAGAAAACGTGTGAAAGCTCGAGCTTTCGGTCTTGTTTTAATGCATGAGCTGCACGTAATCATGATCCTGCTCGTTTCGTCGATAAATAATATAAATTACCATGTTTTATTTTTTTTAAATGTCTTGTTTTTGTTTTCAACAGCTGAGAACTGAAAGTTAGTGAGTTCACACCAAATGTGAGACAGAAAAGGCTCAAACGTTTCCTGTCTGAGCAGATTTTTGGCTGTTTTTGGACCCTCAAACTGCTGTCGAGGAGTCGATTTACTCTTCTGTGAATCACAGATCACGGTTGAGTGACTCTGCGGGTTTTCACTCCCTGAGTGACACATGAGAGGAAATGAAAGCAAAAGCTGCTGCTGGTGTTGTTTTTAATAGTGGTGATAAACTCGCTCTGCTGCAGGGCTTTACTACATTTCCCAGGGTGCCCTTTGGGCAGCTGGCAGAGCAGGAGCTGTGAGCTGCTGTCAGAATGGGGCATAGAGGTGGATCAACAGCATTAAAGCTCCACCTGTCATGTTGCTGCCTTCACTTCCTGGAGGAGTGGAAATGTTTTAGGTCCCATTTCAAAAAACTTTTAAATAATTTCTTGTGTGTGTTTGTTTGTTTTTAACTTGCTTACTTCTTAAATATCTTGATGGAGGGAGTACAGTCTGATAGATTTTTTTTTTCTAAATTCATTTTTAACCTCCTAAGACCTGAACTCTTCCACAGCATGCATTTTTAATTTCTCTTTGATATTTGGGCACATTGGGGCCCGATGAATGTAAAAACAAAGAATTACCAGATTTTTTTCTTTTTACCAAATTTTTGTTTCTAAGAAAAATTAGATCCACATATGAGGATATTCATTTAAAGGACAGTGGCAGTATAATGTCCTCGTAAGTGGATATCAGGTCCTTGTAGAGCAAAATTGAGTATTTTGGTCTAAATAACCCAAAATGTGATGTCCACATACGTGGACGCCAGGTCCTAGGAGGTTAAAAATATCTTTCGACAGCATGTCATTGGCTAAACGTCTAAATTTAGTTACCTCTGACTGCGGTGTTTTAGGTTTTGTGTGGCCTGGTCGGCTGTAAACATGTTTATTTCTGCTGCAGAGTTAAACATGGTAACACTGGAGTCTGTGGGGACAGACTCGCGTATCCTTTAGAGGAAGTGGCGGTTTTATTTTGGCTTTGTTTTCAGCCTCACACATCATGTTTTTGTTTTTTTGGGAGAACTGAGGAAGAAAATTGCCTAAAAAAGTCACTGCTGTTTTGTTTTGCAGTTTATTGAAGGTGACTTTGAGGATTACCTGTGCAAGCTTCAGGATCCACAGGTAAAAACACCACACGCTCTTATTGTTCTCACATGCTGGGTCATTTTAATATGAAAGCTCATAAAGTTTCTCTGTTTTCCAGCAATGGGTGGGAGAGGTGGAGATCAACGCGCTGGCCGCCATGTACAAGTGAGTGAGATCAGAGGTCTCTGAACAGAGAGCTGCACTTTAACTCGACAGAAAGCCTAGTGGGAGTTCCCACAGTGTTTGAGCTTTATTCACTGTGGATAATAAAGCTTTACGCTCACTGGCCACTTCATTAAGTATACCTATTTAAATGCTCGTTAACACAAATGTCTAATCAGCCAATCACATGAAAGCAGCTCTGTTTATGTGTGGAGAAATGGTGAAGACGACCTGCTGAAGTTCAGTCTGAGCATCAGAATGAGGAAGAACAGTGATTTCAGTGACTTTGAGCGTAGCGTGGTTGTTCGTCTGAGTAGTTCAGAGACTGCTGATCTGCTGGGATTTTCCCCGACAACCATCTCTGTGGTTTACAGAGAATAATTCAAAACTGACAGATTATGCAGAGAACGCCTTGTTTATGTCAGATTTAAGAGCAGAATGCTGATAGGAAGGCAACAGTAACCCAAATAAGCACTCATATTCCAACCAAGGTATGCAGAAGAGCATCTCTGAATGCACAACACATTAAACCATGAAGCAGCAGAGGCCCACACTGGGTGTCACTCCTCCCAGCTCCCAGTACTGGTTTCTTGAACCAGTTTATTATACTCACTGGCCTCCACAGTCACCAGACATCCAACAGAGGACCTTTAGGACGTGGTAGAAGCAGAGATTTACACTAACTGTGTGATGCTGTTGTGTCACTGAAACCACAGGAATGTTTCCAGCAGCCTTTTAAACCTCTGCCACGAAGAATTAAGGCAAACCGGTCCAGTCTGGCACTAACAAGGTGTATCTAATATAGTGGCCAGTGCAAATGTGATACTTGGATATTTTATTCACATAGTAACAATAATCACTCGTTTATGAGACATTTGTTTTGTTTTGTTACTAAAAGCTAAAATCACCTCTGTCAGCATCCAGGTTTCAAACTAGTCTTTTTGAGTGTGTGCTGCTCAGTTCTTCCTCCAGTTTCATTGGTGCAGGTTTTGAGCAGAGGACCAATGCCGTGTGAGGTGTTTTTGATAATATGGCAGTGCAGTTTCTAAGCGCCGATAACGATGTGTGCAATGATCCTAGTGACACTGTACTGCCACCGCTCAGATGATTTTGATGAAAATGGTCGTAACTCGTTGTCTGTGGCTGTAAAGAGGCGCCACATTTACTTTAGAAGGTTTTGAAGCTAAACTTGATGAAAATCTTCTGCCCCCATGACCTGGACGCAAATGAGCAGAAGAGAATAGATGGATTATGTTTGGGTTTTTACCCCTTAGCTGTAAAAGACTGATGGGGTATTGTTGTCACGACAAGTCTTGGACGAGTTTGGATCTTGGTGACCTCGACCTCAAGGTCAAAGGTCAAGTTTTCTGAAAATAACTGAAGAAGGAAGTCACCAAAGATTTTCCCTTTGAGGCAGCGCTGCCAGCTGTTTTGGGAAACTGCACGTAATGAGACAAATAACGTTTCTTTTTATTTAGTTTAAAGATGTGCATTTAAGTTTTCTAAGACACCCAGACCTTCACCTTTTGTTTGGACGCACAGTCTGAGACGTTCACGGAGTTTGACGATGATCTGCTTGTGAAATGTGTGTGAACGAGGCTCGGGGGTCTTAACAGGTCGGCAACGACCATCAGTCTGTCGACACGGCAACACTTAAACCCTGAGTTAGGCTTTAAAGGGCATCTCAGTCAGATATGAAGCAGCATCCCGAGGTGGCGGTGAAATCATCCCAGGTGTGACAGCTTTGGCTCTCTGGGTCCAAACGTGCGGAAGCTCGTCCTCATTTATAGTTGGAGGAATCTGCGTTCCTGCCCCCGAGTTTAGCATCAGATGGTGAAAACGATGAGTCACCAAAGCTTCGTCATCTCATTTCATCCTCTCCTCTCTCTCTCTTCGTCTCTTTTGATCTCTTCCTGCAGGAGGGATTTTCTGATCTTCCAGGAGCCCGGCAAGCCAGCCGTCAACATCACAGGCAACAACTTCAAGGACAAGGTGAGGTGGACGCGTTCGGCCGAGCGTTTAGTTAGAGACACGATTTGCATTTCCTGTCGGAGGAAAACTTTCAGAAAATACACCAAGCTGTCAGGCGGAAGCTTTGAGACGCTAACGGCGATTTTTCAAACAACACAGCTTGTTATTTTGTCTTTACCGGACATTTTAAAGCAGGAAAAAAAGATCGGTTCATCCCCGAAGCCTTTCAGGCTCTTCTCGCTTCAGTTTCCACTCTTTTATTTACTGAAGCCGAACCGTTTGTTTGCCTCTACAGGTGCAGCTGTGCTTCCTGAACGGGAATCACTATGACAGCGTTTATCCCATCAGCCGGATCAAGAACACCGCACTCTGCCAGTGTGAGTGTCTGTGATTTCATTTGTTTGTAAAACAAGGAGAGCGGAAAAGAGTTTAACTGATCCTGCAGATCCTCTCAGGGAGGGTAATCATCACTGAAGAGAAGTCTCAGTGAATTCATAACAAACAGATGAGAACATCAATCAAAATGTGGGCACTCGGCAGAGAAAATGAGAGAACAGAGACCACATTATAAACCAAACACCACATAGTCAGTGTAAGGCTGCGGCACTCCGAGGAAACCCTTTCAGCTCAAGTCTTCATAACACTTCTTAGTCAGTGTGCAAGAGGAGCAGCGTGAGTCATTAACCACGCTGCTCAAACTGGTTTTGTCTTAACTCTGCTAAAGGTGAACAATCACAGGAGAGCCTGCAGAGCCTCTGATTCATGCTGCTGTGTGTCCAGCGTTTAACACTGATGTCTCTGTTTGACATCTCTAACAGTCGCTGTCGTCTAGTTACTGCCCGTTAATTTGATGTAACGTAAGCTTGTAGTGTTTCCTGTAGTGTAAGTTTCTGAAGTCCAGCGACCCGACTAAACTGACACTTTGCAGCATAAACACAGAAGTTAAACTCAGTCTGTGAGCAGCTCGCAGGTGTCTGCTGACTCAGAACGTTTTCTGTACTACAAACTAGATTCACTTCACTCACCCTGTCACAGACACACATTCATGCAGCACTATCTAACATTACAACACAGTCAAAACGTGGGGGTTCAGGATACTTGGACCAAAGGAACAGATTGATCTTTCGATCTTCTGGTTGGTAGATGCTTTACTGCCTGAGCCCTCGTATCACTTTCCCCCTTAAATCTTCACCTCGGGATCGTCTATCAAACGTATTTGTTACCTCTGATGTGAAGGTCAAGTTTTTCATGTAGCGTTCTGTCTGTGAACACGATATCTCTAAAAGTGGTGAAACCTTGTAGGGGTGTAGAGTGGGGTCGTGGCCCACATCCACCCAGCGTGTCTCACTGAGTACCAGCTCAAACATAGTTCAACATGGCAGCCCGAAACTCCCCTGACGTCATTTGTGTGCGACAGAAACACAACACAGCAATGGAGGACGTCAGGGTGATGGTACGCCTGCTGCTAAAACCCACCTTGTTGCTGGACCACGATGTTGTGGTGCAGCCGTCTTCCTCATCGTCGGGTTTCAAAAATTCTTGTGAAGGCGTTACGCTCGTGACTCACGTGGTGTTTTCACTTCTTGGCCAATCAGTGACATTCTGTCTTTTGACGTCACATTTTCGGAGTGAAACCCTGGCTGAGTAGGTACCGGATAATACCAGCTAATCGCCACATGGGCCGAGCAGCAGGTATACCTGCACCCCGATGCCCTCCATTGTTGTGTTTGTGTCGCGTACAAAGAGCTTGTGGGGCTTCGGGCTGCCTTGCTGTAACTGCTTCGCCTACATTGAGGTTTCGCTCAGTTGTAATAGAAAACGACTGAAACAAAGTAGAGTGAAGCCAAGTAGATGCCAGTGGAAAAGAGACTACAGGCTATTCTTCATACAGGCCCACAGCAGGTGTCTGATGCTTTGTTAAAAAGGTGGCAGTCAAAGTCGAGGCTCGCCCAACATGACAGTCTTGTATTATTATGTGATTGTTCATCATAATCAATCCATCCACTTAAATGCAGCCTGCAAAGACAGTAAGTCAGTGATTACAGTTTAATGAAACTGGATGAGCCCACAGAGCGTGGGTTACCCATTCACTCACTTTTTTTTTTTTTCTTGGTTCAAATATTGAATTTCTGTCTCGCCTCTTATCAAAAGTTAGACTTCAGGCTATAATTAGACCTCCTGTGATTCACACGAACACGGCAGCAAACCCCAGAAAAACCCTCATCCCGAGTCTCTGTGTGGTTCTCCTGCAGCCGTCCTGTACGAGCTGCTGTACGAAGGCGTGTTTAAGGTGGACCGCAGCTATTTGGGTTCCTGTCAGCGGATCGGCCGACCCGCCGACCTCCTGAGCGACGACTGCATGCCCGCCTGCCCCAGCAGTGACGACTCCGACCTGGATGTAGACGAGGCGCTGTGGTAGGAAACTGGCATCAAGCAGCGGTTTATTCACCTGCATGATAACTTTTACTGTGAAGGGAAATGAGTCAAAATCCAGCACCTTGTGCCTGATTTTTATTAAACGAGCACTCACACTTCATTTTTATTTACTGGCAGTGAATTCACAGGCTGCTGGTTTTGTTTACTTCCTCATCGTTATTGATTTACTTTTGTATACTAAAAACTGATTACCTACTTATTTGGACATATTGACACTTTGTTTCCTTTGTAAGTGTTCTCAGCTCCTTTTATCAAACACAGTAAAACTTTAAGGCTTTAATAATCTCATGATGTCTGTTTTTGTGGCTCAGGGTGGAAAATGGAACCAGCCCTACCTCCACAAAGCACAACCAAAGCTACAGGGTAACATTCATAAAACACATGTTTTATAACAACCACACAGGGTAGTACTGTCACTGAAGTGTGTGTGTGTGTAACAGGGCCGTGGGCGTGGGCTGCCTCAGAGGGTGAGGCGATCTTTGAACCCAACATTGCTCAGAAATGTGGAGTACGATGTCTGGCACAAGTCCAAGAGAGGTGACACACACACACACACACACACACACACACACACACACACACACACACACACACACACACACACACACACACACACACACACACAGAAAAACAAAGCATGCGTCTAAAAGTAGTCAGATCCCAGGGCGATGTCCAAAGAAACGACCTGCTTCACTATCAGTTTGTCGTGTGTAAGTTCACGCGAGGTCAACGTTACGATGAAACATGTTTGTTGAACATTTTCACAGGATAAAAATAACTAGAGCAACACGAGTTTAAAAACTAAGTAAAATTTAAATACACATTCTTGTGTTTACACATGTGCGTGGGCTGGAGGGATGTGTGGTATGCAGCACATTAAAGATGTGAGTGGTGTAAGCAGCAGTCTGATGGTCACGTATGGGTCAAGAACACTTTCATAAGTTATAAGAACGTCCGGCTGCTTGGACGGGTGACTGAAGACGAGCAGACCAGAACACTGCTTAAAAGTAAAGGCTGGTTTGCATCGGTTATAACTGGCCATGTTGGTGGTACTATTTCCTACAGTGGTCTGACAAAAGCAAACGTGAGGATAGTTTAGTTGGGAATTTCCCACGTGTGGGACTAATAAAGGTTATCTTATTTGGCTGAGCTGAGAGCAAACCGATGTGAGCAGAGAGAGGAGACACTGGTTCCTGTGGTGTTGCAGGCACGCCACTGTTAGAAATATGCTGGGAGTGCATGATGTGTATCTGTGCTGGTGCATCACACCTGAGTGAGTGCTGGTAATGTGTGGTAAGCTCCCACTGAAACCACAGGAAGCTGTCTGCAGGAAGTGCTTCAGGTTTCTCAGGTGTTACTGTGGTGCTGGATAAATGCTGGGAAACCCTGTCAGCTGCAGAGGTCACAATCACATTACGTATAAATATAGACTCAAAGGAGACAGTTTTATATTCATTAAACTAACTCAGACTTCAAATAGCAGCGCAGACTCACTGTTGAGATTTGTCGTCTTGGGCTTGGTTTTCTTTCAGGGCTGCTTCAAACTGCCCGCTGATCGTCAGACTGTAATGTTCAATGTGGACGCTTTACAGAGTTGAACGTTTGGGACAACTTGCAGTTATGGACTTTGTATTGAACTCTCTGCACACCAATGGGATTCTGTTGGGATGTTCCCGAGGCTATGACCCTGCTGTGAAGCGCCAGTTATGCTGACACGGTTTATCAAAGCTGTCATTCACGGCTTTGATCCTCTACTGACTTTTGGATGGCGTCCTTCGTACATCAGTGATTATATAATATAAACTAAACTCCTTCACATGTCGAACATGTAAAATTAGTCAGACTCGCCTGATCTTAACTACAGCTGTTAACGCTGACTGCATCACTTCACTGGGCAGATTTGAGGCTTTTATTTTTTCAAACCATTTTGTAATCTTTTTTTCAAACACGAATAAACAGATCTGACCAATCAGAGCGCTGCATTTGGCAACAAGTCCGGGTCAGCCGGCTCTCTGAAATTATTTCTTTGCCAACAAGAGTTCATATTCCTCACGGCACGTCGGGGCTCGATGTCAACTACATTTTTACCTCTTGGCTGTAACTGATCAGGTCATAACCCCAGTGGACCTGCAGGTGAGGTGGACACCTGAGTTTGTGACTGCAATAATGCGAGAACGAGGCATGAATCCTGATGAGGTCAGAGGGCAGAAGTGTTGAGGCTGTGTACAATTTTAACATCTACTAAGAGAATGACTGGTACTGGCTCTGAGCGCCGTCCCGGCTTGTCGATGAGGCGGGACGTCTGTGCCCAGCCTGATCGTTAAAGCGGAGGACCACTGCTCCACTTAGCTGGACACAGCTGTTGGTGGCAGGCAGCAGCAGCTGGATGTGATAACCTGTGTTTAAATATGCAAAACAGTGGCAGCGTAGCAGGTGGTGCAGACGCTGAAAGTGTGACAATCAGCCCTGTTTTTGGATTTTGTAGGAAGATTGAAAACAGACGTCAGGCTGGGGATAAAAGATCTGAAGGGGAACTTTGAACACTTTTTGGACTCAAAGTGATCAGAAAATCATTTTTTAACAAAAGTTAAAAGTGAATGTTTCACGTTTTATTTTCTTTTTTTCTTTTAGCCCAACAGAAGCTGGATTACTGCATCGCTGCTGGGATGCAGTTCACTGTAGGAGACCGCTGCCAGGTGTGTGTGTGTGTGTGTGTGTGTGTGTGTGTGTGTGATCCTCCTCGAGTGCATGTTTCACGCTGTTTGTGCGTCACCTGCAGGTTCGTCTCGAGGGAACCAATCGGCTCTACAGCGCCGTCATCAAGGAGGTGCCGGCCAATAACCAGCCAGTGACCGTTTACATAGAAGATCTGGGCAGGAAGTAGGTCGCACTAACAGCACGCACACACGCTCAGTGTCGTGGAGGTTGCACAGACGTGACAAATCTTGTTATGTGTGTTTTAAGGCAGGTGGTGCCTTTGTGGAGTGTCCGCCCTCCCAGTGATGACAGCGGGTGGAGCAAGGTGGGCAACCGTGACAAGAGGCTCAGCAACGGGCACGGAGGAGGTGAACACGTGCGCGCACACGTATGTTACAGGTTTATTGCATGAGTGCAGTCTGTGGAAACTCTCTTTCTCCTTCAGAGTGGGAGGAGCGGGGGAGAGGCCGAGGAAGGGGGAAGTCCGTCGGGCCATCGTCGTCCTCTGGTTCTCAGGCAGCGGCGCCGGGCTCAGGGGGCCGCACGCTGAAGCAGCACTCCTGGCCCCCGCAGGCCAATGTAGAGGAGCAGGGCGGGGCCAAAACCAGCAGGTGTGTCATCTCTGTTTGTATACATCAGTGCTGGATCACACAATGACACGATCACTGAACCCCTCCTTCATAATCTTCCTCTATGGTTTATATAAAGCATAAATATCATTTTGAGCTCGATTATTAGTTTATTTATTTTGTAGTTCTTTTCATTTTACGCTGCTGTTGTTGCTCTTTGGATTAAATAAAGTTCTTCTGCGTTTCTGTGTCTTTCTACAGGAAGTCTGTGGGTGCGGCGGAGGTGGCGTTCGGCCTGACAGAGGAGCAGCGATTGGCCAAAGAGGAGGAGGAGAGGAACGTGGCGTTGGTGGAGATCCAGCTCAGAGACGAGCACAGCTTCCCCGCACTGGGCGTGAGTTCACATGAGGCTGATTTCATGATAGGTGCAGATAAACCTGAACGTCCTGCTGAGGCTGGGTCGGCCGGTTTGAACCCTTTTAGAAAGGCAGCGAGCTGATGTTTAAACATCTGGGGCCAGATTCACTGACGATTCCCAGACAGCGCAGAGAGGTGTTCAGTTTTACGGCTGAACGCAGACGTTTTAATATCGAGAACAAAAAGATGAGACATGAGACTTTTTTCTTTCTTTGTTTTAATTACATTAAATAGTAGAGTTAGCAGAAAAACTGTGTGTTGCAAATATTCTCCTCCACACTTTTATTTTTCTCCTGTTTTTTTTCCCGTTTTTCTTTTCTTCACTGCTTCTGCTCCTCCTGTCAGCTCTGGCTTTGCTGTGTTACACATATGAACAATATTAAAAACACCAACAAGAGGAGCCTACAGAGAAAAGCAGACCCAGACATGCACATGAAACGGGGTCAGTGCCTCTCACGTGATCGTGTCACTGTGCTCTCTTTGTAAATACCAGCAGTGTCTTGTTTTTGTTTGCGCTGATGCAGCGTGTTGCTAAACATGGCCGCTGGTGGTTACTGAAAACTTCAACAGGAAATTAAAGCAGAACAAATCAAAGTCTCCTACAGAAGCAAGCAAGAGGTGGAAACTCATCTGTAAGCTGGAGAAACAGAAGCCGACATGGATTCTGACCTGTCGAGGAGCCTGCAGGCGCCGTGTCGTAGTTTACTGAGAGTTTTATGTTTATTTTCTACCTCGCTCACCTCTGACTGCCAGACAGGAGTGTTACTCACATTTACAGACACTATTTTCACTGCTTCGTTTCCTCTCCTTCATTTTCCTCAGTGTTGTGTTTCTATGTCGAAGTATTGATGTGGACTCGGGGAATAGTGCATTGATGGGATACAGAGAAAACACACAGCAAGTGGCCCATATGGTAAAAATGTTTAATGAGCTCCAGGCTCGCTGTTAGGACATGTAAAAGTCTGAAAATGTTCCTCAGAGGCTGATACACGACGCTCCGGGAAGGATGAGAGTTTGGATTTAATTCATCATGCTCACGCTGTTTCTTGTTCAGCAGATGTTTTTTAGTTTTTAATGTTTCTAATGTTTGTTTTTCTCCCCTCAGTCTCAGCCGGGGACGCAGGGAGAGGGAGGGAAGAGGAAAGGAGAGAAGAAGCGATCTCAGAGGAACAAGACGGTGAGTTCAGACCACAAACGGACACAAACAGGGAGACATGTTATGATGCAGAAACGCTCTCAGGGCCATTTCCTCTGGTCCGAATCAGCTGATGAGTTTGTAAACTTGCAGCTTTTCCCTCGCAGTTTCGTTTGTTTGCACACAGCGAAGTCCAAGCGGACCAGAATGCATCACTACAAACTACGTGAGAGCATTTCAGTCTGCTCATTGGCCTGATGCGTCTGGTGTGGAAGCAACTAAAGTAAATACAGGAAGAAGATGCTGTGTGAGAATTGATTCATTTCCCAGCTAGTTGGTATCCCGCACAGACCGCTGCACATCTGTAGGACCTTCCAGCAGAGAATACAAAAGAACACAAGCTTACGGGGCGTGCTGTAGCTCAAGCTTATAGTAGTTGGTTTGGATCGCGTTCACACCATAAACGAACCGCTGTGTTCGGAGGTTGTGTTCTCTGTACAGTGTTCACATCTGCACAGCCTCGTCAAAAGGGGAAAACTAACCAGAGTTTGATTTAAACAGACTAAACACCCTAACATTAATCACCAGCACAAAAAGGCACCGCATGGTATGTGACATTGTTCACATTCAGCTGTGAATGATTTCGCCTGCTCAGTTAGTGCGTACATGACTGTTAATGGGAGCAGCCGGTGAACATTCCTGTCTTCATTTAGGAGGTTTAATGCAACGATCTGCATTTAAAGTTAAAAGCATCCTGGTGCCGAGGCTCAGTGATACACTGATGCTAACTTTATTTGTAAAGCACCTTTCACACAGACGACTGACAGAAGAAAAAGGGATGAAACAAAATAATCAGCAGTGACACGAAACTCAAATTAAAAACACAAAACATCAAAGAAATTAAATTAAAATGGAAAGGCCTGCAAGTAGAATTAGAGTACATGAAATTAAATTGAGAACAATTAGAAAATGAGATGAAATGCTAATAAAGAAAATCAAATTAAAAAGCCCATCAGGAAGCTTTGTAGGAAAATTAGATTGCTGAATAAAAACTAAAATACTTAGAAACTAACAACAATAAAACAGAAGATGAATACAAAACATAAGTTAAAATAAATTAAAATAACTAATCGCACGCTGTCAGCTCGTGAGGCGTTTGCCGTCCTCTGAAAACTACGTACGTCACAGCATTCAGGAGCTTCTTTGAGACTGTCCTTCCCTCACATCACTGTGGACCAGTTTTGACCTGATGTCTTTACAACGTTGCTTCCAGTCATTGAGGTTTACAGATGGTAATTTATGCAAAGCTCTTAAGTTTTCACCACAGCCCTCCATGGACTTCATGGTTGCTTCGTTTTTTTAGCCATTTGGTTGTAATTTGGCTTGGACCATCGTCCTGTTGCATGACAGTGTTTGTGTGTCAGACAGCTGACGGGGGCCTACATTTACACAGAACACTTTTGTATAAAGATGGCTTCATGTATGACTCAATGACTGGTGCCCAAATCATCATCGCTCCACCACCGCGCTGACTTTGTTCAGATGTAACATAAGCTGTGCTGTCATGCTCTTTAAGAGAGACGGCAATCGTTCCAACGAGAAACGATGTGAGAGCGAGACCACGAGGTGATTTTTAAATCGGTAAAAAACCTCTGAAAATGAGAAAAAGCCTATGAGTGCACGAGTTCTAGTTTGCTTCGTACCTGGGACTTCAGTAAGGAAGCTCTATGAAGAATGTGGTCACTCCATATATGATCTATCAAATCTGAAGTTTCCACCTGACCCCAGAAGCTGAGCAGCTGTTTTTTTTCTGTGCATTTGGTCGTTGAAATGTTACCTGAGACCTTCAGGGACCGTCTGGAATTTAAAACCTGGAGTCTGATCGCTGCTGCTCTGTCCTTTTACAGAAGAGCCCCGTTGAAGATGTCAGAGCTCCGTCTCCTTCTGCCCTGGACAAACCCACACCCTCCACCCCACCTCTTACAGCAACCTCTACAACCACTACACCTGACACCATGACCAGCCCCGCCCTTCCTGCTGCTAAACCTTCTGACTCCACCCCCTCGGGGCTGAATTTTGTCAAGGCCTTGATGCCAAATGCGAGCCCCTCTGTCAGCCTGCCACTCACTTCTGTAGCTCCGGCTGCTAAAACAAACACACCTTCCTACGCCTCAGCCACTGCTGCGCCGGGCTCTCCTCCTCCTCCTGCTGCTCCTCCTGCTGCTAAACCTTCTCCAAAAGGCGAAGCACCGCTGCCTCCCTCTGTCCCATCATCTGCCTTCTCCTACAGCACCCCCGTTCTCCCCGCAGCTTCACCCACCTCCTCCTCATCCTCTAAACTCCCCCCTGCATCTGTTCATCTTCCTAAGCCAACCACCTCTCCTCCTCCTTCCTCCTCAGTTCCTCCTCCCACTTTCATCACTCCCATTGCTTCCCCACCCACAGCTGCACCAGGCTTCCCCGCCGCCCGCTCCTCTCCACCTATCACTTCTCTCCTCCGCTCTCAGACTCCACCCTCCTCCTCCTCCTTAATTCATCCTTCAGCTGAAGTCCGGGAGGCTCCACCTGCTCCACCTCCAACCACAAGTAAGAAATCTGTTCAGTTTCAGGCTCGTGTCACAGTTTAGACTGCAGGCTGTCCACAGAAGTAAATACACAGATATCCCCAGACTGACACAGAGTAGCAGACTTTCAGTTTAAACCAGTAAAAACTATTTTTAAGTTTATTTTGGGGGTTAAAATCCTTTTGAATCAGATGCGCCTTTCAAAATAAGAGCTTTGTTTATTACCATTCCAGCATTTTTGGGGTTGCTCAGGTGGTTCAGGCTCTGGGTGTTTAGTAGTAAACAATTTAAATGATGGCTATAGCCAGTGTGGCTAGGCTTTTTGGGGCTAGTACCCAGCTAACAGTGAAAGTGGCCACACCCCTTATAATTCTCAACTGTAAGCCTTTATAAAACTCCAGCAGGTGACGTATGAAAGAAGAAAATAGAGGTAGAGTTGTTCTGAAGGGTGAAATGATCCAAAGGATTTTTGTACTGTGCTGTAACAGGTTTATTTCTGTTGTTGGGAAATTGAAGATTGTTTTTCAGTTTTCAGCGAGATTTTAATAAACATAAAGTGAAAATCAGTAACGTGATTAACAGACAACAAATATATTTGAAGTTTAATTGAAAGATATTTGTTCTCACCCCTTAGTTTGTGCTTAATTTTGACTGTTTTGTATTTTTTTAGGCAGATAATTGGTAAATGTATCAGCAGCTGGCACGTCAGTAATTTACTTTGGTCTTCATGTCTTCTCTCTTTCTTTCAGATTCTTTACCAAAATCTGGAGGCCCTCTGATGGCATCTCAGGCTTTCCAAAGTGAAATTCCTCCACCTGAGGTCCAGACCCAGGTCTCTGTGCCCTCAGCTGAGGAACAAGCAGAGTCTTCTTTACCCCAAATCCAGACTGAAAGTCAGGCTTCTCTACCACAAATCATGGGCCCACCCATGATGCTGAGCGAGCCCCAGGATCAGCCGCAGTCTGGCACAGAGGCGCCTGTCCTGCCTCAGACTGACCTCCAGCCCCACATTCAGACCTCTTATCCCACTCCTGTGGCTTCCTACCCCCAGGCCTCCCTTCCCCACCCCCCCGCCCAGGCTCCTCACCCTTCCCAGGTCCCACATCCCTCCCTTTCTCTCTCTGCCTCCACCATTGTTCCCCAGACCCAAACCGAAGCCCCACCACAACAGCACCAGTCTGCACCTGAGTCTCAAGCTCCACCTGCCTCCGAGAAGCTATCCCCACCTCACCCCCCTCATACTGCTCCTCCTCAGCCCCTCCCCGGACCCGTCCCCCTGCAGCAGATGTCCCAGCTCTACCAGGACCTCCTTTATCCCGGATTCCCCCAGGGAGAGAGAGGCGAGATAGCTGCGACTCCAAACCTTTCTTCCAACAAGTCCGGGGACGACCTGCCCACAGGTGAGCCACACCAAAGAGTCCTAAGATGATAAATAACCACGTCAACTGTCGCCATAGAAAACTGAACAATCAGATCAGCCATCAGAGCCATGCCTGTGTCGTGCTCTGAGACTCACAGCTCTATATTCAAAGACGGTGCTGACTGTCAAAGTAAAACGAAATAATGAAAAAAATTAGGCATGACAGAAGTGTTTCAGCAGATTTGAAAACATGAGAAAATATCCACATGCTTTAGTTTAATCAGCACTGGATGTCCTACACGGACTCCCTCAGCGGGAAACACCTGTCCTTCCACAAAAACTGCTTTTGACCCATTTAGGCAAAGAAAATACTCACAGATGTGCACGAAGGCCACCATACAGGCAGGGTCAGACATAAAGAACATGCTGGTGCTTCCCTGTGAGACGAAGCAGCTGAAATAGACTAGAGATGAGTTTTGTATGTTAATGGTCAGTGTTTTCATGGAGCAAAAGTAGAGGCTGCGATGTGTCAGCGCAGTGAGCAACACCATGAAAGAGATATCTGATCAGGATTTTGTATCCTTGTGTGTTTTTTGTTTTTCTCCTCAGACGTCAACATCTTGAGGTTTTTCTTTAACTTGGGCGTTAAGGTAAGACGTAAGCCTGGACCAACAGACACACAAACGCACACCCACAAGACACAGACCAGGTTTGGAGAAGAGGATTGAGAGTTGTGTTAAAGTAAAAGCCCATCATCTCACATTTCCTGTTAACAAGTTGATTCATCGTGTGCTGTATTTTGGGAACATTTGGAATAAAAACAAAAAAATACAACCACGTAAACAATGACTTCTGATGCAGCATGCCCAGTTGCCTAGCAACAGGTATTGTTTACACAGATTTTAATGTGGTAAATTATGTAAAAATAATGCCAAGCACTACAAGATGTACTTTAATTTTGTTAAAATAAAAGTTATTTTTGATGCACTTTTAAGTAAAATAACGAGGAGCTGATGCTGAGTCCTGCCTCTGCTCTCTTCCTCTACAGGCCTACTCCATGCCCATATACCCACCATACCTGTACCTCGTCCCCCTGCAGCAGGCCCATGCCATGCAGCCCAAGCCATCTTCCCGTTCCCCGTCCCCACAGTGCCTTCCCTCTAACACCCCCAGCAACACCCCCACCAACCCGCAGGAGGGCTATCCGCCTCACCAGTACCCTCCCACTGTAGCACCGGTGCCCTCTCAATATGACAACCAGGCTGCGCTCGATGAGCCCCCCGGTCCGGCTGAACCCTCCTTCAACCAGGCCAGGTACCCCATCACCCAGCCACAACCCCCCAGGATGCCATGGCAACAGATGCCTGCACGAAACCCAAGCTACTCAGTTGGGTATCTTTCCCCACCTCCACCGTACTCGGGTCCCCCGCCTTCATCTCAGGGTTACCACCCAAATCAGGGCGCGGGGGTCCCGGTGTACCCCACAGCCATGGGTCCGTACAGCCCCTCCTCTCTGGCATATCAAACTGCATCCACCCACCAGGAGCTCCAGGTGAGCCAGGGGGCGATGCAGCAGCACCAGCTTCAGGCAATCAACGGGGACACGATGCCTGGCCACGGGAACATCCACATCTCCAGTCCTCTGGAGAGCGCCGCTGCGTCTAACATTCCCACTACCAACAGTAACCGATCAGTGATGGTCCCATCCAATTATAGTAAGCAGGAATTCTGGGAGATGAAGTCCTTACATTTCAAAGTGTTATGGCTTTCTTTTAACTGTCAGGTGGAAAATTTTTTAATTCATTTTGTTTTCCTGATAGGCTTCAAGAGAGATCCGGGGGAGAGTTTGCCACGAGCAGTGCTCCTGGTGGATCCGCCACTTAACGACATGCCCATAGTACGTATATTTCTGAGCAACTTGATAACCTAATCAAATTAACTTCGGGTTTTGATTTTGAAACTAATATCTAATAAGTAGTTAGAAGTGGCTTTTATCTTTAAAAGATCACTGAAAGGCATCCTTCAATTTCCTGTAAGCAGGTGTTGGCTTTTATTATGGAAATCTGACAGTTTCCATAATGTGTCACATTTCTGAACTCCCTGGTAGCTTTTCATAACAAAGTGATTTGTTTTAAAAGTTGTTACGTCAAATAATCTTGATGAGATCTTAAGAAATTGAGATCCCATCAATTGAGATCCCCCCCCCCCCCCACTAAAACCCATCCTTTAACATCCTGTTAACTAACTGGCTCTTAGTATGTAAATCTGAGTGTTTAAAGAAACCAGTTAAATTTCTCTACCCTGTGGCTTTTATTAGAGAAAGTCTGACATTCCAGAGCGTCCTGGTAGCTTTTTATTACTAGGTGTTTTATTTTGAAAGTCATGCTGCATCATATCCTCTTGTAACAGGACCTCCTTCTGTTTCGCTCTCAGGTTGCTCTGCTTTCTGATCCGCACTTTAAGGACATCTCCATGGGAGCTATGAAAGGCAGCAGCAGCAGCCCCGGCTCTCCGTCGCAATACCGTCCCCGGAAACCAGTCCATGCCACCAACGTGTATGAACAGAGCCAGAGGGGCAGCTACATGAAGCCTGTCACCATGACGGACAATCATTCTGTGGGCTGCAGCACGGAGGATGACTGGGAGGAGGTGGAGGGGTTTAAAACGATGGTGCCAAACTACAGAGGGCAGAGGAGGCCCTACAGAGGAAGAGGAGGGAGAGGAGGCAGAGGAAGGGGTGGCTACGATCCAACCAGGGACGTGTACAGGAGTAGACAGGAAAGAGATATGGGGGTAGGGTATAACTATATTCAGCCTAACCCTGCCCACATGGGATGGGCTCGCGAGAAACGGTATTAGCTCTGAGCCAATGAGAGAAGAGGACACAGGTGGTGATTTTTTTTTTTTCTTTCTTTCTTTTGCTTTTTTCTGGAGATCTGATTGGTGTAGACCGGCAGCCATGGAAATGCAGTGTGGACCCGAGTCGGAAAATCTAAAACTCCATTTGTGTTTTGCTGCCTCTAAATCAACAAGCTTATTGCTTTGTATCAAAACATAAACACTATCCTCCTCTTTTCTTTTAAGTGCATTAGCATAGCATGTTAGCACTATTTCTTATCACTCAGACGAATGGATTCAATGAATGTCGAGCTCAAAGTTTGTTTACGAGGATTGTGAATGATTTAAAAAAGTTACCCACTGTGTTGACATGATGAATGTATGGGTTTCTTTACTGGTTGTGTTTGAGATTTTGGGAAATATGTTTATTAGCTTTCTTGCCTGAGAGGAAACGCTTTCATGTCTAAGTTTAGCTTAGCTTAGCATAAAGCAACGGAAAATCAGCGAAGACTTTGTTTTTTTTAATGTAGCAAAATGCTACTCAATCTAATGACACTGGCATAGAACAATACTCATTTCATAAAGATATATAGTAAAAAAGGCATAAATTACCATTGCTATATAAATACATTTTAGTAACTCTCTTAAAACCATACTCTCCCCTCTATTTCTATTATCACAGTTTAATGCTAGCAGTGGGAAATCAGTTATGACTGTAAAGTATAATTTTCTATGATCTATAAAAAAAAAAACTTTCATAAAACCATACTCTCACTTGTACATATAGTTATTTAGCACAGCTTAGCAAAGCTTGTTAGCTAGCTTAGCAAAAAAAACTTGAGGTATAAAGTAGCATTTTCCTATTTCCTATATAAATCAATCTTTTAGTAACTCTCTTAAAACCATATGTTTTTTTTAAAAAAAAAAATCTTTCCACTCCTATTTTTTACATCATGCTAGTTAGTTGAGCACAAAGCAGTGGGAAAAGCCATGACTGTCGGGAGAAAGTTAGCATTTTTGTATATAGATAACATCTAATAAGTTAAACCAAATTTTTTCCCACTTTAGTTTTTACACACAGCTAGCTAGCTTAGCACAGGTGAGCCCGCCAATCCCCAGATTCAGTTTTTGCATACAGTAACAAGCTTTAAATGGGCGTGCTCGCCTAGCTGTTTGTGCCCATGTCTCTATGCTAAGGTAAGCACAGACACAAAGCGCTCTGTCTGCTCCTCTCTCTAAAATTATTTACAGAAGTCTTCCTCTGATGAGTCAAAGATAAATTTGTCGTGTTTGTTTTTTATGTTGTTAATACTGGGAGCTCAGTGGATCAGTGCGGGGGGAGCAAAAAGCCAAGGGGAGCGGGCTGGAAAGGAGTGTAAGAACTGCTGCTGCTGTTAGCGCCCATCAGGCTGTTGGTCACTGTGAGTTGTGCTTGGACATTTTTCTTTCAGGTCCGTCTGCTGGTTTCTGGTCGTCTAGCCTCAGATCCAGTGCCTTATGTTTGCTGAGTTTACTTCTCTGTGCTCGGAGAAACACTGCTGTATAGAACAAAAACGTGCTGTTTGGATTTGATTTTCTGTGTGGTTAAATAAATAAACCTTTGGCTCAGATGCTGCCTCTGGAGCTGTTGGTTGATTTTTGGGTGAATAAAATTTCAGAATCTTTTAGCATATTATTAGCATATCGTAGTAACTATTGCAATGCACAACAAACTTCAGTGAAGTGCCGTGAAGAACTGATTCAGGTCATCAAACTTTATTATTAGACAAAGATAACATGAGTAAGTACAATGTGCAGTTTTTAAATGATGCAATGAAATCTCTGATTAACTACCTTGTTTTGAAAAGCTTAGCTCAATGTCACTTTTGGGCAGGCTCAACTTGAGAACAAGGGAACGTAGGAGTTTCATACTAAAAATCTCAGTGACCATAACCTCAATGCCAAGTTTTCTGAAATTCTTGTGACAGTGATAAGTCAAGGAGGAAGTCACCGCAAACATTACCATTTCCTTTTCTCTGTCTGCCACAAGGCTAACTCAGAGGCCTGCTTTGAATCCACCCTGAGGCCACTGACTGCATGCCGTCACAATAAACGCTGAAATAACCCCACACATTGTTTAATCTCTACTCTGGAGACCTCAACATGCCAATAACAGGTCACAGTTACAGCGCCACCCAGTGGAAGCAGGATGATATGTATCATAACATCATCCGGTTAACATGAAACAAACATGACGGTCTCTGCACACCATGTGCAGTAACAGGCATACACTAGTTGTTTATTTATAGCTGCCCTTTCTCCGTGACTAAAACGTGATGTGTTTAGGGAACGTCCGTAAATTGCAACTATCAAAAAAACAAAAAACTTATTGGTGAGGCCCTCCACAACAGTCCCAGCTTCTCATGTGGCCCCTTTGTAGAATTGATTGATCACCTCTGATCTAAAGGGTGTAGAGTTCATGAAAATGCTTTTAAACCATATTTCAGCTCCTAGGTGTCTGCAGTTAGCACTGCTGCATCACACCAACAAGGCTCAAATCCTGGGGTGTGTCTGGGTACTCTGGTTTACTTCCAGTCTAAACACTTGCAGTGACTGGTTTGGTTAACTAGTGAATCTAAATTGCGTGTGGGTGTCTAGCACAGTCTGAATAGTTGTCACTCTCTGTTCCTCTCCTCACCCCCAAATGGTCACAGCAGATGGCTGTCCCTCCCCAAGCCTGCTGGTCTCTTCCTGTTAAAAGAGAGTTTTTCCTTCCCATTGTCACAAAGCGTTTGTGGTGATATGATTGTGGGGGTTTCCTCTGTGTTGTTGTAGGGTCTTTATCTTTTTTGTGAATAAAACTTGAATTGAGTTGTGTTAGCCTCGAGTCTGTAAGGTGTTTACAAAGACACACACGGAGCATTCCTGGTTCAGGAAGCATCAGTTTATTCTGATTGTAAATGTACGGGTGTTAAAATATTCTCGCTGCCTCTGAATTCAGCCGAGCGTGTTCAGCCTGACGCACGCACACACACACACACAACGCAATGCACTTTATTTTTAAACACTTCACAACATTGCTTGCTATTGAATGCAGTCCGGTACATATAGGCTGATGTTTCTTTGTTTTTCTTAAATGTTTTTTTATTTAAAGTTTTAATATGTCTGCTGTTTGGCAGGCCGGCCATGAAATGTTGAGGTTATAACGCTTGAGCGTGCGCCGGCTCCAAGATGCGGCTGGGTAGTCGCCTTTGGTCAGGTGGGTCTTAGTCGTCCAGGAAGAAATAGTTCCCACTCTTCTTCTGTTCCGTGTCCTGCAGAGAGATGAGGCAGAGGTCAAAGGTCGGACTGATTCCTCCTCACTGACATCACCGTTTGGATTTTTCTGTCTACCCCCCTACATAAAGATTTCCATGTAGTGCAGCAGCATATATAATGCTGGGAGGGCTACACTTTCTAATTATTATCTCTAAATAACCCCACAGCTGAGTGGACGACTGCAGCTCAGCACAGTAAAAGCTCTTAAGTGATCACATGTAACGGTAGAAGAGCCTTCAGTGAAACCGGAGGAGCACTGTGATGCTTCCTCGGGTTTGAACAGATTAAGAGAAAATACTAAATGCCTCTGAGCGGGTCAAGAGATTAGAACCGTCTGCTCAAATCCAAGGCTTTGGGCAAAAACAGTGAATCGTAAAAAACGTTTGCTTGAAGGGGCGGAGCTAAAAGTCCTCAGTCTCTGCAAACTTGCACGTCGCCTTGAAGCCGGCAACTGATTGCCTGAGAACATTCCAGGGTCCAGTTGCCTAGGTAACTCTCTAACACTTTTACTACCAGGTTGTATGTCGGTCAGCGGTGTTCTTCGCTCTCATTGGCTCGCCTGTAAGTTGAGTCAAGTCTATTTTGGTTCCCACCCTCCTCGTTGCACCAGCTGTTATTTCGTCGAAAGTCACTGACTTTATGATCTCTGGTCGCCCTGTCGCTTCCAGCGTGTACGCAGCTTCATCTTTATCATATATGTCATCCTGTTGCCTAGCAACCACCTTCCAGTGGGCTAAAATGACCCATTTGGAGTATTTATGCACCGCAACACTTTATAACAGCATCGCATCGGTTTAATTTCAACAAAACTTGTTGATACAAAACTTGTTATGCATGACATATGTCATCCTGTTGCCTGGCAACAATGGACTAAAACACAGCAAATCACACTGCAGCATGAGTATGTGCAACCAAGATAAATTAGGATTCTTTTGACCTGAAAAGCTAATGGTCTCCAAGAAATAAAAACATGGAGCTGGAAATGAGCCTGAACCTAAATATATTCATTAAAAATATATTTATAATATATAATAATGCTTTCCCTCTCTATAGTGTACTGGTTTAGATTTGTATTTTAGTTTCTTTGATTTATTTTTTAACAAATGGGTTTTATTTGTTAGATCAGCTTTAAAGAAACGTCCTTTGGGTTGAATCAGGAATGTTGTAAATCAAAATAAATAGAGTTTATGGATCTACCCGCTGCATCTTTGTCATGTAAGACTCTCAGATCTGAAGAAAACTGATTTCCGCCTGGCTGAAGCACGGCACCAATCACAGCTGGACTCTGCTGTGTGGAGCTCTGTGCATCCCTGACACCTGTGAGGCAGGGCACAGGTCACGATGAAATCACTACAGCTCTGTATCATTTATCCCGGTGTTGACGGGTGAGGACTCGTCATGTGTCACCACTGACATAAAACCTCCACATCACCCCGGAGGAGGAGGAGAAGCCTCACACTGGTGCCCCTCAGTACGATCATTGAGCGTCTGCACTGACGTCACTAAAGCGCCGATAAAAACAACTACAATCATAAACTGCGTCAGCAAACTGGCTGCAGCGGCACCTGTGACAGGTTACCAAAATCAGGAAATGCACGACTGGCTGAAACGACACCCAGAAGTTACTTTTTAATATTATTAGTTCAGTGCTGCATTTTCGTGTCAAGAGTCCGTCCGTGTGTGACGGTCAGTGTGTTTAAATAAAGATTCAAATAAACATGGTTGTCGTGGCGTTACCTTGAGGGAGTTGAGTTTGTTGATCCTCGGCCTGAAATTCTTCGGATCTCTCCTGAATGTGATCTCCAGCAGCGACAGGAAGCGATTCATCCCAGCCAGCAGACCCTGAGGCCTGAAAAAACAAACATCACGTTACCGTGGCGGCGGCCGGCGAGCTGACGAAGCTGCTTAGACTCGACGGTTCATCTTACGTGTTGGCTGAAGTCTTCTTGGAGGGAAGCCCGTCAAACACGATGACTCTGTCTGCCAGGTAGGTCGCCATGATGAAGTCGTGCTCCACCACGAATGCTGTCTTCTTGGCGTGGAGGATGTACCTGCGAATAAAAGACGTGTCACAACAGCGCCACACACGGGCAGAGACACACGACAACAACGAGGCCTTCTAATTAGACCGTTTCAGGTCATCCAATGTGGAAGTTCTCCTTCTTAATTACATATTTTGAGACATGACAGACACTTCTTACCATCTTCCACCGCTGCAAAGATTAACCATTCAAATAACAAAAATACTGTTGAGCTATAAATCATGCAAAGCTACTCACAGAGTCCAAGAATGAAGCTGAAACGAGGAGATTACCTGAAATATGATTATTAAGACGCGCTCTCGTCTGACTTTGTATCAAAGTAAAACTGAAAAGAAATCCTGAGTTTTAAGCCGCTCGCTGTGGATTCGTTGACGCTTGTGTTTGAGGATAAACAGGAAGGGAGCTGCTTGAGGAGCAGGGAGAGGAGCGCATACCTCTTGATGACTCTGGCGGCCATCAATCGCTGCTCGGAGTCCAGGTAGGCAGAGGGCTCGTCGATAAGGTACACGTCGGCCGGTTTTCCCAAACAGAGTGTGATGGCGACTCTCTGCAGCTCACCTCCAGACAGGTTCTGCACCTGTGGGCGGAGCAGGCAGCTTCATCACCCCGTCTTCATCGTATCTCATTAGAAAACGCTTTCTACCCTCCAGTCGGCTCAAAAAGTCTCCTTACATTTTATTTTAATTATGTTTAAATTGAGTCTGATGACACACAAGTAACAAAATAAAATGGAAAAAGATGGATCGGCGCCTTATCCAGGACAAAGATCAGGTTAGTGTGTTTGTGTGTACCTCTTTAGACATCTTTGCGGGGATCAAAAATTACAACGTTACTCTACTTGTGGTCACTTATGAGGACAAAGGGCCTGTCCTCGCGAGTTCGAGGGCATTTTTGAGACTCCAAATGTGGTTTTAGTGTCAGGGTTACAGTGAGGCTGATGGTTAGGGTAAGCGGCTAGGCTAGCATTAGGTTAATTAGAGGGCCGCTAATTGTTTGTCTCTCTCTTACATCCTGGTCGATGATGCTCTCGATCTGCATCGGCTTCATGACGTCGGTGATGAACTGCGGGTGCGTGTAGGCGTCTCTGATCTTCTCGTGCAGCAGAGCTCGGACGCTGCCCTGAAAACGTAAAACACACTCGACTCCATCAGAGTCCGGACCTTGGTCGCTGCAGATTGGTTTTCATGATATGAACAATGGTAAAAGTCTGGTTCAACTTTATTTAAACTTTTTGGACTCTGAACCCTGGATTTCTGTAAATTCAGTTTGCTGGCTAAAATCAATCAGCAGGCTGAAAGCTGTGAAACAGACGGATGGATGATCCTGTCATGGGTCCGCGGTTAGAAAACGAGAGCTGACCTTGAACTTGGGGCTGATGGTCTGAGGCTTGTAGCTGACGTTCAGGATGGGAATCTCGCCTGAAAGACAGAGCTCAGGGTCAGTGGGTGCGTCCGGTTTAATCTGGCTTCATCTGAGAGAGAGAGAGAGACTCACCTCCTCCGTCAGGCCTGAGCCCACCGGCCAACATCCTGATGAAGGTCGTCTTCCCTGTGCCTGGAAACACACATACACACTTTCAGACGTGCACGTGTCAGCTTTTCCATTTTTGTGGGAAACAGTCAGAGGAAACAAGATGATCCATATTTTTATTATTTTCCTTTAGTGCCATTTTAAATGAGCTCGTCTGAGCTACGAGATTTTTCATATTTTGCAACTTTTCTTCTCTGAAATTAAATAACTGACTAAGAAAAATTACAGGTTCACACCCTTTAAATTAGATTTTTTTAAATTGGCTTGGAAATGATAAAATGTGTGACGGCCTCCAAAGCTGCTTCTGAATGAAACATCTGAAAAGTTCAATTTAAAACCATTTTTAAACCTTGACCACAGAGATTTAGACTAAAACCCTCAGCGCAGCTCACCATTCTCTCCCAGCATCACCATGATCTCAGAGTCTGTAAACTCTCCTCCTTTGATGTCCAGCGTGAACTCGCCCATCGTCTTCGACATGTCCGGATACTGAACAACAACAAACAATCAAACATTCAACAAAGAAGCAACTCGGCTCATTTTCTTATGCTGCTTTTTTGCAAATTGTGCAAAACAATATTTATTTTCATTTTCTTGCACTTCATAAAAATTTGTGTATCTCAATAATGAACGGAGTTGGTCCTGTGGTGAGCTTTAAAGGGTTAATGACGACATTTCTAAACCCACAAGATCGAAAAAGCTCAAGAAAGAAAAGGAATCGGCAGATAGAACTACAGCCCCGTGTGACGAAGCTTTTATTTTGAAAAGAAAAACGTGACAGGAAATGAAAGTGGTAGGGGAAGAAAAACAAAAAGAAAACAACGAGCCAAAGCAAATGAGCAGTGATTCAGATTAGGCACATAAACTGACCTGGTAATGCCTGAGTCTCTTCACCTCCTCCTCATTGGCCGTCTCGGCCACCTTGAAGACCAGCGACGTCTCACGAAACCTGAGATTCTCCGTGGGGACGTAACCGTCCAGGAAGATGTTGATACCTGGAGGAAGGATGCAGGAAGATCAGGACATGCTTTGGGTCCACTTAGCGACAGTGATATTAAGGACAAATACCACCACTTGTTTCTTCACACTTTTACAGAGGTGTGGTGCAATAACGTTTTTACCCTCTCTGACGCTGAAGGGCATGGTAACGACTCCATAGGCGCTCGGGACTCCGTACAGACAGCAGATGAAGTCCGACAGGTAGTCCAGCACGCTCAGATCGTGCTCCACCACGATGATGTACCTGCAACGCAACATCACGTTTAAGAGCGGCGGTGCACCTCCAGGGATCAAACCGAAGCTTTGAAGTGACAAACCTGTCGGGGGTGATGAGTGAGCGGATGGTGATGGCGGCCTTCAGCCTCTGTTTAACATCCAGGTAACTGGACGGCTCGTCAAACATGAAACTGCAGCAGAAGAGCAGAAACAAGAGGACGGCGGTCAGTCTGCGAGCTCGGCTCTCAGCTCACAGACAAAACAATACGTTTGTTAAATATTAAATAAATAAGCTTTCGGGCTGTTTCCTCACATGTCAGCTCTCTGGATGCAGACGACAGCACAGGCGAACCTCTGCAGCTCTCCTCCGGACAGATCCTCCACGTTCCTCTCCCGCAGGTGACTCAGATCTGCAGACAAACACAGAGATGCAATTAGAAATGTTGTTTATACGCAACATTAAAAAAAATCCAAAACAGGGGGAAGATCCCAGGGATTAAACGCTTATTTTAAGAATAGGAATAGTTTCTGCACACAAACTGGTTTATCAGCTCCACACGGAGACACACGCTTTCTTTAAATATGACCCATGAAATAACTCTGTTCCAATGAACTGTGATGTGTCACATGGTCCTCACAAGAGTAAATAGTGTGTATCAACCTAAAAATACTAACACACGACTGTGTTTGTTCATAACGACACTAAACTGTTTACAGTCGGCGTGTAAACGCTTCCACATGAAGGTTCTTCAGCTTGTAATTAAGAGAGAGAGTGTGTGTGTGTGTGTGTGTGTGTGTGTGTGTGTGTGTGTACCAAGTTGTTCGCAGACAAGGTCCTGCGTGTCTGTGTCATCTTTCCTGCTCAGGATGGCCCCTACTGACCCCTGTAGGTGGAGACGAAGAATTACAACCGGCCATCAGAGTGAACGCCCATGCCAACAGGAACGATATATTCAAGGAAAAGTCGGGAACCTTGACGGTCTTTGGGATCTGGTCGACGTACTGCGGCTTCACGATGGCCCGCAGATCGTCCTCCAGGATTTTGGTGAAGTAGTTCTGCAGCTCGGACCCTCTGAAGTAGGTCAGGATCTCCTGCCAGTCTGGAGGATTCTGGGATTTCAAAGTACGGATCATTAAAACACAAAGCTTCTGACAACGAGGTCAATGTGTGGAAATGATCCCTGAGGGTGAAAAACTCTGGGGTCTGTATCAGATCCAGGATGATGAACTGAGTATCTGCACTGAGGCCTAGTATAAGAAAAAGAAGCATTACTTTGAATGTGAATCATGCAAAGCTGGGCTGACAGAGTCCATGTAACCATAACTTGGTGTGTTGTCCTGCACAAGTTAATCTGTTCGTAGCTTTTCAAGCAAAAAGGTTTACTGTGTAAATGTCCCTGAATTCTGTTCCTTGCAACACATCTGTCTTATGGAACAGATGTGCAAATTGTTCTACTTTACTAACAGGAAATATGGGATTTGTAAGGATACTTAAAGAAAATTAATAACAAAAGTGCAAAAATTCCAGAAAAGTATCAGTAAGTTGTGGGTTTACAATGAATGAGCTGAACAACATGAGTAAATGAGTCAAACTGAATTACAAGGGAGGAGTTTTGTTTTTAAATGGAACTTTAGAACCTAGTCAAGAATTTCCTTTTGGCTTTGGCTAAAGATTTCAACCATCGTTAGCAGTGAGAAGAGCATGTGATAAAGTTACCCGACCGGTCGGTGGAGCCACACCATAATCTTTTCCTGTTGCTAAACTGATGGCCAGCAAACCAAAAATGGCAACTCCACCCAAACATTATCTTCTCAGGCCAGCAGCAACATGACTGCTGGCCTGTGTGTGTGTGTGTGTGTGTGTGTGTGTGTGTCGTGTGAACACTCACATCAAACTCCCCCAGGTTTGGTTTCTGTTTTCCGGCCAGAATTTTCAGAGCTGTGGACTTGCCGATACCGTTGGTCCCCACCAGCCCCAAAACCTCACCGGGCCGGGGGATAGGCAGCCTGCACCACACACACACACACACACACACACACACACACACACACACACTATAAACATCTTGACCCACCATAACAGACTTTAACATAAGCTAATAATCAAATAATTCCATCATTTAGTGTCAGCTTTCCTTTCAGGCGTTTCTGCTTTGGTTTGACGGCTTTTCTTTGCTGCCATGGTTCTAAAATGACTTCATTGCTGAGCAATAATAATAATAATAAGCTCTTACTTAAACACAAAGTCTTAGCAGTGTTTCTTTACATAGATGGGCTACCTGGGTATGTTTGTGCACTTCAGAGACTTGAAGACTGATTAGTCACGTCCCATGCTTTTATTTTGAAAGTCCAATTGCTGGTATTGAACTAGAGCTGTGCTTCCTGTCATGATGTGACGATCCTCGATGTCATTCAGCTGCCTCTCTTTAATCAGGAATTACTCTGTCCAGCTCCATGAGCCCGTTAGGGTCCGCTTACATAAAATGACGTAAATGTCATCATCAGACGGTTAAGACGAGGGTCTGTGCGGAGGTTTGAATGCCGCTGTTTCAGTGACCACGCAACAACTTCTCAGGAATGACTACATGGACAGCGGCTGTCCAGCTGTTCGCGTCTGCAACAGAGTATATTCAGAGTACGGTGGTCGTACCGACTCGGACAGCACCATCACAGCCCTGGGTTAGGACCTCAGTGGAGAGGCAGCTGATTATTGCTTTTATTTAAAGCATAAAAATCATTAACAGTTGAAACATTATTTTTATTATTCTCCCCTCCAAGGTCAACCTCTCACTTTTTAAAGGTCCTCTTGTTGTACGGAGAATGAGCATCAACTTGTCTGGATCATCAGAGCTGGCTCTCCAGCTATGAGCAGTAGCAGGTTCTCAGTTGAGGAGTCCAGCTTCCACCCAGAGGGCATCAAGTGAGAAGAACACTCACAGGGTTGTAGACCTGAGTGGACGTAAACTTCTGTTTGCTGTTGAGATCATCACGTGGAGCTCGATCCCCTTTCACGGATCCTAAATCTCCTCCAGGAAATCAAAAGAGCGATCTTCACTTTTGATTTCATCTCCATGGAGTAGTAAAGTCACAGGGAGATTCTTTTATTTGTGTGAACAAAACAACTTGCTTCTCCTCAGATCCCGCGAGATGTTCCAACAGAAGTCCGTGTTGGACAGTGCTGCAAAACCACACCTGACCTGATGTGCAGCCTCCAGGCTGAGAATCTGTGGACCCTCCAAACAAAAACTGAAAGCACTATCTATTAACCAGTGTTAACTAAAATTAGAATCATAGCACATGGTGGAGGTGATCAGAACTAAAGGAGCGATCCAAGAATAACAGCTACGCTGGAACTTAATTCCGACCTGTTTCCCGAGGTTTTTGTAACATGTCAGAGGAAACACTGCTCAGCTGTGAAGTGAAGGTAAACAGACTGGAGGTTTATCGCCGTACCGGTGCAGTTTGAAGGAGTTGGCGCAGTATCTGTGTGTGGTTTCCTTCTCCAGGTTGCTGGGAAGGTTGATGATCGAAATAGCTCCAAACGGACATTTCTGCAAGGAGAAAAAGTCACGAAACAAACTTCAAACACACTCTTAATAGTTTAAACGTTGTGACTAAAAGCAGTCTGAAAAGATCATTTCCTGCTAGATATTCAGGCGCCAAGATTACCTTGACGCAGATGCCACAGCCTATGCACAGAGACTCTGAGATCCACGCTATCTTACTCTGTGGAGTCACCTCAATACACAGTTTACCTGAAGACACACACGGTTCACATTTAGACACATTTCTCTCTCACTCTAGTTTGTGCCGTCGGTGCGATCATCTCCACACTCACCCATACGGACGACCGGGCAGCTCTTCTTGCACTCCTGACGGCATTTCTTAGGTTTGCATTTGTCATGGTTGACGATGGCGATCCTGGTGTTCTTATCCGCCATGATTGAGGGCGGGAATGATGGACGTTAGCACCTGTGGAGCTGGAGAAACAAATTGATATCTGAGGAGCTGGTTTTGAGAAAATGTGATTAAACATACAAAGAGAAACAGGAACAATTTATAAACTGAGTCATGATTAGCATGCAGCTGCCCAAAACCATCCAAAAAGTCTCTAAATGTAGAGTGCAGCAGTCGGGGTCAAACCTGCGTCCACATGCACAATGTTAACTCTGCTGAAACAACACATTCGCTTCTGAACAAACGCTCTTTTTATTCAACAATAGAGTGCTGCAAATCTCCTGCCTAAACCAGCCTCTGGCTGCATTTAATACCTGCTGTCTTTAATTCTGATCCTGGTCTGGTGTGTGCGTATCTAGGCCCCCAGGAGTCGGGCCCATTTGAGCTTTGCAGTCTTTTGTAAAGGAAGAGCGAGCCACACCAGGGTCCATTTAAAATTCTGCCCTTTCATCGTTGCTTCACGTCTATACGCATGTGTCTGGAAACACCCGCTTCAACTCATTTAAACAATCTGTGCCCAACTTTCTTTTTAGTTCGGCATTAATTTAACTCATAATATTAATTATTTTAACTAGCTGTATTCTAGCATGACGGGCGGTGGCGACGAGCTTCAAACTAGGGATTTCTCCTCCAATAACGTGCTGTTCTGTGGTGCATACATATGCCGAATTAATAAACTACCCATAAACACTTTAAAAATGTCTTGGAATTATAATCTCATGACTGTCTGCTACGGTGAGTGATGTGAAACATCATAACTTGGGAGATTTACGAATGGAATTTGGCGCATGATCCTGTCGTTAAAAGAAAACGCAATATTTTCAGGGCCCGTCTCTCAGCAATACGAGCAAACAGGGGAAACCACACTGACTGACTCCCAACAAGCTGTAACCATACAATTACACTGGATAACGGACCAATTATAAAGAGACGCTTGTCCGGTGGAAGCGAAGTTTAGGATGTTCATTGGAGAATGCTAACGGCTAGCTTCACGATATTAGCAGCGGAGGCCCAGCAGCCTGACATCTGCTCGTTTCCGTGGCAATAAAAACGTCAAAAGCAATAAAATCCAGGGCGATGAGTACGCAAACTCACCCTTATCCGGCTCCAGCTACCCGATTAGAAGAGAAGACACGTTTAGAGACAAAAACTGTGGGGTGAAACTTCTGTTTTTTTCCAGCAACGTGTTCCTCTCACGGGCTGGAAGCCGGCAGGAAAGATGGCGGGAGTATCGCAGTTAGCATGCGACTGCTTGCTCAGCGCTGGTGACGTGTATAAGAAGCGACGCTGAGGCGCAAAAAAGTGGGAGATTCGAAGTGTGTAAATAGAAGCGGATTTAAACTATTTTGGACGTGCAGCCGTATTTCTGATGCACTGACACGACACCCCGGAGACCTGTACTAACGCGTCTGTGAGTCGGCTTCAATAACTGTGACGTAGATTGAGTTTTAGTGGTTTTGAGAGCGTTTAGAGTTGAGAAGTGTCAGCTGCTGGCGACTAGCTAGTCATAAATAACTCCCAAATAAGTCACATTTTAGCTGAAATGGATGCTCTAGCTTTGTCATTTAGACGAAGAAGTTTACCAAAAGGTCCCCTTATTCCTAAACAGAACTTACATTTTCTGTATTTTCTATTAAATGGAAATAGAGCTCGAAATGTTTAAAATATGCATAAAGGTTTGCGTCTGGTTATAATCTAGTTAAAATAGATGGTGCCAGTAGTGATATTTATAAGCCGAACTTTACCTAATGGTCAGCTTATTATTAAAATACAGTTATATTTGCTTCGTTGATTAAGTTGTATTTACTAAGTGTGAATAAACCTTAAAATATCGAAAACATGAATAGACGTTGGTGTTAGGTTACTGATCTCCATGAACCTTTTGAGAAAAACGCGTGAGATTTTCCATCAGAGTGTGCTGAACTTGTGTTTTTTTGTTTTAAAGTATGGCGACACCGAGCAAGACACCACCTGGAGCTGACCCGAAGCAGCTGGAGCGGACCGGGACGGTTCGGGAGATTGGCTCCCAGGCGGTGTGGTCCCTCTCTTCCTGTAAACCTGGTAACTACTCCCTCAGACACCCCCCCCCCCCCTGCATACAGTCTGCTGTGTGAACAGATGACTGTAAACATCTTTCAGAAGTGGACACAATCTCAGAAATTGTGTTATTTTTCTCCTTGGAGCTGTTCATATGCATATCCACAGCGTAGTAAGCAGTTTGCCTTACTGCACAATTGCCACGTTTGGATCAATTTCAGAGGCCGTTGGGATCAATTCTAGTCTGATGTGTTTGCCCTCTACGTGTCCAGGTTTTGGAGTGGATCAGCTAAGGGATGACAACCTGGAGACCTACTGGCAGTCGGATGGGTCGCAGCCTCACCTGGTCAACATACAGTTCAGGTAACGTTTTCCAGCTTCTGTACAAGAGAAGTTAAAGTAAACCTGGAAAATGTACATTATCTTTAACTGGAAGGTGTTGTTAATTTTATTTGTGTGTGCTGCTGCTGACAGAACCTTACTCTTTTGCTTTGTTATTAATTCACTTTCTTTAATATGTGACCTGTGGAGTAAAGGAGGAGGACGACAGTGAAGATGTTGTGCATTTATGCTGATTATAAGTCAGACGAGAGCTACACCCCGAGTAAGATCTCGGTGCGAGTCGGCAACAACTTCCACAATCTTCAAGAAATCAGGGTAAAGCTTAGTGTATATATCTCAATAAAATAAATAATTAATAAAAATAATCTGGTTTTCATCCGGAGGTTTCAAAATCACTCAGACCCTCCTCTTCCTCGTCTTCCCCTCTGCAGCAGCTAGAGATGGTGGAGCCCAGTGGATGGATTCACATCTCTCTCATGAATCCGGTAAGAATTAATATTTTTCCAACCTTTAAATGCTGCATTTTACCAAAACAGGACTCTGTAACATCCTGCTCTGTGGTCTCTGTTTGCATTTCTGATTGTCTCTGGTCGACAGGGTGTAACTGAATGTAAAGCCTTCGGTCAGGGGACAGAATCCAGTCATTTACTCACTGTGGAACATTTGAAGGCTTACCATCTGTATAAACGTGTAGATGTAAATACTGACACCCAGCCACAGTGACTGAAAGACGGAGAGAGACATTTGTGCCCTTATTTTGCACTCTTTCCCATAATGGCCAAAGTCAGGGAACTAAAGTCTCTGTGCAGTTAACTACTACACCTACTGATTAGAAAGTGTGCAGATTTCCCTCCACAGGCGACTGTTCAGTGTTTTTATAGAAGGAAACATCAGCACTGAACCATTTAATCGCTGCCTTCATTGTCTGTGCTGAGCCGACGTGTAGTTGGCATTCAAAGGAGGTGCAGGTTGTAGAAGTAAGCTTTCAGAAGGGTTTGTGGTTATGATGATGTACAGCGGATAACAAAATTATACGTTCATTGTGCAATGACCATTCATTCGTTAATTCATACCTTCTTTGCACTTTTTATCCACTTTAAAGTTTATTGTGTTGTTTTGTTGTGTTTAGTGCTGAAAGGGGACAGTTTTCTAATTTCACTGTATTTTTGTACAAAGTGTGACTGTGCGATGACAATAAGAGTTATCTTATCTTAAAATCAAGAGAACAAAGAAGTTCTGTAGAAAACGTGTAAACAAACAAACAAAATTAAAAATGACTGAATTCATGTTTTTGTACCTAAACCTGAGCCGGAACTCAGACATAACATTCGACCACCATAAAAAAGTTTTTATGAATGCAAGCAAATAAATGTAATTTGGAATCTTGATTCAAAAATAATATTGTGCTTTACACTTTTATTCTTTGTTTTTGGTAAGACAGTAAATTTAAAAAAATGCATGGATAACAGCAAAAATTATTTATTAGCATTAAAAATGAACGTTTTATGAGCACTGGGTGCTTCTGCTTGTACACATTGGGGACTTAACCATTACAGAAACATAAAAAGTGAATTTGATAATTATAAATACTGTTCATTTAGGGTGGCATAAACCTTACACTGGCCGGTGGTCTGATAAATTTGTGAAGCACTGTTCCTGCAAAAATAGACGTAATGCAAAAAAATAAGGCGGCGCTTCTCCACCTAAGACTTGTGGGGGTCTTTACATGCCACCAAGTGCAGTAACCTACAGCTCTTATGATTGGACAGTGACTATACACTTGAGTGTTTTGTTTGTTTGTTTTTCAACTCAGGGGAGCTAGAGATACATTTTTGTAAATTCTTGTGTTTAAATATGGTTAAAAATGTTTAAAATGTCACTACAACATTAACAGAATGTAAAAGAAAAGCATGTGCTGTTATGTAATACCAGTTTGTACCACAAGATGGAGCAGTGAGTCAGTCTAATGAATGCAGCGCTCCCCAATCTCTGGGCCACCGACTGGAGAGTTGAGGCTCAGGTGTGAAATTTATGGTTTTCATCGTTTTTATGGTTAACTCTGTTTCTATGGGTCTTTTCCCATGTGTTATGTATAAATCTTTTTTTCTTTTTTTGGTAATGGTACTGCTTTTATTTTGTTGTATTTATCTGCGACACCTTAAAGGCCGGTCCGTGGCACAGAAAAGGTTGGGGACTGCTGCTGTAATATTTATTTAAGCAGCACATTCTTCTCAATGGGAGCACCTAAAACAGAAACATTGAACTTAAACAGAACAGCACCTGCTGGTAAAACGCTGCCTCCCGGTGGTTAAAGTTGTAGTTAAAATTAGCAGATTATAAGTATCTTTAAAGAAGTGGCTTGATGCTCGGTCACTCTGTGTGTGTGCGTTTGTGTGTTTTTCAGCGCACAAACGAGCCCATCAGCACATTCATGATCCAGATCGCCGTGCTGGCCAACCACCAGAACGGGAGAGACACGCACATGAGGCAGATCAAAGTTTACACACCCGTGGAGGAGAGCTCGATCGGCAAGTTCCCACGATGCACCACGGTCGACTTTATGATGTACCGGACCATCAGGTGATCTGGACGTGACCCAGGAACCCCAACAGACTTATATCTGGAGCTGGATCATTATCAATGAGAGGAACATCAGTGAAGCTGCCAGTGTTGAATATTTAAAGATGTTCAGTCAGAGTCATAGACCCAGTCAGTGTTGGTTTACATGCTTTAACAATGAGTTTCCACACAGAGTGAATGCTTTGATATGAATTTGGTTCCTAAATTTATCCTTTTTGTCTCTCGCAGTATAAAAAAACGTTTGTGCCTACACATTGTTTCCTGTTGTGGATTGTTAATAAAAAGGTAAAAATAAATGTTTCAAAAATCCAGAATGTGACTGTGTTCGTGTAGAAAACTATAACTTGATTCTGTAGCTGTGCTCAGTCTTATGCTTCTTGGTTTAGTCACAGATGTTGTTGCTTTACTTGAAGAAAATGAGGTTTGAAAACAGTAATACGTTGATGATGCAGGAAAATGTTCTATTCTGCTGATGTTGGACCTCACGTCGGCCTTTGATATGGTTGACCACCACTTTTCTGTGGCGGTTTCTAAGTGCAGGTCATCCTTCACTTCCCTTACCTATGGTGTGCCACAAGGTTCTGTATTGGGACCCTTATTGTTTCTAATATATCTACTTCCTTTTCAGCATATTTTGAGCCCCTTTGAGTAGGGCTGTGCGATATGACCAAAATCTCATATCCGGATATAAGAATTCTATCGATAACGATATAAATCACAAAAACATTTTCTGTAAATTCTGTGAATCTCGGGCAGCTCGACTTGCGGAAAGTGTTTCCAGCTGCGCGTCGCGTACCTGGAGTCCAGTGTTTTAACCGATGCATGAAACTATACATTTTTAGACATAAGTTGTAAAGGCTGCCGTTTTCTTTGTGAGTATTTATTACATGGCGTGCTGCGGGGAAAAGCCTGTTCTAACGTTTGAGTCTAAGGTTTATTTTTTAGCACCTGGCGGCTCTTTTTTTACTTCTCATCTGTAAATAATCTGCTCTTTCACGTGATTCAGGTTATTTTGAAAAGTCTGAACAGGATCTTGGGCTTTATTGTGAAAGGTTTATGTGGTACATAAACAAGCGGACACGCGATGCTGTTACTGTCATTGTTGCTAACTACAATGCATAAAAACAGGCGCTTGTCCGTCCGTAGTGTGGTTATATAAAATATAAGAGAAAGAGAGAACTTTAAGAAATTAATATAGCCACTACAGTGACCATCAAAACGATGAAAACATATTGCCGTAAACAGTTTATTTTACGACGCCACGAAACAAACGATAGTGTAAACTGAAACGATAGCTGTTTTTATATCGTCATCCGATATATATCGTTATATCGAACAGCCCTACAGTAATGCGTTGTGCTGGCAGACATGCACTTACAATGATGAAAGCTCTAGGTCCCCTTTCGACATTTGTGAAATCGTCTATCAGGAACCTTGGGGTAACTTTTGACTTTCCTCTTACTTTGGATGTTCAAATCTCTGGTTCCGTCTTTCTTTTATCACTTATCACTGCTACATTAAGTCCTGTAGTGTCACACACTGAACTGGAGGTGGTTATACATGCATTTGTTTCATCATGTTTGGACTATTGTAACTCACTGTTTATATGTCTAAACAAAAACTCCTTGGAACAAAACTCTGCAGCAAGGCATAAACTTAAAATCTCAGTTTTTTATTGTCACATAAGTGGTTGCCTGATTCACATGTTGCTGCAGTTTGTAGTCACAGTAGTTGCTCTAGCTTCACTTTTACTAGCTCTTGCTGCAGTTTAGCTGCCTAACTTTCCATCTGTAGTTTCAGATGTTAAGTAGTATCAGTGTTTGATTAAGTTGTGGAAGTTTCCATAACTAGCACCAGATGGTGATGTAGCTTGGGTATTTCATTTAGTTGCACCAGTTTCAGCTGCTGGTATAATTTATTTGTATCAGTCACTCAAGTTTCAGTCATTTCAGTTTCACTAACTTGACAATGTTGGTGTTGTTAGTTGCAGGCATGGTGTCAATGGTTGCTTCATTGCAGTCGTACTTTCACCCGTAAGCGTAGGTGCAAATCTTGAGATACTTGCCATGTTTAGTTTTAGCCATTACAGTTTTATAATTCCTGTAGTTTCAGAGGCTGACTCATTTGCAGGAGTTGCAGTTATACATATTGCTGTGGTCTCATTGGGTGCTGAATATATATTTATTTGCAAGTGTTGTTTGCATTTGCTGATTATGTATTTACAGATTTTTAACTGACTAGGAGGTAACGGATAAAAATGCAAACTACAAACAGACCTATGATGTTTAAAGTTACTAAACAGTGTCTACTTCAAACTGTTCTTCCTGGTAAAAGCTAAAGTCTGTTAACTCCTCCCTCTTCTACCTGAAGCACAGCAGCTCCAGTCTGTCCACATATTTTCTGGAATAGTTTCACCACTATGTAACAGAAACTCACAGAGACACTCTTACTGAGAGGAGAAATGGCACAGAAAAGAGATCAGCTAGATCGAGAAATGTTCTCTTGTTGGATCTGTTTGGATCTACTGAAGGATACTGTGACTATTCCCTGTGGACACAGCTACTGTATGAACTGTATCGAAACCCACTTTGATGAAGAGGACAGGAAGGGAATCCACAGCTGCCCTCAGTGCAGGAAGACTTTCACACTGAGGCCTGACCTGGAGAAAAACACCATGTTAGCAGAGTTGATGGAGTTACTGAAGAAGACTGGACTCCAAGCTGCTCCAGCTGATCACTGCTATGCTGGACCTGAAGATGTGGCCTGTGATGTCTGCACTGGGAGGAAACTGAAAGCTATCAAGTCCTGTTTATCTTGTCCAGCCTCTTACTGTGAGAGACACCTTCAACCTCACTATGATGCAGCTCCATTAAAGAAACACAAGCTGGTGGCCCCCTCCAAGAAGCTCCAGGAGAACATCTGCTCTCATCATAAAGGCCATGAAACAGTCCCAGCTGCAGCAGAAAGGACTGAGAAGCAGAAGGAGCTCGAGGTGAGACGACTAAACATCCAGCAGAGAATCCAGGAGCGAGCGAAAGATGTGAAGCTGCTTCAACAGGAGGTGGAGGCCATCAATGGCTCTGCTGATAAAGCAGTGGAGGACAGTGAGAAGATGTTCACTGAGCTGATCCGTCTCCTCCAGAAAAGAAGCTCTGATGTGAAGCAGCAGGTCAGATCCCAGCAGGAAACTGAAGTGAGTCGAGTCAAAGAGCTTCAGGAGAAGCTGGAGCAGGAGATCGCTGAGCTGAAGAGGAAAGACGGCGAGCTGGAGCAGCTCTCACACACAGAGGATCACAACCAGTTTCTACACAACTACCCCTCACTGTCAGCACTCAGTGAGTCTACACACTCATCCAGCATCAATATTCGTCCTCTGAGCTACTTTGAGGATGTGACAGCAGCTGTGTCAGAGACCAGAGATAAACTACAGGACATTCTGAGAGAGGAATGGACAAACATCTCACTGACAGTCACTGAAGAGGATGTTTTACTGTCACCAGCAGAGCCAAAGACCAGAGCTGGATTCTTAAAATATTCACAAGAAATCACACTGGATCCAAACACAGCACACAGAGAATTGTTATTATCTGAAGAGAACAGAAAAGTGACATTAATGAGACAAAAACAGACTTACTCTAATCACCCAGACAGATTCACTGATTATTATCAAGTCCTGAGTAAAGAGAGTCTGACTGGACGTTGTTACTGGGAGGTGAAGTGGAGAGGGGGTGGAGTTGATGCAGCAGTCGCATACAAGACTATCAGCAGAGCAGGAGAGTCAGATGAATGTGGATTTGGATTTAATGACAACTCTTGGTTATTGAGCTGTGACAGAAAAAGTTGCAAATTTTTGCACAAGAATGTCCAAACTGTCCTCTCAGGTCCTCGGTCCTCCAGAGTAGGAGTGTACCTGGATCACAGAGCAGGTATTCTGTCTTTCTACAGCGTCTCTGAAACCATGACTCTCCTCCACAGAGTCCAGACCACATTCACTCAGCCGCTCTATGCTGGACTTGGTCTTTTTATTGATCATGGAGACACTGCAGAGATATTAAACTGAAATAGACAGAAGTCACTGAGGGACGGCTAGTTCCTGTTTCTTTGGTCTCCAGCATTGCTGTCAACAGTGATGGAGATTTTGAAAAGAGGTCAGAGTGGCACCAGAAAGTTCTTTGAAAGTAAATTCTGCTAGACCGAAAACAATTTCTAATTAGCTTGTATGAAGAAGATCATAAAATCTAATAAAAATGAACAAACATTAATGAACTTCAGTTTTTATATCAAGAAGACACTAGTATTATAAATGTAATTGTTTTATTATGAATAGTATTGTCTAAGCTCACAGACCAAATGTTACACTCTGAATAAGACTTTTAATTTCAGTCCTTCCAGCACACAAAATCACACGTATTCTACTAGAGAAGATGTGGATTTTATAGACACTCAATCTGAAGACTTGCTTAATGTAAACCCTCCTGTGTGAAGTTTGTTACATGTTTGAACTGATACATGCTGATTTTCTTTCTTTTTTGTTGTTGTTGAGGAGTTATTTGGTTATTTGAAGAAATATTGAAATGAAAATCTTGATTTGAATCATCTGCTACTGTGGCATATGTAACTCATTACTGGTATTTTTTTTTATATCAGGTGTGGCTATAACTTAGACTTTCTGCTGGTCTGTTTTCTGTGTTCTTATCCCTAACCTTAACCACAACCTTAATCATGTTAGATAGTGTTTTCCAAAGCGATTCATGATGATAAAAATTTTTTAAAAAAGTAAAATAAATGTACATGTCCCAACGGTTCTCATGTTCTCTCCTGTTTCTGAACGCATAACATAGAGACGTGTTGAGTGGCCGAAAGCGTAACATACCAACAAGTTGTCTCGTAGCGTAGTATGTTACGTTTTGGGATGAGAACATGTTGGAAAAACCAGCAGAAGGCACAATGTAGTGTTACTGACATGTGATTGGATGAGCAGCCTACAGCCCGCCTCCAAAGTCTCCCAGTGATTATGCCGATGAGGAAACTGATGTGTTTGTCAGAGAGTACAAAGGTGTTCAACCATGAACTTAGCACAACAAGTGAAACACACACATACACTCTAAACCCTGATCTGACTCATGCAGATGATTCAGTATCTTTCTGTGTCCTTCCTGTTTAGCTGCTTTTGGACGAATCCTGATTCTCTTTCTCTGCTTTGGTTAAGCAAACAGGTTTGATTCGTTGGTCATGAGTGACGTGTTTAGCAAAAAACAAACAAACAAAAATATGTTGTTGGAGACTGTCTCTCATTTACAAATTTCCTCTGGCTGCAGAAGTTGAAGAAGAGACTGTCACTGCATGCTTGTATGATTTTTTTTTTTTTTTTTTTTGCCACACGACTGTTAAATCCAGGACTTTTAAGGTTACAGTAGTTGCTGTATCTTATCATAGATAGATTTGTTTGGTTGTAGTTAAAGTGTCAGTAGTAGCAGATGTTACTATATTTGAAATTATTAACTTAAATTCAAATATAGTAACAAAGTATATGTGGGGCCTCCCTGCTGCTGCGGAGTCGGGGCGGTCTGCTCCTGCTCCGCGGCTGCTGAGCGACCCCTCATCTGGGGCTCTCTTCAGCTTTTTTCAGGGAGAGTGGCACGGTTTCCCCTCCGTTGGTCTTCTAGCAGATCATTACATGAAGGAACCTTTTAAATACAAGCGCGCTCATGCTCACAGGTGCACACACGGGTTCTCACACATACAAACTACACCCTTTTTGGCTCCTACCTCAAAGCACACCGTGGGCTGTCAATCCTACGTACTGCACAATATTTAGTATTTACTGTTATATTCACATTGTTTTTTGCCCTTTATCACCGTTCCTCTTCCCTGCTGTTTTTCTTTCCCTCTTTCTTTCTCCCTTTTCTTTTCCCCAGTCAAGTCCATTGGGCATCTTTCTTTGCCTTTAGACAATAATTCTGATGGCAAAAGAACCAAACGGGACAGGCAAAAAAAGAAAAAAAGAAAGAAATTATTAACTTAGTTGCAGAAGTTGCTGTGGTTTTAGGCTTGTTTAGTTACAATCACTCTTTGCTGCTGGTGTGGCTGTAGTTTTAGTTTGAAATTTAGTTGCATAATTTTTGTGTCATATAGCAGATGTTGTTATACTTGGAGTAGCAGAGTTGCAGACATTGCCATGACTAATAGCAGATATTGCTGTAGTCTCCTTCATTCATTTGTTACAGAATTATCCATGCTTTCCTGTAGATGTTATATTTTCAGCCACTGATTTAATTCCTGAAGTCACCATGCTTTCCTGCAGATGATACTGTAGTTTCAGTCATTCATTACAGGAGATGTTGTAGTCTGAGGTTTGTTTAGTTTCAAAAGTAGACAATACTTATAGCAGCTATTGTTTCATTGATCCGTTAAGTTACAGAATTCTTCATTGTTTTCTGCTGATGTTCTTATAGTTTTAGTCACTGGTTGAGTTGCAGAAGTAGCCATTCTGCAGATGTTGTGGTATCTGTCTGTCCGTCCTTCCTTCCTTCCTTCCTCTTCCGCTTATCCAGGCCTAAACAGAGAAACCCAGACCTCCTTCTCCCTAACCACCTGCTCCAACTTGTCCAGGGGGACACCAAAGCGTTCCCAGGCCAGCTGAGAGATATAATCTCTCCAGTGTGTCCTGGGTCTGCCCCAGGGCCTCCTCCCGGTAGGTCATGCTGGGAACACCTCACCCAGGAGACACCCAGGAGGCATCCTTGTCAGATACCCAAACCACCTCAACTGGCTCCTTTTGATGCGGAGGAGCAGCGGCTCTACTCTGAGCCCCTCCCGGATGGCCTCATGCAGGATGGCTTCACCCTCTCTCTAAGGGAGTGGCCAGCCACCCTTCAGAGGAAGCCCCACATGAACTTGTTTATTCAGTCACTACCCACAGCTTGTGACCATAGGTGAGGGTATGGGTGTAGATTGACCGGTTAATGGAGAGCTTCACTTTTACACTCAGCTCTCTCTTGACCGCAACAGACCAGTATGCGTCCGCATCACTTCAGCCACAGCACCAATCTGTCTGTCGATCACCCACTCCCATCTTCCATCACTCGTGAACAAGACCCCAAGATACTTAAACTCCTCCACTTGGGGCATGAACTTGTCCTTCATCCGGAGGGGACACTACAGCCAAATCTGGCTGACAACCACGGCCTCAGATTTGGAGGTGCTGATTCTCATTCCCCCCATTTTGCACTCGGGTACAACTGTTCCAGTGCAAGCTGGAGGCCATCACCTGTTGAACCCATCAAAACCATATCTTCTGCAAAAAGCAGAGATGAGATTCTGAGACCACCCAAAGTCAAAGCCTTCAGCCACTTGGCTACTGTGGAGTTCTTTTTTGCTAAGAAAAGTTCAAGAGACAATCTAGACAATCTAGCAGTTCACATTATTTTATTATCAGGCAGTTAAAGATTCGGCTTGCAAAGCTGTGGACTTCTCTATGTCAGGCAGTCTGTGCATGGAAAACTCCCAGACAGTTCATAATTCAAAGTAAATATTGGACACATGGAAACAGGTAATATTTGTGATTGGCTATTAATGGGGAGATGCTATGGTTTAGACTTAGCACTCCCTGATTTGTTCTCCCATGGGTCCTTCCGCATGGTAATGGTCAACGACAAAACACCACTGGGGTTCAGATCCGGGAGGCTCCAAGAAGGGACTCCAAGAATGCGTCGTTCGGCACATAATGGCAAACGGCAGTCAGGACTAATTCCCCAACCCAAAGATGGAGGGAAAAAACCCTCTTGTCCACTGGGAAAAACCCCAACCTACAGGCAGCAAGCCAAGGGGATACTAGGATACCCACCCCAGCCCGTCGTCTCTCACCAAGGGCAACTCCAGACAGAGACAGAGTCCAGCCCCTCTCCAGGAGTGCTGGTTCCAGCAGAGATGAGATTCTGAGACCAGAACAGTTCCCTTGATCATGTACTCATAAGAGTCTTTTGAATCGCTCTTTGTTTGATCACTCACCCGGGACCAATTTGCCATGGGAGACCATACCAGGGGGCAAATGCCCCTGGACAGCATAGCCTCTGACATCCCTAGGACACAAAAACCCCTCAAGCCACTATAAGGTAGCGATTCACAGAGGGGTATTGTGGTTTCAGGTCTTTATTTAGTCGTCATATCTTCTACCAGATGCTGGTTTGGTTTCATCTGCCAATTTGGTTGCAAAACTTGCCGTGCACAGTAGCAGTTGTTAGTGTATTTTTAGGCTTTCATTTTGTTGCAGTAGTTGCCACATCTTCTAGCAGACATTGTTGTAGTTGCAGTAGTTGAAGGGTTAGTAGTAGTGGTGGATGTTGCTATTTTACAGTCATTTATTTAGTTGTAGAAGTTCCCATGCCATGTAGTGGATGTTGCTAAAGTTTCTTTCATTCATTTGTTGCAGAATTTTTAATACTTTTCTGCAGTTGCATACAATAATATCAGCAGAGCAGGGAGCTTAAATGAATGTGTATTTGGATACAATGACATATCTTGGTCATTCCATTGTTACACAAACAGTTATATTTTTTGGCACAACAAAGTCCGAACTCTCCTCTCAGGTCCTCGGTCTTCCAGAGTAGGAGTGTACCTGGATCACAGAGCAGGTATTCTGTCTTTCTACAGCGTCTCTGAAACCATGACTCTCCTCCACAGAGTCCAGACCACATTCACTCAGCCGCTCTATGCTGGACTTGGTCTTTATGAAAATGGAGATACTGCAGAGTTTATTAAAGTGAAATAGAAGTTTTAGCTTCTAGTTTTTTTGTTTTTTTCTTGTCTATCTTTGAAGGCAAATGAGGAGCTGGGAGCGTGGCTCATTAAGGTGGATAAGTCCGGCCTGCCTGGAAGATTTAAAGCCTGGATCTACCAGCATTCCATCCTGCCCCGAATCCTGTGGCCCTTGCTTGTCTATACAGTTCCAATAACTACTGTGGAATCCCTTGAAAGAAAGATCAGTGGCTTTCTTCGTAAGTGGCTGGGACTTCCCCGCAGTCTCACCAGCACTGCCTTGTATGGGGCAAGTAACAGCGTGCAGTTACCCTTCAGTGGTCTCACAGAAGAGTTCAAGGTGGCTCGCACACGAGAAGCCCTACAGTACAGAGATTCTAAAGACTGCAAGGTGGCATCAGCAGGTATTGAGGTAAGGACAGGAAGAAAGTGGAAGGCTGAGAAGGCAGTTGAGGTGGCGGAGTCACGCCTAAGGCAGAAAACACTGATGGGGGTCTTAGCAACAGGGGGAGCAGGCTTGGGATACTTCCCAAAGGCCCAGGTCAGCAGGGCACAGGGAAAGGAGAGACACCAGCTACTCCAGGAAGAGGTCCGAGCAGGTGTGGAGGAGGAGCGAGTAAGCAGAGCTGTAGGCCTTAAGCGGCAGGGAGCATGGACAAGGTGGGAGAGCACCTTGCAGCGCAAGGTCACCTGGGCAAACATCATGAAGGCAGACTTCCACCGGATCCGATTCCTAGTGCAGGCAGTATACGACACCCTGCCAAGCCCAGCAAACCTCCATCTGTGGGGAAAGAGCGAGACACCTGCCTGTCCCCTGTGCTCTGGAAGAGGGACCCTAGAACACCTCCTTAGCAGCTGCCCAAGGGCCCTGGCTGATGGTCGGTATTGTTGGTGGCACGACCAGGTGCTCAGAGTAGTTGCTGAAAAGATTGCCTCAGCAATCAGCACCAGCAAGCATCATCAGGCTCCGAGGAAGGCAATCTCTTTTATTAAGGCTGGAGAGAAACCCCAGGTGCGCCCACATTTGACAACTGGCCTCCTCAACACAGCCTCTGATTGGCAGCTACAGGCTGACCTGGGTAAACAACTAAAGTTCCCTCAGAACATTGCAAAAACATCACTCCGGCCAGACATGATAATTATTTTTGAGGCCTCAAAACAGCTGATCATGCTGGAACTCACAGTGCCCTGGGAAGAGCGGATTGAGGAGGCCAATGAAAGGAAACAAGGAAAGTACCAGGAACTAGTGCAGGAGTGCAGGGGAAGGGGCTGGAAGACTTTCTATGAGCCCATAGAAGTGGGTTGTAGGGGCTTTGCAGGACGATCACTCTGCAAAGTCCTAGGCCGGCTGGGCGTGGCTGGGGCAGCCAAGAAGAGGGCCATCCAGGCTGTGAGTGAAGCGGCAGAGAAAGCCACAAGGTGGCTGTGGATCAAGAGGGCTGATCCGTGGGTAGCTACTGGTACGTAAGTCGGGGCCTGATCACCCCCGGCTGGGTCGCCTGGGCGAGGGTGTATGATGTTGTGAGACCTGAAACACCTGATGACCCTAGGATACATCACTGAAGATGCGTACCAGTGCATCCAGGAGATGTGTCTTTATAGTGCTGTTGAGAGCTCACTGTTGTGCTGTTTCTTCTCTGCTCAGAATCACTTTATAGTTGCTAGTCTGAAATCTTATGATTAATTGTCTGTAGTTACCTGTAAATTTACTTGAAATTGTATTCAAATCAACAGTGCACTCTTTCTCTGTTGTGGCAAAAATATTCAACCGCTTTGGAAAGAAATCAGAATGACATATGAGAAATGTATTTCAAAACAGTTTCCACTAGACTCCAAAGTAAGTAGAGGAAATAATTATCACCAACATAATCAAGCAATAATTCAACAGTTTTAGGGCCTCAAGTTTTTTCATTGCTTAAACGACAATAACACTGGGAACTTTATTAATTTTTATTTATTAAAGATTTGGATTTTATAGGGGGCCAGTCTTATGTAGTTGAACAAAGTATATCAGTTCATATCAGTTATTAAGGAAATTAGAGAGATATGGAATAAGATGTGTAGCCTATTCCTGGTTGGAAAATGGACAACAATGTGTGCAAATTAATAAAACTGCATCTAAACGGGTCAATGTGGGGTAACTCAAGGATCTGTGACTGATCCAAAACTCTTTGTACTTTTCATTAATTATATTTGTAATATTACTAAATTGATTAAATATGTTGTTTATACAGATGATACAAATGCATTATCTTGTGGAAAGAAAATTAAATGATCTCTTGTATGCAATTAAAAATGAGCTTCACACTCTGCTGCGAACTGTTCCAAGGTGAGCAGGAGGCCATCACCCGATGAAGCCAACAGAACCACATCATCTGCAAAAAGCAGAGATGAAATTCTGAGACCATGCAAGTGAGAGCCTGCCGCCACTTGGCTACGCCTAGAAATTCTGTCCATAAAAATTATGAACAGAATCAGTGACAAAGGGCAGCCTGGCGGAGCTCATTACCCACAAGGAATGAGTCTGACTTATTGCCGGCTATGCGGACCAAGCTCTTGCAGTTGTTGTATAAGGACTGAATGGCCCATAGCAATGGACCGGACACCCCATACTCTCGGAGCACCCCCCACAAGACCACCCAAGGGACACGGTTGAATGCCTTCTCCAAATCCACAAAACACATGTAGACTGGTTGGGCAAACTCCTGTGCACCCTCAAGTATCCTTGAGAGGATAAAGAGCTGATCCAGTGTTCCACGACCAGGACGAAAACAGCATTGTTCCTCATGTATCCGAGGTTCGACTAACAGACAGATTCTCCTCTCCAGCAGCAAAGACTTTCCCAGGGAGGCTGAGGAGTGTGAGTCCCCTGTAGTTGGAACACACCTTCCAGTCCCCTTTCTTTCTTTTTTTTTTTGATTTATATTTTTTTTATTAAGGTTTCAAAAGCAGGCATTCACAGTATGTACATCATGTAAGCATACTTCTTGCTTAGGTTATCTGCCTTAGATACCAAAATAGTATTTTAATTTACATCCGAGTCATAAAGAGAGAATATTTACAACTATAGAAGCAATTGAAACAATCACATAATCCGAAATAAGAAAACAAACAAAACCAACAAACAAACAAAAAAAACAAAACAAAGAAAAACAAACAAACAAACAAAAAAAATGGATGTGTTGGTAGGGTGTGATCCTATAAATATATATTCTCATACATCACAGTTATTGGTTTGTAAAAATAAAATCTGGCCTATGAGGTGTGATATATTTGACCCAGTTTTCCCAGTATGATGTAAATTTCTCCAGCTTGTGGTTAACAGAAGCTGTTATCTTTTCCATGTTATAGATTTCCATTGTGATTTCCATCCATGTACTTATGTTTGGGCTCTCCGGGGATAACCATTTTCTGGTGATACTCTTTTTACAGGCCACCAGTAGAATATTTACTAAATGTTTATCATATTTAGGCCATTCCTGAGGTATATATCCAAAGAACATAGTCTTACTCTCGAGGGGTATTTCACATTTAAAGATATCCTGTAAGGCATTATGTATTTTTCTCCAATAATCCCTCAAGATAGAGCAGTCCCAGAAAATGTGGTAGTGATTTGCACTTTGATTTCCACAGTTCCTCCAACAAGCAGGGGAATTATCATCATAATGAGACTTCTGAGAAGGTGTTATAAAGTATCTAATTAGGCACTTCCAGCCGAATTCCCTCCACTTTTGTGAGCTGGTACACATCCACTGATACCTCCATATTGCCGTCCATTCTTCCTCTAATATTTTTATCCCTCCTTCCTTCTCCCATTTTGTTCTAATATATGAAGTCGAATGTGGTTTCAAATCCATTAGACCCTTATACAGACATGATACAATTCTATCAATAGTTTCTGAGTTATAGCTTTTTATAAACAATTCCATCAAGCGTGTGTTTGTCATTGTTACATTTCTCATCTTCATGTCAGCATAGTGCCTTAACTGCAAATATCGATAGAAGTCTTGTTTTTCTAATGAAAATGTCTTTCTAAGCGTGTCAAAGCTGAACAATTTTCCATCTTTCATTATACTACACAGGGCTGTTATGCCCTTACCTGTCCAGTCCTTGAATCTAGAATCCAATTCATTAGGCTTGAACTCTGAGTCGTAAGCACACAATTTAAGAACTATAATATTGGTCTCGAGTTTATATTCCTTTATAATAGTTTTCCATGTTTTAAGGGTCCTTTTCACCCACAGGTTATCAATGTTTTTTATATAGGTTTGTAAATTATTGTCAGCTAGAGTTGCCTGAATAGGAATAGACAGCTTTTGTTCCTCAATGATTTTCCATTGGGCAGTGTATGATGGGTTACACCAGCATATTATTGCTCTCATCTGCGCTGCAAAATAGTAGTATCTGAGGTCAGGGAGGCCCCATCCTCCCTTTTGCTTAGCCAGCTGTAGAGTTTTGAGGCGAACCCTTGGTCTTTTACCTTGCCATATATATCTAGATAACATTTTGTCCCACTCATTAAATTGACTTTGGTTAATCTCTATTGGTAGGGTTTGAAATAGATACAAAAATCTTGGCAATACATTCATTTTAATAGAATCAATTCTTGAATTAAAGCTAAAGAAAGGAATTAAGTTCCATCTTAATATATCTTCCTTTATTTTTTTGTATAAGGGTAGGTAATTCTGTTCAAATAATTTTGTAAGGTCTTTCGGTAAATTTATGCCTAAATATTTAAAAGACTCCGTTTGCCATACCAGGAGATAACTACATTTTATTTCTTCTGGTGGGCTATAATTATATAAGAGTAGCTGGGTTTTACCTATATTAATTTTGTAGCCTGATAATTGGCCGTATTGTTCAAATGATTGCATCAGTTTGGGTAAAGAATATGTTGGGTGTCCAAGGTAGACCAAAATGTCATCCGCATAGCAAGCCAGTTTATATTGCGTCCCTTTGATAAAAATTCCCTTAATGTCTTCGTTTTGCCTAATGAATTGAGCTAGTGGTTCCAAGTATAATGCGAAAAGTTACGGTGACCATGCACAGCCCTGTCTAGTGCCCCTTTTTAGGGTAAAACTGTTAGATAGGCATCCATTAATTTTAATCCTGGCTGTAGGATTGTCGTATAGTGCTTGTATAGTTTTAATAATCGTATCATGAAAGCCAAATTTATATAATACCCTGTAAAGGAACTTCCAGTTGATGGAATCAAAGGCTTTTTCAGCGTCTACACTCATCACAATTGCTTTGATTTTATGTTTTTGTATATGGTCCATAATATGTAGTGTCTTTCGTATATTGTCCTGTGTTTGGCGTTGATGTATGAAACCCGTTTGGTCGTTACATATCAATGTTGGTAGGAACTCTTCTAGCCGTTTGGCCATGATAGATGTGAAAAGTTTATAGTCCACATTAAGAACGGAGATTGGCTTGAAAGATCCACATTCCATTTTATCTTTGCCTTCTTTTGGTATAACTGAGATAATTGCCTCCTTCCAGCTGGGGGGCATTTGTGCCTTTTTCAAAACCCAATTCAATGTAGGCAGTAAAACAGGTATCAGTTCCTTTTTAAATTCTTTATACCACTCTGCCGTGTAACCATCTGGTCCTGGTGATTTACTTAATTTAATTGCAGCTTTTAATTCTTCTTCAGTTATGTTCATTATCATTGCTTGATTTTGTTCTTCATCTAAAGTGGGTAAGTCTAGAGGATTCAGGAAGCTATCAATCTGAGCTTCAGTCCCGCCAGGGGCTTCAGAGTATAGGGTTTTATAGAATCTTTCAAAGGCTTCCTGTATTTCATTTAATTTATTTTTTATCACTTTTGTACTTGGGTGCCTAATTTTATAAATTGTATTTTCCGCTGTCTTTTTTTTCGATTTCCACGCCAATATTTTGGTAGATTTAATGCCACTTTCATAGTGTCTCTGTTTCAAAAACATTAAATCTTTCTTGATTTCTTGTGTGGCTAGATTGTTAATTTCGTTCCTAATGTTTTTGATTTCCCTTAATATATCCTGTGCTGAGTCCCCCAGTCCCCTTTCTTAAAGATGGGGACCACCACCCCGGTCAGCCAGTTCAGGGGTACTGCCCCTGATCTCCACGCAACATTGTAGAGGCGTGTCAACCAAGACAGCCCGACAACATCCAGAGCCTTCAGGAACTTGAGGCGGACCTTGTCCACCCCAGGGGCTCTGCCACCATGGAGTTGTTTAACTGCCTCAGTGACCTCGCCCCCAGAGATTGGCGGGGTCACTTCCTTCGTCAGACTCTGCTTCCGCCACGGAAGACGTGCCAGTGGGATTGAGGAGGTCCTCGAAGTATTCCTTCCACCGCCCAATAATTTTCTCAGTCGAAGTCAGCAGCACTCCACCCGCACTATACACAGTGCAGGTAGAACACCACTTTCCCCTCCTGAGTCGCCTGACAGTTTGCCAGAATCTCTTCAATGCAGTCCAAAAGTCTTTTTCCATGGCCTCTCCGAACTCCTCCAACACCAGAGTTTTTACTTCAGGCACCGCCCGTGCCGCATTCCGCTTGGCCTGTCGGTACCTATCAGCTGCCTCCGGAGTCCCACAGACTAACCAAGCCTGGTAGGACTCCTTCTTCAGCTTGGTGCCTACCACCACAACAGGCACCAATTACCTTGCGGCCGCAGCTCAGTGCAGGAGCTTCGGCAATGGAGGTGCTGAACATAGTCCATTCGGACTCAGTGTCCCCAGTCTCCCTCGAAATGCTGTTGAAGCTCTGCCGGAAGTGTGAGTAGAAGATCTCGCGGACCGAGGCCTCTGCTAGGCATTCCCAGCACACCCTCACTGTACGTTTAGGCGCACCAGGTCTGTCCAGCATCCTCTCCCCCCACCACCTGATGCAACTCACCACCAGGTGGTGATCAATTGACAGCTCAGCCCCTTTATTTGCCCCAGTGTTCAAAACGTATGACCCACCCCAGCCCCACCGCCTCTCATCAGGGGCAACTCCAGACTGAGACAGAGTCCAGCCCCTCTCCAGGAGGCTGGTTCCAGAGCCCAAGCCATGCATTGAGGTGAGCCCGACTATATCTAGCCGGTACCTCTCAACCCCAATTCAATTCAATTCAATTCAATTTTATTTATGTAGCGCCAAATCACAATAACAGTCGGCTCAAAGTGCTTTATATTGTAAGGTAGACCTTACAGTAATACATACAGAGAAAAACCCAACAATCAAATGACCTCCTATGAGCAAGCACTTTGGCGACAGTGGGAAGGAAAAACTCCCTTTTAAAAGAAAAAATATCATCATAATCCGGCTACCCCTTTGGAGCCAGCTGTGGGCTCAAGGCTGGAGCCGAACAAAAACTCCCTGATAACGACTGTGTTGAGTCTGTTCCTTCCCATTCCATGCAAGGCCACCTGGGTTTGCTGGAAGACTGTTTACTTAGCCTGGCAGGGCGAAGGACACTGTCTCAGCTGAATTATGGACATGCACACACATACATATACTGATACTGATAAGCACTCACTGACGCATCACCCTCCCTACCCCGGATCCAACGCCACCTCCAACGCTTACCTCCCCTCTGATGTGGACATCGGGTCAGCTGGAGGCGCAGTCGAAGATTGCAGCGGTCCCAGATCAGATGTACACACTGGAACACTTTCCCATGTTGCTTGTCTGTGTTTATTGTGCTATGGTGTGTTGATATCTGTGCATTCCTGTATTATCCTTTTGTGTTACACATTTCGATGTTTTTTTCTTCGCTACCTAGCCTGACCTGTCTCCCCAATGTGATGTTTGTGTATTGTATGTACGGTCGGCAAGGTCTGTCATCTCGGTTGTGGGCAAAAGACCTGCAACTGACAAATAAAGGCTATCTCAAAAGGCATTCAATAGGGTCCCCCACAAGCTGATTTGGCGATCATTACGAAGTCATGGTGCCCCGGAAGCTTATGTGAAATGGACTCAGCTGCTCTACCGTAATGTCACAAGCGAGGTCCGATGTTCAGCGGGAACATCACCAGCCTTCCCGATTACCGTTGGCTAAGCCCTCTTGCCCCTGCTGTTAACTCTCTGTATGGACACCGCAACGGCTGATCTAAAATCACCACGTCCATGGAGCCTCCTGTATGCAGATGATGTGTGCCTATCAGAAACAGAAAACTGCCTAGCCCTGCAAACCCAAACACAAGCATGGAAAGACCGGCTCTCCAAAAACGGCATGCGCCTGAACATCAAGAAGACTGAGTACCTTGAATGCGGCCCCCAGACCAACAGTACCATCACTATCGACGGCGAGCCGCTGACTAAAGTTGCGCAATTCAAGTACCTCGGGTCCCTTGTCACCTTGGACTGCGAAACTCTACCAGACGCCAGACTCCGTGTCAACACAGCGTGGAGGAAGTGGCATCAGGTGAGTGGAGTCTTATGTGACAAGAGAATGCCAATCTATCTTAAGGCGAAAGTCTATAAGTCGATTGTGCGCCCAGTGGCACTCTACGGGTCAGAGTGCTGGCCAGCGATGACCAAACACGAACAAGCTCTTCACACCATGGAGATGAAGATGCTGAGGTGGCCTCTGGGTCTCACACGA